>NC_141161.1:106992944-107331694 GCF_053477565.2 Lygodium microphyllum
AGTGACACAAATGCAAGAGCACTATTATATGCTCCTATATTATTTTTAAATACTCTTCTTTGAGGATGCATACCATGCAATAAATGATGCAATAACTGTGGTGGATATTACAACTGTTGGAACATTACTTTTCCATTTCAACAACAATGTTTACCAAACAAAACTGACCCCTGCGCTTGAGCCTCACATCTCCACAATTTAGCCAAACATTGCTCACACGTCTCAAAAAGACTTCCCATGGAATGCACAATCGGGTCTTGAAATAGCAATATTGTAGTTGCAGGATGAATATCCGTTGCAGGCAAAGCATGTAAAATGGAGCAAAAACCTCCATTTCGAGGACTAAAGGTTGGAGCATTATTAACATGTGACTCATTAATCATAGGATTTCCTAGGTTTTGGTGATTTTCAGCATCACAATTATAATCATTAGCAAATTGCTGCTCAATCAAACTGTGAAGTCCCTCACAAATCAAGCTACCATGATATAGAGCCCCTCCTTGCAAAACGTTATGACATTCAACTATAGTAGAGCACATCTCTTTGTGCCCCCTCCGGTCATGTTTTGCCATTTAAGCCCTAAGCCTAGCAACTTGTCATCGTTATGTCGTGTAGAGTTGAGTCTATGCCTATGAATACGTAACACATAATCCCTACTAGTTCTGTGATGTGAAAATCCCATATTGTTTGGATTCTCACAAAGCCTGCACATCAAGAGAAACCATGCATTCTTTCAAGGAGAGACTTGATTGGGATTAGTATTTTCAAAAAGTCTTAAAAGTAGAATCAATCTAGAATCACATAATCCAAAATACTAAAGCAATTTAAATAAGCACAATCCTCCTATGCACAAGAAACAATAGTAGTCAAAATCAGAATCATCATATATTTTTATATGTTCTATACAATTAGATATCTAATCCAAAGGCAGACGAAAAAAAATTATATCTAACTGGCAAGCGATCCCCCAAAGCCTATAACTAAAACCCAAACATCACTCTTCAACATGAATGTGTAATATACCTAAAACATTAGGATTCTTAAATCAACGAACTCTTCTCTGTAGATTGCAAGACATAATAACTATTTCTATAGATCAAACCTCAAGAAAGAGGCAATATACTTAAAAATAAAAATGTATTTAATATTTACAAACTCTTCAAAAGAGAAAGAATACACATTATTCCAATCCATAGCAAGTACCTAGACATTGAAACTAATATTGGAGAGAGAGATAGACAGACAGACAGACATGTCCATATCCAAGTATTTTACAGAGAATATTACTCTTTGATACGTACTACATTGTAAAAATCAATCATTAGGAGAAATATGGACTCTCTTTTTTGCCCCTTAAGGGGTTTCTCTTACCTCTCTCTCTAAAAAGAGATTCCAAAATAATATTAGAATAAGAGATCTTCTACAATCAAGCAAATCTCACATTTGTATTTTCAATAGATTTCACCTATTATTTTATTCTCAAATTGTAGGATAAGGTCACTTTTTCTCAAAATCCTCATAACTAAAAAAATACACTTCTATTTTTTGTAAAAATAGAGCCAATCATTAATATACAGCTCTTTAATGCCCTCATGACTTTTCAACATGACAATATGTTAGAACCATTCTCATTCTTGCTTCTTAAAAGGGCAAAAGTTAAAAAAAGATATAAAATGACATACACATCATATTTTAAGATTATTTTTTACCCATAGACACCTTTTTGACTCGAGAGTTTCCTTGTAAATTTTTATTGTTTTTGGACAAGTATATGCCCATTTCTGAGCATTTCTTCATTCCCTCTCAAAGCTCTAGTTTTGTCCAAAATTTATGTACTCTTCTCCTTCCCTCCAGAATATGGTTTCTTGCATACAAATTCTTCTGAAGTAATACTCAGTACTATCTACAACACTCTCTACCCTACTACTACAAGCAATCTCAGGAGTGGTTTTGATAGCATTTGCTGAAATCAAATAATCTCTATCTACAACACTCTCTACCCTACTACAAGCAATCTCCCTCTTTAGTACTGTGCTATTAGATATCTTCCTCTTCAACACTCTTTATTGTAAGCAATCAAGTGATAATGGAGGTATCTTTATTTTTTTAATCTCTGCGATGTTATTATTCTTCATAGTTGTTGTTTAATCCTTAAGTGTTAATTCATAGAGAGAGAGGGGGGGAGAGAGAGAGAGAGAGAGGGAGAAAGATAGATAGAGAGGGAAAGAGGGAGAAGGGAGGGGGGAAGAGGGAGGACTGTGTGAGATGAACTAAGAAAATAAGTGATAGAGAGTGAATTAGGGTAGAAGATAAGATGATGTTATTGTTCTCCACTAGCCAAGCTTCTGTATAATTGTGTTTAAATATCTTTGATCAATTCTTCTTGAGAGAGAGAGAGAGAGAGAGAGAGAGAGAGAATATTTTGGATAGAATAGAATATAAGATTGGATGCTGATTAGAGGTAGATTAAAAGCTAAGATTACATAGAGATTAATGGTTGATAGAGTCTATCATGATTGAAATCAAGAGAAAGAGACAAGATCCAACCGGGTTAAAAAAACACAGATATAGTGAATCAAAGGGTACTGTGTAATTGTGTGATTTGAGCCAATCTAGAATTAGCTACATACTGTTGGATTGATGCTGACCTGCTGCTCCCAAATATTTAGAAGTTCTTGCTATTGATCAGAAAATTGGCATGCTTACTATTAATCAAAGGGGTGTAATTGTGTAATTTAAAATTGACATATTTTTCTTTACAAGATGTAGTGCAGGACATACCAAGAGAAAGAGAGATATTCACTTTCAATTGGAGGATGAATATGCACCAACGTTCAAAAGAACTATAGAAAGGGATGATGCAATAAGATACAGGATGCAATAAGAAAGAAATGCAAGGAAAAAAAAAGTGGACCTTTGGGTTGATGGGTATATTTATCCACCCAATCCAATCACTCAAAGGCCACCACAATTTGAAGGGCTTACATCATTTGTAAAGTTGGTTTGTGAAGGCAATGAAGGATTGTATGGATACACATGCAGACTTGTCACACAAGGATTAGCAGGGGTTCATCAAGCCTTGACAAATATGTAGACAAGATTACAAGGGAATATGCAATCTTTGATAGAAAATGATAGATTATTGGCTGGAAGGATAGGGAGAACCAAAGCCTACAACAGGTAATGTCCTATCATTGAAGATGTTATGCAGTCTTTGATGGAAAATGATAGATTATTGGCTGAGAAGGACAGGGAGAACCAAAGCCTACAACAAGCAATGTCTATCATTAAAGATGTTATACAGGCTACACACATGCAAAATATGGAGTTATAGTCTAAAGTTATGGACTTGGAGAAGGAGAATCGGAACATAAAGAGGAAGCTCACAAAAACTTTGGAGATTGGGCCCACTTTAAAAACCAAAGAAGCACGTCGGCGCATCCAATTAGTTAAACAAATTCACCAATTAACCAAAGGAAGTGGACAATATCATAGACGGATATATGCTCAATCTGCTACAATGAGAAATATGTTCCCTCATGCAAAGAATGATACTATTGCCAAAGTCCTGAGCAAGGATATGGTCAAAAATGCATTGGAAATTTGTAAATTCATGGACATTGTAGATGGTGTCGCAAGTGAACATCTTAGGGATGTGAGCAACTTGTTTACTGCTACAGATGCTTAGGGGTTATGTGACAAGGTGGGAATGAGTTCTGAGTCATATAGTATGTTCTATCAACAATTGGATACATGATTTAAGCAAGTCTTCAAAACTAAGCGAGTAATGCCTCTATCAAAACCATTTCACGTGAAGAAAGCTTAAAAACAACTAAATGAGAAAGTTTTAGAACTAATTGGTGAGCCAATGCATCTAGAAAATACACACATATTGAAGTATGGTTCTACAGAAGTTGCGCTTATATTGAATGCATCCAACAACTTTGTATTGGATATATGTAGGGTTCATATTGCTATGGTCAAGTTCTACAATATGTCTATGGAAGAATGTAGATGCAAGCTTAAGTTTGTCCTCAAACTTCATGAGAGTGAGATTATTAAGGGGCAAAAACTTAAGCGTATGAGTATAACACTTATTAATCAAGCATTAGATCCCAACATCGATGAAAACCATCCTTTATACTTCAGTGTACAGTCAGAGAATGAAATAGAGTGGCTTGCAACATTTGAAGTACCAAAGGAGGACCATGAAGTACTTAAAGTTTTTTTTAACCTCACTAATATACCCAGTGTTATTCAACAACAAAATAATGGAGCAATTTTACACATCGAGGGGTTTGGGGACTATCAAGTTGAATGATATCTTGCAGGTGATTTAAAAAACATTGAAGTGTATGTTTGGTTTATCAAATGCAGCAAATGCAAAATTTCTGTGCATAAAGAATGGCTTGCCAAGGCAGGACAACAAGGTGCTCCAACACGTGATCAAAAAGTCATGAGAAATGGAATGCTAGTTCTAGTGGATCCAAACTGGCGCCCTATTTTGGAAATACCACTAACAAGGGTTCACTTTTGCACATTGCATTGTTTGTTTAGAATAATTGAGAAGCTAGTATATGAATATATATGCTTTGCATACAAGATGCATCTTGTGTCAGAAGCTGATGCTACATTCAAGAAGGTAGAACGAGTCCTCTGTGAAGTTGGATTGCACAGGGGCCAAGTAGAAATAAAAAAGGACAAGAAAAAATCGGGCAAGAGTGGAAAAATCCCTTGTAAACCATGCTTTCGTGGACCCAAGGCTAGGAATTTTATATCTCCACCTTGAGATGAGGAAGGCAATATACTTGTAAAACAACGAGAAAAGTATGAAGCATGGAAAAAGTTGCACCTTGTTGTTCCGAATTGGAGCAATGGGGGACAAATGGTTAGCAGCTCTCTTATAAAAGTTGAGGTTTAGGGATGGTGATGCCAATACATTTGAAGAGACAATTGCTAAATTTCATAAGTCCATAGTGGAGGCATGGACTACAAATAGTATAACACACTACATGGTCAGTATTGTCACCATTACAAAAAAATATCATCATTTTGAATTATTTTGTGTTTCTAATCTCTCTTCTTATGTAGCATATACTTGAAGCACATGGTCCATACTTTGCAAATCAAGGAAGTTTGGCAGTATGGTCAACTCAAGGCATGGAACGATCTCATTGGCAAGCTCGTTGTGCTTTTCAAAAGGCAATTGATCATGGAGGTGGCATCAATGATTCCAATTCTATGAGGCAATTATTACAAAATGGTAGTATAGGAGATTAGAGATACAATACGAGGAAAAAGAAAAGAAGTCCAAAACCTCTCAAGCAGAATTTATAAGTAGGGCAATATATGAAGTTAAGAAAAGCAAGATATGAAAACAACACAACTAGACAAAGCCACACAGAATGATTGGCAACCCAAGAGAGAGATGGCAAGAAATGGAGACCTAGATAAAGATAATACTTTTGATACATTTGGAGTCCACGAGAGAGCATAAGTACCCAGGATATGACACATCAATACTCCTATCTTTAACATGAGATGTCTTGCAAATTTTATTTAAAATTTTGAAGGTTTGTCACTATGTTTTTCAAAGTCAATTTCGAACTATGTTTTTTAATTTTAAAGTTCATTTACACTACAGTAAGTTTAAAAGTTTCGTACTTAAGTCAAGTCTCTCCTTTCATTTTTTCTCGTTACTCTTCACTCTACCCTCCACCTTTCTATCCTTCATTATCACAACCATGGCACGTTCCAAGCTTCCTATCAAGAAGACGCCTACAAGAGCAAGAGCTCAACACTCTTCCGAATCTACTGAGCGTATTGTGAGTGACAAAGGTCCCTTTGTGGCGACAACGATGGCCCTACTACAAATAATAATGTTGGTGCTATTGTGTTTAACAATGGTGGCCCTAGTGTGGTCAATAATGATGGTTTGCCATTGTCCAGAAATGGTGGTCCACGTGCTCCAACTGCTCAACCTCCCACTACTGCTCCAGCTGGTAATACATGTCCTCCAACACATAAGAAGCAAAGATGGAGACCATGCATAGCTGCGCTACTTGAGATAAGGAAATTCCAAAAGAGTGCCAACTTAATTATTCCTAAGGCACCATTCTCTAGGTTGGTGCAAGAAATACTGCAAGATCTGCTGTTAGGGCATCATCACAACTTCTTTTCAAGGAACAAGACAAGGAAATGTGGGGCGATGGTCAAGCCAAGCCTTGCTTGCTCTCCAAGAAGCAACTAAAAGTTACTTGATTGATCTAATGGGTGATTCTCAAGTTTTGGCCATTCATGCCCGACATATCACTATTAAGCCCATAGATATGGTTCTTGTTTATAGGATCCGCAACAACAAGGATGCATTTAATCTTAATGTCAACAATATGCTTTGAGAAGCTACCTTGTAATTGGATCCATATTTTTAGCTCAGGTTTGGTTGTAGATTGTAAGGAGCTTAGTTCTGGTTTATCTTTCCAGTAGACCTTCAAGTATTTGATAGTAGTGGTCTACAAAATTGAGCTAAATTTTGTCTAGGCCTAGTTGTACTTCGTGCAATGCACTATCTACTGTGTATTTCAAATCTAATATTTGTTATTCTATTTTTCCATGATTTGCATTGTGCGTATTTCCAAGTTTCTAATTTTGAAAGTAGTTTTGTTAAGGATAAATTCAATGCACAGTCACGCACACATCAGTGATCAGTTGTACATGGGCCGATGCACTATATCTCTACTGTATTTAGTGATTTGGCAACACTATATCTGATATGCAATATTCCATTTGACCCATGACTTATTTTTTGTGAATTTTTAAGTTTCTAATATTTCACATAGTTTGATTGACAACATATTTAATATGCAGTTGCGTACACTCGGTACGGTGGTGAGTTTTTCTGTTATTAGTGAAGTATAATCCACTTAATGCATTTTCAAAAAATGATTGAACCGTCAATTTTATAAATCAAAATCTAGTGAAACTTCACCCATATGCTGGGCATCATAAAAACTCATGGATATTTAAAAATTGGCCCCATCAGAAGTCTCTAGGACACCTGTCTAGAGGCTCGCGTCTGGGGCCCTGAAACTGGGGATTTAGGGCCCCAGACGCCAACCTCCGGACAGGTGTTCTAAAGACTTTTGATGAGGCCAAAAAAAAAAATTGATAGTTGATGTACCCTGAAGGAGTCCACATGTAAAATTTCACATCAATCAGATCACTAGTCATATTTTTCCAAAGCCTGGATATATTAATTCAAGTTTAAGGGTTTTTTGAAAGTTTTGCTATAAGTTTAAAGTTTCACCTCATTTTACACATTTCACTTTTGAGTTTTGGATTTTCTCTCCTAGAAGACATGGCACGCACCAAGAAAGCGGCCCGGAGACACCCCCCTAGAAATCCTATGCAGAGGCCACCTCCCCCAATTCCACCACCACCACGCCAACATCGCAAGCGTCGATGGAAGCCAGGAACAGTGGCTCTTCATGAGATCCGCCATTACCAAAAGACCATGCACCTCCTGATACCAAAGGCTCCATTCCAAAAGCTAGTGCATGAGATTATGGACGGCATACAACAACCCGATCGTTGGATTGTCCAAGCCCTCCTTGTACTACAGGAAGTTGCCAAATTTTACGTTATTGACTTGTTTGGAGACTCGATCTATGCAGTAGTACATGCAATGAGAGTCACTGTCACCGATAGGGATTTGCGCATAGTGAGGTTCTTCCGACAATGGAAGGATAGTCCTCACAGAGATCAACAACGATAGGTGTGTATTACCAAAATATATACCGAATGTAGCTTCCAAAAAGATTTTGTAAAACCTTGGTTGTAATGGATCCCATGTAAAATGTTATGAATATGAATACAATTTTTGTGGCCCGTCTTATTTTTGTTTATTCACTTGCTATTTGTTTTGTTTATGTTTTTGAGTTATCGTTACATGCGTTTGAACGAATACATATTGCGCACGAACTCGATAAAGCACTATGTATTAAATTTCGGATACGAATCGTGTTGTGTATAAATCCAATAAATAAACGTAATATTCAAGTAAAAAATAATAATAAACTACGCGTATAACAAACTACATTGCACGCAAATCCAATAAAAATCAGTTTTCATTACTTCAAGAGAAGATTACAAATTATATTACATTAGTGATGAGATATCATTTGGCTCTAAGTACATATACTCTCTCCTAGGCTTCTTTGAGCTAGACTCCCCATGGTCATAGGCAGCAATACATTTTGACCTAGTAGTTCTTGCCTAATGGCATTGGGATCTTCAACACCAGCAACCATGCCACGGGCCACCATGAAAAAAAGTGGCCCAAACCTAGTACTAGAGAATAAGTAGAGGAGCTTCGAACATCGAAGCAACACTACTTTCTCGAAGCTAGAGTTCATTGGGATGGTCTTGAAGGGCCCAACCTTTGTTAGTGCCCTCAACTTCAAGAAGTTCCCAGAAAAAGTCGGACGGCATGTCTTATGGAATACAAAAATGTCGCTCACAAGCTGGCTGATATACTCCTTCAATGCGGAGTCCTACACCCTTCCTTGGATACCAGATCGGCCACCTTGTCTAGATGAAAATTCATCTATATAGACAATGTCCTGCATCACACAAGTTCAGTGTTAGACTCACTGTGTCAAACTCACTATACATGGAGTGTGGTAAAGATATATACATCAAATTTGTGTCAAAATTTACCAGTAGGACCCCTAGGGCATCGGGAGTGTACACATCAAATTTACCAGTGTATGCCCTGGCCGAAGGCTCGCGTCTGGGGCCCTGAATCTGCTCATGTCTGGGGATCTGAATCTGCAGATTTAGACCCCCAGACACGAGCCTCTGATCAAGGTAGCTCTAGGGACCCGATCCCCATTACCTTCTCTGCATCATCTATATGTTGCTATAATGAAGCATCCAGGTCTGCTCTTGCACCTGGGCCACCCTCATCTCTCTCTTGGGAAGGTACTAAGCGCTGAAATGATGAACGGGTTGCCTCTTACCCATCCAACCTCCAATCCTCACTAAGAGAACTAAAGAGGGGCACCACCTAGCCAAAGGGAGGATGGGCTAGGACATCCCTTTTCTCAAAGAGAATCAAGAGAACCAAAACACAAATTTACAAGAGAGAATATATGTACTAGACACCATATTGGAATATAAGAGAGAGAGATGAGAGGAGAGGGAGATAAGAGGAGAAGAGGTAGAAGAAAGCTTGCCATTATGCTACATGGAATGAGAAGATGAGAGGAGAGGGAGATAATAGATGAAGAGGTAGAGGAAGCTTGCCATTATGCTACATAATAAAAGAACTCACTCATAGCTCATCTCAAAGAGATGAGGATATTCTAGAATGCTCTCATGGACTTGTCATTGTCCTTCCTCCCCCTTTTCTCAAAGAGAATCAAGAGAACCAAGACACAAATTTACAAGAGAGAATATATATACTAGACACCATATTGGAATATAAGAGAGAGAGATGAGAGGAGAGGGAGACAAGAGGAGAAGAGGTAGAAGAAGCTTGCAATTATGCTACATAATAAAAGAACTCACTCATAGCTCACCTCAAAGAGATGAGGGTATTCTAGAGTGCTCTCATGGGCTTGTCATTGTTCTTCTCCCTCTCTTCATTCTCCATGGGCTCTTTATATAGCCTCCATGAGGGATTAGATTAAGCTAATCTTTTTTATTAATATAATCCTAGATGATGTATGGCATCTTTGAAAATATGAAGCATAGTGGATGGGACAAGTCCCCAACTTGGTCATCATGCAAGAAGCCAAGGGTAGTGGTAGACAAAATAGAGAAATGGAGCTAGATTACAAGAGGTGGGTGCCCAAAGCACATTATTATAATATATTTACAAGAAGGACAAAGTGGAAAGTTGGTGTGGTGAAAGAGAGAAGAAAATTGCATGTAGCCAGCAGTCTATGCCTTTGTAACTTCAAATCCGTGAGGAGTTTGAAAAAAGTTTCTTCTACAACTTTGTAGACCAAGTCGAAACCGATCGGGCCTCACGAGAATTTTCTTGAAATTCGCTTTTTCTTGGGAGTTATTGAGATTATAAAAAACAGCTTCTAAAAGCTGCTTTGACTTTAGTCCCCCATATATATATAAATACATATAAGCATGTAACAAAAGGGGTCCATGCTTGTAAGGTTTTGTGCAAGATCCAAATGACACCATGATGTGGATATTGACTTGTGTGCTAGGGTGAGGTGTCCTCTAATGATGGTGATAGATTCCAAATCTTAGTGATGTAGACGGGGCCCATGTGTAGTTGGAGGCTAGTCCTTTGAAAAATCTATGCATTCACTCAACTCCTAGGTGTAATCCATTTTCATCTTCACTAAGATAACCATCCCTTTTACCCTTTACATTGACATGCCTTCTAAGATCTTGTTCCCCCCATTGGCTAGAGTTATCATAATCAAGAAGCAATGTAGCATACCTAGTGCTTAAAGAATAAACCCAAAGTGATATGGTAAGCTCTTGATAGGGGCTTTGGCCAAATTTTGTGGTAATAATCCAAGTTGTAAAAAACCCGGATCATTAGCCCTCCCCTTAGGCTAGAGGTATTCATGCCTCTAGCTTGATAATGATGGTCCAATAGAGCAAGGAGGACTGCACCCCCTCATTGGTGGCTCTTCATTGAAAGATTGCTCCAAAGTGTTCATATTTCTTTGAAAATAAGGCTTCAGTCGCCATCCATTTACCCTTGTCTTGTGAACCTTCCCATCCATGTCACCTAGCTTATAGCTGCCATTTGAATATCTCCTTATAACCATGAATGGCCCTTCCCACTTGAACACAAGTTTAGCATCCTTTCTGTTATCAAAGCGGTTATCATAGCGTAGCACAAGTGATCCTTCCCTTATGTGTTTGCTAGCCAGCTTCTTATTAAAGGTCTTCCTCCTCTCTTCAGCTTGCATGGAATAGTGTTGGATTGCTGCTTCTCTGTCTAACTCCAGCCTCTCTAGATCCAAGATCCTTTCCTCTAACTTCTTATCTTGATTCTTCTCTTGACTGGCTTCTAAAACATGCAAACTGGCCAGTTCCACCTCTATAGGAAGCAAAGCCTCTTGGCCATAGACGAGGTGAAATGGAGTATATCCAAGTGAGGTTCTGAATGAAGTCCTGTAGGCCCAAAGAGCTGCATTCAATTTTTTATCCCAGTGCTTGGGGTGCATGTGTACCTGTTTGGTAATTATCTTACAAATCAGCCCATTCACTTTTTCGACCAAACCATTACACTGTGGATAGTAGGGAGTAGAATGCCTGTGCTTGATTTTTAGCCTTTCCATTAGCTCCCCTACTAGGTTCGCCCTAAAACCAGGACCCCGATCAGAGATAATTTCCAAAGGTGTGCCAAACCTGCAACAAATATTTTCAAACACAAATTTTCCCACTTCTTGGGCTATGATCCTACTAGTTGCTGAAGCCTCTGCCCATCTCGTCATGTAGTCCACACCCATTATGATGTATTCCTTGCCAGATTGAGTTCGTGGGAGTGGCCTATTGCATCAATCCCCCATTTCTCAAATGGGCCATATGTAGTTATGGGATTTTGTTCCTCATGCACTAGCTTCCTTGGTTCGGCCTTTTGGCAATTATCACAAGTGCGGCACCAATGTTGCGCATCTCGATGTAGACTAGGCCACACAAAACCGGCTTGGAGAATCTTCCTGCTGGTTATTTCTTGAGCAAAATGTCCGCCACAAACCCCTTCATGGCAGCTCTTAATCACATCTATAATCTCCTTTGCTGTTGGCACCCTTCTAAGCACTGCATCCTTTCCTTTGCAATACAACACATCACTTATCAAGCGGTATTTGGTGGCCTTAGTAGCTAGCCACCTTTTCTCACTTTTACTCATATGTGTAGGTGCCTCACCTTGCTCAAGAAAATAAAGCACATCTTGTAGTTGAAACTTACCTTGAAACAAGGGAAGCTTTACTGTAATGATGCCCACCATTACCTCTTTCAATTTTTCAGCTGCTAGAGCATCTGCGTCGCCATTTGTGTGCCTTGGCACAAAATAGATTTGGGCTTTCTGTAGCTTTCTCATGAGAGTTTTAGCTTCCCTCATTTTCACTGCTAAGTTATCATTTTTACAAGCCCAGATTCCTTTCATTTGCTTAACAATGAGCATAGAATCCCCAAAAACATTAAGTCGAGTGACACCATGTGAAAGACACCACCTCAAACCTAAAAGCAAGGCTTGATATTCTGCCTCATTGTTAGAATGGACATCCTCCAAGCTGATACCTTCTCCATAAAGTTTGTCACCTTCGGGACTGAACACCACTATTCCCGCTACCTCTTTGTCTTTAATACGCTTGTAGGCTCCATCGAAGTAGAGGGCATGGGCATTCTCCACCCGTGGCGGCTCCTCAAGAGAAGGTGTCTCCTCTTTTACCTTTCCCTTCTCCTTTTCCTTCTTTTGATGGCATCTATGGGTCAACAAATCAACTAGGCAAGCTCGAGTAGAATCCTCCACCTTGAAGGTGTAGTCAAACTCTTGGAGTTGTATCACCCACTTAGCGATTCTAGCTGAAACATCCATGTGCTGTAAGGCATAGGGAAAATGCTCTTCTGTCGTGATCACTGTGAATGGCCTAGGGAGAATATAAGGACGAAACTTTCTTACAGCAAACATTAGAGACAAAATCATCACCTCGACCATCTTGTACCCTCGTTCTAACGCTGTCATTACTCTACTAGAAATGTAAACCGATCTCATTAGGCCAGTTTTGGCATCCTTTTGTATTAGTGCTGCCCCTAGAGCATCTTCCCCAAAACTCGGATTGACAAAAAACTCCTGATCCCAACACGGCTGTAAAATTATAGGAAGGGTGCTAAGAGCCTTCTTCACCTCGTAAAAGCACCTTTCGTTGTCGTCACTCCACAGGAGCTCCTCAGAGTGGGTTAACTATTGCAGTGGAAATATTAATTGGAAGAGGAGATGAATGAACCGCCCCATATATCTCACCTTCTGAATGAAAGAGGTTAGTTGCTTCACAGAAGATGGTGATGGCACCGCCAATAGGGCCTTAACTTTATTTGGATCTGCTTCAATGCCCCTCTCACTTACGACATGCCCTAACAAAGTTACACTGCTTTCGCCAATGCGACACTTCTCATGGTTTAACTGCCCCCCCATTTGTGCGAGTCGGTTGAAAGCTTCATCCACCTTTCCTAGATGTAAAGCCTTAGAACTATAAATACAAAAATCATCAATAAAGACCCTGATGGATTTCCCAAAATATGGTTGGAATACATAATTCATGAATCGCTAGAAGGTAGCTGGGGCATTTGTTAATCCAAATGGCATTACTTTGTAAGCAAAACAACCCCAAGGTGTAATGAAGGTGGTCTTCTGTTGATCCTCCTCAGCTATTCGAATCTGGAAATAACCTGAATACCCATCACAAACAGTGTATCTCTCATGCCCGGCCACCTCGTTGAGTATTTCATCCTGAAAGGGAAGAGGAAAGTGATCTCTCTTAGTTGCAGCATTTAGCGGCTTGTAATCCACACAAATCCTCCATTTTCCATTCTTCTTGGGTATCACCACCACAGGTGAAACCCACTCTGAGTCCCCTATTGGATAGATGAAGCTTGCCTTTAAAAGTCGTTGCACCTCAGTGAGTAGAGCGTTTTTTTGAACTACTCCCAATCGTCGTAGTCACTGCACTACTGGCCGTACTCCCTCTTTTAGATTAATGTGATGTTGTACTGCTGTCACACCTGTGATGTATTCATAATCAGAAATAAAAAGTGCAGAGTGTTTTATCACCACTTCCATGTAGGCTGCCTTCTCCTCAACTGATAGATCCTTAGCCAACATTTTTTCTAACCCCTCCTTCTCGACCTTTGGAAGCTACTGCGGAATTTCACTACTAGAAGGCCCTTTTAATGTAATCCCCATCACTTCTAGAGAGCTTTCTTCCTCCTCATTAGAAGACTCTCCCTCTGTCATAGATGACCAACCCTTGCTGGAACTCCATTCATCAGCGGTGGTCTCTAATACAAGATCCTCCTGTCGGCCCTCCTTCATGTTGTAGATAGTGCTCTTCCATTTTTTATGCAGCCCCTTTTGTGGCCTTAGCTCTAAAGCCCTTGTCTCCCAATCTTGTCTGGCTTTCATTCCCATTAGCCATGGTCGCCCAAGAATGAGCGGATAGCTGTCCCCCTTCACTGGCATCACATACATGTCAAGCTCCAATTGCACTCCACACACCTTTACCTTGACTTTCTTTATAACTCCCAAACAATTTACTACTACATTGTTAGCCATTTTAGCCCCAAATTTAGTAGTTTTATTTACCTCTAATCCCAAACAATGCATCAACTTTTCCGTCATGACACAAATCTCTGCACCTCCATCCACATATGTCTTTAACACTCTCTGCCCATTGACTTCGGCTTCCACTAGAGGCACAATATCTTTCATCTTTCTAGCCTGGATTGCATTCACATGTCTATTCTTCATGGGTCTAATGCTTACTATCTTTGACCATTGTCGCCGCACTGTTGGAGATAGATGTAGTAATTGGGGCCATGAAATTTTTGGCCCTTGATTCCTCACATCAGCAAGTAAATCATAAGCTCTAGTACCTTTACCCAGGGAAAAATCATTTGGCTCAATGTGTCGGCGTGAGCGAGCCCTCCTCTTTTTATTGTTATGTGTCTTTGCAGCCATTGATGACTCTGCCTCCTCTTCCATATTTTCAACCTCCTTTGGTGGTGTAGGCTCCATTTTCTCAATTCTCCAGGCTTTCTTCACCGGCATTGCTTCAACCTCTACTACTTTGGCCTTCCCTTTGACATCACTCTCATCTAAACTAATTATCCTAACATCATGATTCTCTGGCGGCTGGACAGGCAAGGGCGGCACCTCTGCAAGTGGTCGAGAATGCTAGAGAACTTGAACCGGTGGTGGAGGCCCTGGATTCGATGAAACAAACATTTCCCTAGGTGGTGTCACTTGTTATCCCCTCCTTCTTGGTTGGAACCCATTTCCTGGAAAACGCCTAGGATGAGGGCAAAAGTACATACCATGGCCAGTCTCCCCACAATTATAGCAAACATACTCTCTTTCTTATCTTCTTGGACCTCGATTGCCTTCATTTATGAGGGGAGGGGGTCGTACTCCTTGCACCAAATTTAATGAAAGGCTTTCAAGTTGATTAGTAATGCGTTGTAGGAGCTCTTGCTGTGGTATCTCTGGTTCAGGTGGGGCCTCTGCTATTTCTCTAGGCCTTGGCATGGTTGGTAAAACCTGCATGGGCTCAACTCCCCCCTTCAACTGGGCTTGATACTTCAATTTTCTATCTTTCTCCCTTGCATAAGTGACTGATTCTTCATAGGATGTGGGAAACTTTCCTTTGACCTTCTCCCTTAGTAGAGGATGGAGTCCGGCTAGAAAATAATCTTTCTTAAGGCAATCAGGTACTCTTTCTCCCTCGGCTAAAGAGGTTGTCCATTTATCCCACAATTTTATAAACATGCCTTCATAGGTTTGGTATTCCCCTACTACGGTTTGGCGAAGATCTAAGAGTTGTCTCCAAATATATTCAGGTGGCTCTGTATCTTGGTACTTGTGCATGAATGCGGTCTTGAGATTCTCCCAATTACCCCTTTTAGCCTCCGGGAGAACTTGATACCACACTCGAGCATCACCCTTTAGAACTAAAGAGAAGGCCCGTACTTTGGTTGCTTCATCATCCCGGCCTGTGACTAGGAAGGCCATTTCTAAGTCATCCAAAAAATCTAGAGCTTTCTCCCCTTTGTGCCCAAAAAAACTTGGAAATGCCATGTTGCCTTAGTAGAGTATGAAGATGAAAATGTCTAGACTTAAGTTGTATTTTATAAGGGGAAGGATGAATGGGTTCACAGATGCATTGATTTCAGCAAGACGTCTAGGCCCTAGTATGCTTCTAATAATGCCTTGGAATCTAAGCTTTGTACTAGCTATAATATGCACAGTTTGCATAGCAAGTGGACGGATAGGTCCATACAACTCGTTCTGATTCATGAGAAACTATTATAATAGGATAAAGACATGTACATTGAAGAATGCATTGTAGTCTAGCATTGGGAAGATTATAGGTTCTGGTGATACAAGAATCTCCCTTAATCTTTCAGCCCCAAAGTACATGACAAGATGCTGATGGAAGAAAATCTTCCTATTAATGCATACATTAACTCGGATGTTTTGTACAGAGTGGAATGTGTAGAAATTCGGGCCATTGTTATTATTCATGAGTGGAGACTACTTAAGGGAGTAGAGGGAGTGCACTTTCTTGAATTATGAAGGATTTTTCCCAGAGTGTTACTTTTTGGAACCCACCAACTTTGCTATACAGAGGATTTGCTCACCAGTGATTGTTCTTGCCTTGGTGTGTCCATCCTCGACGACATATATTTCATAAGGTGTGATGGCCACCTTTTCAACCACGCCCAACCTTCGAGCTAACAACAGTTGAAGGTAGTCAACATACTTTGCACTTCTACAAAACTCCACACCGTTCATGCATAGTTGTCCTCCTTTGATATGGATTAGGCCAGAGAGAGAGAGGGATTTGATGATTTGGAGACGAGGACCTCTCGGAAAGGCCTTCACTTTGCAAAACACTCACCACAATTATGAGAACCTAGCAATTGATAGCAACATAATTTTTTCCATTGTGAGATAATGGAATTTCTAAAGTGAACACCTTTTACCCGCATGCGTGCCGTCATCCGATAGGCATACTTTCTTTCTTGAGCTTCTTTAGGAGACAATTCTCGGAGTTGTGGACTTCGACCAGCTTCAAAAATAGTTGGTGAAGGCGTTGAGGAAAAGCCACTTGGGGAACTTGTTGTAGAGGATGCACCACCATGTGTTGTATCATTCCACATAAGGAGGTAGAGAATTGTGGTTGAGAATATCCTCAGTGGGGGCAACAAAAATGAGGGCTGAAATGATGAACGGGTTGCCTCTTACCCATCCAACCTCCAATCCTCACTAAGAGAACTAAAGAGGGGCACCACCTAGCCAAAGGGAGGATGGGCTAGGACATCCCTTTTCTCAAAGAGAATCAAGAGAACCAAAACACAAATTTACAAGAGAGAATATATGTACTAGACACCATATTGGAATATAAGAGAGAGAGATGAGAGGAGAGGGAGATAAGAGGAGAAGAGGTAGAAGAAAGCTTGCCATTATGCTACATGGAATGAGAAGATGAGAGGAGAGGGAGATAATAGATGAAGAGGTAGAGGAAGCTTGCCATTATGCTACATAATAAAAGAACTCACTCATAGCTCATCTCAAAGAGATGAGGATATTCTAGAATGCTCTCATGGACTTGTCATTGTCCTTCCTCCCCCTTTTCTCAAAGAGAATCAAGAGAACCAAGACACAAATTTACAAGAGAGAATATATGTACTAGACACCATATTGGAATATAAGAGAGAGAGATGAGAAGAGAGGGAGATAAGAGGAGAAGAGGTAGAAGAAGCTTGCCATTATGCTACATAATAAAAGAACTCACTCATAGCTCACCTCAAAGAGATAAGGGTATTCTAGAATGCTCTCATGGGCTTGTCATTGTTCTTCTCCCTCTCTTCATTCTCCATGGGCTCTTTATATAGCCTCCATGAGGGATTAAATTAAGCTAATCTTTTTTATTAATATAATCCTAGATGATGTATGGTATCTTTGAAAATATGGAGTATAGTGGATGGGGCAAGTCCCCACCTTGGTCATCATGCAAGAAGCCAAGGGTGGTGGTAGACAAAATAGAGAAATGGAGCTAGATTACAAGAGGTGGGTGCCCAAAGCACATTATTATAATATATTTACAAGAAGGACAGAGTGGAAAGTTGGTGTGGTGAAAGAGAGAAGAAAATTGCATGTAGCCAGCGGTCTGTGCCTTCGTAACTTCAAATCCGTGAGGAATTTGAAAAAAGTTTCTTTTGCAACTTTGTAGACCAGGTTGAAATCGATCGGGCTTCGTGGGAATTTTCTTGAAATTCACTTTTTCTTGGGAGTTATTGAGATTATAAAAAACGGCTTCTAAAAGCTGCTTTGACTTTAGTCCCCCATATGTATATAAATACATATAAGCATGTGACAAAAGGGATCCATGCTTGTAAGCTTTTGTGCAAGATCCAAATGACACCATGATGTGGATATTGACTTGTGTGCTAGGGTGAGGTGTCCTCTAATGATGGTGATAGATTCCAAATCTTAGTGATGCAAACGGGGCCCATGTGTAGTTGGAGGCTAGTCCTTTGAAAAATCTATGCATTCACTCAACTCCTAGGTATAATCCATTTTCATCTTCACTAAGATAACCATCCCTTTTACCCTTTACATTGACATGCCTTTTAAGAACTTGTTCCCCCCATTGGCTAGAGTTATCATAATCGAGAAGCAATGTAGCATACCTAGTGCTTGAAGAGTAAACCCAAAGTGATATGGTAAGCTCTTGATAGGGGCTTTGGCCAAATTTTGTGGTAATAATCCGGGTTGTAAAAAACCCGGATCAGTACTACACAATTGGGTCAAGGTCCAAAAATGCTTTATTGCAACTGCTCGAACTCCTCATGTGACATCTCATCCCGTGGTGCCGCATTCTCAATCTGCTCTTGGATGCTCACAATGGTAGAGATGTCATCGACACTTGTGCCATCATATCGAGTCATCTCATCAACATGTACTGGCGCATCTTGTATATCAAAATCTATAAAATCATCAGGTGCATCATGCACCATGATACAGTATAGCTCTTCTTCCCTTAGCTCCAAAATTTTTAGTACATCCTACATAAGTAAATTTTCCACCCCCTCGATGATAATACCATGGAGAGAAGTGAGGGGTGGCTCATCTCTTGTCGGCATCTCAACAGGGCAAGGAGGTGGGTGCACAATGGCTAAGCTTTGTGCTACCTCTACTCTCGGATCGAGTGTGATCTCTTCAAGCTCCCTCTCAAAATATGCTAGTTGTGGCCAAGAGGGTGTGCCGATGGCTTCCTCAGTGTCCTCTTGCACCTCAATGCACAAAACATATATGGCAAATGATGCATCACACTCGATGACATCCATCGTAGCGTGGTCCTTGGATGAGGTGGGCACTACTCTGACATGGAGATACTGCCCCACATGCACGAGGGCTCGATTTATTACCTTTGCATAGCTTGATCTAGCATGTAAACTATATAGAAAATCTATGGGGACCCATCTGAGAGCAGAGTCTGGAATAGAGCAAGTGAGAGGGTTTGCCACATCACAAAATGATGTCAATATACTAGAGCTCGTGTCGCTCTCTAAACTCAAGGTCGAGCAAAACCTAGGGTATATTTGGTCTCCTATGTGTGCGTAGCATGTGGAGCTAATCCATGCGGCAAAGGTAGGAGTCGTAGCCATGGCATACAAAGAGAGAAGGGAGGAGAGCACAAGTGTAGGGAAGTAGAGAATGAAAGTGAAATGAGTTTGGAGTTATAGTTTTTATGTATCTAGGGTTTTAAATAAAGGTTCTTTTTTAACCCTAAAGTTTCAAATTAAAACTCTTACCTTAGTTTCTTTATTTTAATACTTTAAAGTAACTGTTAAAATTACTCATACAAACAAATGCTTCATTCTACATTATTATATCCTCGAATATACTTAGATTGCTGGGTATATGCAAGTCCAACTACAGAAAATATAGAAAATTTTTAAGAAAAGAAATCTGAAAGACCTTCAAAATCCCTTTGATCCAATTTAATATTTAATTTTAAGAAATAAGTAGAAGAGATGAGCTATAATATATCATTATGCAAAGACAATATTGCATAGATTATAGAACTCCAACCTGTAATTTAATTATGATTTTAACTAGCACGATTGACTAATTACAGTATGTATTATCGCACGCTTGGATCATAGTAAACTAAGATTAACTAAATTGAAAGTACTCAAAATTTTTTAAAAAAATTATATTCATTCTTTTTTTTTTTTTAAATTTACAAGGATTCCACTATCTCAAGGATATGTGGAGAAGCACATTGTTTACATGTCATGGATTGCTCACTACGAATCCTAACTTTTCTATTATCTAACTTGAAATAGAAGTTGCAAAGGGGCTCATTGGACATTAATTGGATTTCTTATCTCAAAAAAGAAATAGGCCAATGGCTCTCTGCGCTGACCACAAAAGGATTGTGACCATTTCACAAGATAACCACATCTATGAGAGCTGTATGTGTCTCATCTCGGGTATCTTGATCCAAGCTGATCCACTCCCCTCTCAAAAGTTGCCATCTTCTATATCGAAAGCGAATGCACATAGTTTATCTAGCGATTAAATACATGTAATAAAAACAAAAATAATGGTAAGTAAATGCGAATAACACAACAATTCATCTAAGCAAGACCTATATCAATTAAATTAAGGCATTCAAAGTAGTAAAAAAGATTTACCTGAATGTGAGACCAGATTAGTTGACCCTACATATAATCGTCTCATCAAAATGTGTTCTTTTGACTTGCCAAGACTCACCCAATAGCTGGCTCATCCATTCCTCAGATGTACACTTGCATTGATAAGTAATCTTTGTTTTCTTCAGAACATCACATGAACCAAACAAATGTGCAAACAATGAGAATGAAATAAACCAACTAAGATGCACATCTTTGAAGCCTGTGGTGGGTTTCATAGCACTATTGATGTCATATTTTATCTTGGACTTACATGCTCCTGACAACTCCAAGCTACCAATCAACCATTCACCACTAGATAGTAGCGGCCATGGAACATGTTGCAATCTCTGGCTTTCTACTACATACAATGAATGATAAAAAAAGATATTTTGAGTTGCAAGTTGACTTTCAAAGTTATTATCATAGATCAAATAACCTATGTCTTCATGCCAAACATGTATCTTGCTGCTCAAACATTCCACATTCTGTCATTCATGCAAAGTTGATGGATATCACTACAAAGATTTTTAAAAATAACTCTGATGCAAAAGAATAAGTAATGATAAAACTTAAAAACTTACTGTTTTGTTTATAATTTGCAATGTAGTTCTTGTCGTATACAAAGATTTGTTTGTGCATATAAACATGTTGGATCAACACTTCTGTTACTATACTTGTTCCATTAAACACTTTTCTGAACTCTAAAATTCTACATTTCCAATATTTCCTAAGATTTGCAACATCCTTATGCCTGACCTTGAAACTCCCTCGAGTACTTGGGTGCATCAAAATCCAATCCAAGTTATAGCACTTATCACAAATCCAATTACGTGACCCTGCGGATCTCAACAACTCTCTTAGGCTGCCTATACATCTTGTCTTCATGGAAGACTACATCATGATTGCGGATGACTTTCCACGCCTGCGGATCCCAGAGATGGTAACCCATCTCGCCTGCATCCCCATAACCAAGGAAAATGCATTTGACACTCTTAGGATCCAACATACTTCTCTTGTCCCTGGGCACATGGAAAAATGCCTCACATCCAAAGAAATGGAGATGCGCATAAGAGGGAGGTTTTTCAGTCCATACCTCCTCGATAACCTGAAAATCCAAACCACTAGAAGGTGATCTGTTTATAATATGCACAGCTGTACTAATTGCCTCAGCCCAAAAGCTCTATGATAGGCTTGCATGGCTAAGTATACTACGTACACGCTCTTGGATGGTTCTATTCATCCGCTCAACCAAACCATTCTAAGGAGGGGGTGTAGGGGGCGGTCAACTGACGCTTAATACTCCTCTCATCACATAACTGCTCAAAAGCATGTGAGACATACTCACCCCCATTATCTGTTCTTAGACATTTTAGCCTATACCCAGACTGGTTCTCAACTAATGCAAACCATATCTGAAACACAGCCAAGACATCGAATTTCAGCTTAATGGGATAAGCCCAAACTTTCTGTGAAAAATCATCTATGAACGTAACAAAATACTTTGCACCACCCATAGACTGACAAGGCATGGATCCACAAACATCCGAATGTACCAATGCCAAGGGCTCACTCATGCGTGGCCTACCAAACTTCTTGTGCGTAGACCTAGTTTGCCTGCCATAAAGACAATTCCATGAATCAAAACATGCATAATCAAGGGGCGGTACGTACTGCAAACTAGAAAGCATTTTCATTCCCTTCAAAGATATATGGCCCGAATGGGCATGCCAAAGAGATACATGTGGGATAGAACCCACAGACAAAACATGATCAAGGGAAGAAGCGGATACAATCAAGGGATAGAGGCTGCCAGCCTTGGCACCTCTCACAATCACAAGTCTGCCACGAGTGATCTTCCATGCAGAGTCTCCAAAAGATACATGATAACCTGCGTCATCAAGCTATCCAGTTGACATAAGACTACGTGTCAAAGTAGGTACATGACATACATCCTGCATAACAAAACTGCTGCCAGAAGGGAACTGTAGCCTAACATCACCAATGCCCATAATATCAAGAGAGCTGTCATCACCCAAGTGCACAGAACCCGAAACAATATAGTATGAATGAAACCACTCTCGATAAGGTGTCACATGAAAGGACGCACCTGAGTCCAAGAGCCAACACTGTGCATACATAGAGTGTATCTCTGTCATCTGCAAAAAGCACTAGAAGAAGCTACAAGGATATAATCATCATCAATATCCTCAAGCTGCATAACATTGATCTCTTCAATTTTAACATTGGACTTTGCAGGCACTATGCTGCGATTAGAAGACTTATCCTGTACTTTTTCTTTCCCCTTATCTTTGCGCCTTTCATTGTGCAGTTCATAACATTGTGGCCTAATATGGCCCTTTTTCCCACAATGGTGACAAGTGACATCTGCATTCCTGCCACGGGATTTGCTACGTGATTTCCCACGAGACTTGGACCGAGATTTCTGAGAATCCCATCCATGGTCACTGCCATGCTTTCCATATCCATCATTCCTGCCTCTAACTGTCATAGCATGCGACACACGAGAGGCATCCAAATTCTTACAGTTAACCTCTTCCTGCAGAAGAGCACTCTCAACATCAGATAATTTCAAGATAGCAGTAGAGGCACATAATGCAGTGCAGAATACATCCCATGACTCATTAAGAGACCAAGCAAGAAAAGAGGAGTGACATCCTCTGCAGAAGTGATGTCTTGCGAAGTCAAGTTCTTGAGTATAGCATGGAACTGGCTCAAGTGAGTAGACATAATCACATTCTCCTTCATGCGCAGATCCATAAGCTGCTTTAGCCAATACATTTGACTCGCTGGACTTTTCTTGTCATAGAGATTCTTGATTTTATCCCACAACTGCCAT
Organism: Lygodium microphyllum; assembly: GCF_053477565.2. Taxonomy (NCBI): domain Eukaryota; kingdom Viridiplantae; phylum Streptophyta; class Polypodiopsida; order Schizaeales; family Lygodiaceae; genus Lygodium; species Lygodium microphyllum. The sequence continues at coordinate 107,016,271 of NC_141161.1, forward strand.
GCACTCTATTCTTCCTCAAATACATTGTAATGAATATGTTTTGTGAGAGATAATACAATAGTGGGCTTGCATAACTCATCAAGCTTAAGCCATTCCTCATCTAGCATAGTTGCAGGCGGATGCCCGCTCAACCTCAATGGTTTGATCTGCAATTTCTGCACCAATACCTGTCAAATCTGGCTCTTCTAATAAGAGTAATTCGTACCATCAAGCTTAGTGATGTTGAAAATAGCATGATCAATGGAAGAACTCGCCATAATGCACGCTAGAAGACTGTATACAGTTCAAAATTGCTTGTTGTTGACTATAGAAAATGACCAAAAAATCACAAAAATCGAGAGAAAATGGCGAGAAAAGTGTAACCAAAGCTGCTGCCCACCAGGTACTAGTGAAAGTACATCATTTCAGAATATTTTAGCATGGGAAATCCATGTCAGTCCGAAGTTATATGCTTGCTATAATAAATGACAGCAGGGTACTGTGAGAAGCATTGATGATTAAATCACTGCACCAAGTCAAGAAATGACAGCCAAGACATGACCAGCCATAAACGAACATAAATCAGCACCAAATAGCCATCAAGACCCTGAGCAAACACCTAAACATGTCACCAAAGCATCTGTCAGTGATAGGGCATACCCCCTGGACAATAGGGCAAAGTATACATAACACTGGCAAGACCTGACACCAGTAGGTGTATGCTCACAAGAGTGCAAAGCCCAAGCTTAGGTCAAAAGCAACTCCAAGATATCAATGCATGAACCATGCAACGTTTAAGTGTAAGAGATCCCAAAGTCTCAAGTATCTGCAAAATGATCAAATAGCATAAACCTCTTGCTCAATGTTGGTCAAGCATACAAGATGCTCCCACTTGCACAAAAAGGCAGATAAACAAGCTCAACAGCTCAAGCAAACCAAGTCAAAGTACCAAAGACAGTTAACCAGACAATGCCTCAATAGCATCCAAGGTCATAATGGAAAAAGCCAAGTCGTAACGGAAAAATCCAACTCAATGTCCAACTACTCAAGGAAATACTCAAATGAATGTCGAGAACGAGCTCAAACAACTGTCATCCACAACCAAAGCATAAAGAGTTCACCAAGACATCATAACCCGTGCTGGGTAGCCTAGGCATAAACCATGTCATAAATGAAATGCCAGCTGCAAAGAAGTAACAGTCAAACGTAAATCGAGCTCTAATCTCAACTCAAAAGCATTCCGGAGCATAAACAAGACATGTAACATAGTCCAAATACATCATGACATCATACCGAGTAGCCGGAAGCACCCAGTGACCAATAAGCATAACCCAAATGTAGCATAAATAGCTTCAGCCCTAAAGTTTCCAGTAGCATATAACCTCTATAAACTGAGCAAATCAGTGCTCAATCCAAGCTCAAATATATAGGCAAACCATAGGCATATATTCCCGTATGTATAAGCACCAACCGGGCATCAAATGCCAAGACTTGTAAGCATAAAATTTAGATAACAGGTGGCTGTCCTGTTTTGGACAGATCTGGGATTGTTCAAAACAGTCAATGGCTAAGATAAATCAGCTCCAAATGCATCTCACATAAGAGGCATAACATCCACAAGTGATCCGGTATCAATAGACATCAGTAGAAGCATCACATAAGCCATAGGCATACAAATACATGCTGTCTCAGACCTGAAAACTATTGCAAAATATTTTTTCATCAAAATTTGACAAATCCAATATCACCATCGCGTCTGGAGTGTGTCAAAACCCCAACTTAGACTCTTACCTTGCCTGAATTAGGTTCCGAATGCTCGAGATATGGCAAAAAGAGTGATTTTTGGGCCAGATTTTGAAACATGCGCAAAAAAAATGTGAGTTGGCTTGGGGGGTCTGCTATCCCATGTGTCAATAATGGGGCCCAAAGGGGACACAAATGGGGGCCAAAGAAGGCCTACACTAAGCCTCAGCAAGCCTTGATAGGCTGGAAGCAAGATCCAAGTGAAGGAAGCTCCAAGAGGTGTGAGCTATAGCTGCCCACAACCTGTGAAAACCATGTTTACCTAGACCTGTGGACTGAAGTAAAACTCTAAAATAATGAAGCAATACCTCAATGTCAATGCCCTGATGGTGCCTCAATAGGCCGAGAAGAAGCTCGGGAAGCTGGGGAGTGACCGGAGCTCAAGAGAATGAGCTATGGCTGCCGAGAAGGAGACCCAATGGGAGTGGGGAGTCGATGGGAAGCTGAGAATGCCACAAGCCAAGCTCAAGAGTCGGAAGCCGTGCTCTAATACCAGTTGAAAGGTGAGAATGATCGAAGCTTGCACTCGAGAGCTATGGTGGGAGAGCAAGAGCAAGAATGAGAGAGACAAGAAATGGGAACTCCAACAGTCACAATGTGTGACCGGGCCTTCCTTTATTCAAACTGTCACTAAAAGAATAAAGAATAAAGTGACGGTGAAGGGAGCCCGCCACCTGCAATGTGCAGTGGCGGTGACTGTTAGTGTAGTAATACACGGGCGGCTAGACGAAGGAGCCTTTACCCCCAACACCACCAAGAGAAATCGAAGCCCTTTGACCTCGATATAGTGCCTTCACTTGCTTCTCAAGCCCATCCAAGTGATGAATGACTCCCGAGAAACTAACATAACTTTCGTATCCTCCAACATGCCTGAGTGTACCATGAACTTCCTTCTTCCTTAATACTAATTATACTAATTACTATTAGCAAAGCACTATGTCTGGAACATCGTCCATAGCTTTGCTTTGTTCCACGATGACTACACAAAATTTTCAATAGAGTATAAGAGTCCCAATAGAGAAATCTCAAAGCCATTGAAGACAAACACATTTCCAACTAAAAACCCTAAATCGAAAGTGTCTTGGACTCAAAGACAAAAGAATAGTCATACATGAACACATGCGTGAAAAATCATGCATGAGCACATACATACACAATACTCGCTAAAAGCCAATTAATGATTCATCTCTCCAATGGATGTTCGTTCATCCACATGTGCACATCACACTCATTAAAGGCTCCAGCAAGCATCACTCAAACTTGAAGATATGCTAGTCTCGAGGATATCCTAGACTCCAAAGTGAAAGAATGCACACGTATTAGGCCAAATACGCATAACCAAATGCATATATGGCCATGCCTTTGCACATGCACACATCACTCAACAAAGGCCGCCTAAGTATTGTCTAACCTCCGCCCCCCCTTCTCTCTCTCTCTCTCCACGTCCTACTAATGGATGTTCATTCGTCTAGATCCATACATAGGTCTTGCCAAAGGCTTGAATGTGTTGAAGATCCAAAGGTGTTCGATGCTCAAAGATGAATGAATACCAAGGTGAAAATATGAAAAAATAAACGATTAAAATAAGTTCAAAAAAAGTTAATAATTTGAAAGAGATAGATAGTGTTTTTCAAAATGGAGAATTTCATCAATCGAATAAAATACAACTTATTTAAAAAGTCTTGCAAAGGTTATATATATCAAGTATGTGGTGATTTTCAATTTGATAGAGATAGATAATGTTTTTCAAATTGGAGATTTTCAAGGATGTACTTATGCGGCGGCAACTCATCCAAGTTAACATTGCCAAAAACCTATCTAGATAAACTTTGAAAGAAGCAAGTTGCATATTAAGGGCAATGTTCTCGAGTGTAAGGGGGTGACCCCACACAGTGATTCATCTAGGTTAACATTGTCGTAAACCTATTAAGAGAAACTTTCAAAGAAGTAAGTTACACATCAAGGGAAACATTCTCATTCTTGTGAGCAATTAACTCACATATGCTATCCTCTATACAACCAACATTGTCAATAAGATCTTTCATCTTCTCATCATGATCATCCAAGGATCCAATACGTGGCCAATATTTTCGGACATGGTCATATATCTTCCCTATGTAACCCTTCATTTCTTCTAACTCATCATGTATCCTCACCCCATCACAAATGTTCCATTCGTATTTCCTCTCCAAAATTCTCTCATTCCTCTGTAGACAACTATCAATGCTCTCACCAAGAGAAATCGAAGACATTTGACATCGAAATAGTGCATTCACTTGCTTCTCAAGCCCATCCAAGCGATGAATGACTCTCGAGAAACTAAAAGAACTTATGTATCCTCCAACATGCCAGAGTGCACCACGAACTGCCTTCTTCCTTAATACTAATTATACTAATCACTATTAGCAAAGCACTATGTTTGAAACATCATCCATAGCTTTGCTTTCTTCCATGATAACTATAGGAAACTTTCAATAGAGTATAAGAGTCCCAATAGAGAAATCTCAAAGCCATTGAAGACAAACACATTTCCAACTGAAAACCCTAAATCGAAAGTGTCTTGGACTCAAAGACAAAAGAATAGTCATGCATGAACACATGCGTAAATAATCATGCATATGCAGATACATACGCAGCAGTGCTCGCTAAAAGCCAATCAATGATTCATCTCTCCAATGGATGTCCATTCATCCACATGTGCACATGACACTCACTAAAGCCCCAGCAAGCATCACTCAAACTTGAAGATGTGTTAGTCTTGAGGATATCCTAGACTCTGAAGTGAAAGAATACACATGTATTAGGCCCAATACACATAACCAAATGCATCAATGGCCATGCCTTAACACATGCACACATCGCTCAACAAAGGCTACCTAAGTATTGTCTAACCTCCCTCCTCTCTCTCTCTCTCTCTCTCTCTCTCTCTCTCTCTCTCTCTTTCCAGGCCCTATTAATGGATGTTCATTCATCTAGATCCATACATAGGTCTTGCCAAAGGCTCGAATGTATTGAAGATCCAAAGGTGTTCGACGCTCGAAGATGAATGAATATCAAGGTGAAAATATGAAAAAATAAATTATTAAAATGAGTTCAAAAATTTTTAATAATTTGAAAGAGATAGACAATGTTTTTCAAAATGGAGTTTTTCATCAATCGAATAAAATACAACTCATTTAAAAAGTCTTGCAAAGGTTATATATATTAACTATGTGGCAATTTTCAATTTGGAAGAGATAGACAATGTTTTTCAAAATGGAGATTTTCAAGGATGTGCTTATGCGACATCGACTCATCCAAGTTAACATTGCCAAAAACCTATCTAGATAAAATTTGAAAGAAGCAACTTGCACATCAAGGGCAAAGTTCTCGAGTGTAAGGGGGTGACCTCACACGACGATTCATCTAGATTAAGATTGTCGAAAAACTATTAAGAGAAACTTTCAAAAAAGTAAGTTACACATCTAGGGAAACATTCTCATTCTTGTGAGAAATTAACTCACATACGCCATTCTCTATATAGCCAACACTGTCAATAAGATCTTTCATCTTCTCATCATGATCATCCAAGGATCCAATATTTTTGAACATGGTCATATATCTTCCCTATATAACCCTTCATTTCTTCTAACTCATCCTGTATCCTCACCCCATCACAAATGTTCCCTTCGTATTTTCCTCCAAAATCCTCTCAATCCTTCGTAGACGACTATCAATGCTCTCACCAAGAGAAATCAAAGACCTTTAATGTCGAAATAGTGCATTCACTTGCTTCTCAAGCCCATCCAAGGGATGGATGACTCTCGAGAAACTAAAAGAACTTTCGTATCCTTCAACATGCCTAAGTGCACCACGAATTGTCTTCTTCCTTCATACTAATCATACATACTAATCATACTAATTACTATTAGCAAAGCACTATGTCTGGAACAACGTCCATAGCTTTGCTTTGTTCCATGATCATTACAAGAAACTTTCAATAGAGTATAAGAGTCCCAATAGAGAAATCTCAAAGCTATTGAAGGCAAATACATTTCCAACTGAAAACCCTAAATCGAAAGTGTCTTGGACTCAAAGACAAAGGAATAGTCATGCATGAACACATGCGCAAATAATCATGCATATGCAGATACATACATAGTGCTCGCCAAAAGCCAATTAATGATTCCCCTCTCCAATGGATGTCCATTCATCTACATGTGCACATGATACTCACTAAAGCCCCAGCATGCATCACTCAAACTTGAAGATGTGTTAGTCTCAAGGATATCCTAGACTCCAAAGTGAAAGAATACACACGTATTAGGCCCAACACACATAACCAAATGCATCAATGGCCATGCCTTAGCACATGCACACATCGCTCAACAAAGGCCACCTAAGTATTGTCTAAGCTTCCTCCTCTCTCTCTCTCTCTCTTTCTAGGCCCTATTAATGGATGTTCATTCGTCTAGATCCATACATAGGTCTTGCCAAAGGCTCGAATGTACTGAAGATCCAAAGGTGTTCGACGCTCGAAGATGAATGAACCAAGGTGAAAATATGAAAAAATAGAGAGAGAGAGAGAGAGAGAGAGAGAGAGAGAGAGAGGAGGAGAAGAAGAAAAAGAAGAAGAATGATAAAAAGAAGGGGGAAAAAGAGGAAAGAGAATAGTCTTACTACTATATTATTTTAACTATAGGTTCGGAAAGCCCTGAACCTCTAGAGGGCTTCCCAAACCTACCTCATTTTCCAAACCTCCCTTTTTTAATCGAAACCCCTTTCCCTCCTTTTTTTCTCGCGTGCAATATCTCATTTTCTCTTCCCCTTCCCTTTTTTCATTAAAGCCTTCTCTCTCCCCTCACCTCTCTTTTTTAAATTAAAACCCCTTCACCTCTCTCACACTTATAATCTCTCTCTTTCTTTTTCCTATCCCTTTTTTTATTAAATTATTCCCCTCTCTCTCTCTCTCATGTGTAGGGCTAGGTTTTCTCTCTCTCTCTCTCTCAATTAGATTAAACTTTTTAATTTAAACTTTTCTTTAATTAAATATTTTAAAAGATTTTTTTAATTTAAAGTTTTTCGAATATAGTTTTCCATACATTTTGAGAGAGAGAGAGAGAGAGAGAGAGAAAAGAAGAAGAAGAAGAAGAAGAAGAAGAAGGAGGATAAAAAGAAGGGGGAGAAAGAGGAAAGAGAATAGTCTTTTTTAATTAAACATTTTTCTTCTACCTCTCCCCCCTCTCTCTCATGCGTAGGGCTTAGGTTTTCTCTCTCTCTCTCTCTCTCTCTCACATTTTAATTAAACAAAATGTTTACATTAAAAAGTTTAATCTAACAAAGAGCTCTCTCTCTCATTTTAATTAAACAAAATGTTTACATTAAAAAGTTTAATCTAACAAAGAGAGAGAGAGAGAGAGAGAGAGAGAGAGCTCTCATTTTAATTAAACAAAATGTTTACATTAAAAAGTTTAATCTAACAAAGAGAGAGAGAGAGAGAGAGAGAGAGAGAGAGAGAGAGAGAGAGAGAGAGAGCAAAAAAAAGAAGAGGAAAGGGAGGAGGGAGAGAGATGGGGATCAGAGAGAAAGAGAATTATAGAGAGATAAAATATAAAATTTAAGAGAGAGAGAGAGAGAGAGAGAGAGGAAAAAAAAGGAAAAGAGAGGAGAGAGGGGGAGAGAGAAAATAAGAAGAAGAAGAGAAAGAATTTAAACACGGTGAGAGAATTATAGAGAGAGAAAATATAAAATTTAAGAGAGAGAGAGAGGAAAAAAAAGGAAAAGAGAGGAGAGAGGGGGAGAGAGACAGAGAGAGAAAATAAGAAGAAGAAGAGAAATAATTTAAACACAGTGAGAGAATTACAGAGAGAGAAAATATAAAATTTAAGAGAGAGAGTGAGTGAATAAAAGAAAAAAAGGAAAAGAGAGGAGAGAGGGGGGAGAGACAAAGAAAAGAAAATGAGAGAGAGAAAATAAGAAGAAGAATTATAGAGAAAAATTTTGAAAATAGAGAGAAATTTATAGAGAAAGGAAAGATTAAAAAAATAAAATAAAAAAGAGAAACTTTCTTTTTAATTAAAACAAGGAGAGAGAGAGAGAGAGAAATATACAAAGAGCAAAAAAAAGAGGAGAGGGAGGGAGAGAGAGAGAGGGGAAACAGAGAGAAAGAGAATTATAGAGGAAATATAAAATTTGAGAGAGAGAGAGAGAGAGAGAGAGAGAGAGAGAGAGAGAGAGAATGAAAAAAGATGAGAGAGGGGGGATAGAGACAGAGAGAAGAAAATGAGAGAGAAAAATTAAGAAGAAGAAGAGAGAGGATTTGAACATAGAGAGAATTATAGAGAGAGGAAAGATAAAATTTAAAAGAAGAGAAAAAAACATTTAAAGAGATTTAAAAAAAGAAAAAAACGGAGAGAGAAGGAAATGAGAGGAGAGGGGAGAGAGAGAGAGAAGAATAAGAAGAAAGAGAAAAAGAGGAAGAGAGATGAAAAAATAGAAAATTCTTTTTAAAATTTAAATATTTTTTGAGAGAGAGAGAGAGAGAGAGAGAGAGAGAGAGAGAGAGAGAGAATATCAAATTTAAAAGAGAGAGAAGGAGAGAATAAAAAGATAAAATTTAAAAGGTAGAGAGGGAGAGAAGAAAAAAAGGAAAATTAGGAGAAATAGGAGAAGAAGAAAAGGAGAGAGAGAGAGAGAAGAGAAAAAGTGAGAGAATATAAACATAAAGAGAGAATTATATATAGGGAAAATATAAAATTTACATACTTTAAGAGAGACTGGGGAGAGGGGAAAGAAAGTGAAAGAAGAAGAAGAGAGAGACTATGTAGAGAGAGAAAAGATAAAATTTAAAAAGAGAGAGAATAAAAAATAGAGGAAAAAGAGAGAAAGAAAAGAGAGGAGAGAGAGAGAGAAAAAAGAAAAAGTTTAAAAAGAGAATGAAGAGAGAGAGAGAGAAGAAGAAGAAAAAAAAAGAAAAAAGAGGAGAGAGAGAAAGAAAAGAGAGGAGAGAGGGGGGAGAATAAAAGAAGAGAGAGAGAAAAAAAGCGGGGAGAGAAAAGAGAGAGAGCGAAAACCAGGAGAAAAGAAAAAATAAACTAAAATAGAAAGCAAAGAGAGAGAGAGAGAGAGAGAGGGATAGAAAATTTAAACATAGGGAATTTGGGGGAGAGAGAGAGAGAGAGGAAAAAGAGGAGAGAGAAAGATGAGAAATGAATTGTTGAGCACAACAAGTTGCAACTTCGCAAGCCGTTTAGAGATAGTGAAGTTGCCGCGAAGTGGCCTAACGTTCTGTGGGCGCGAAGTGCGTGCAGAACACTAGTAATATAGTAGTAAGAGATAAATATAAATTCAAAATGGAAGTTTGAAAAGAAGAATAGGCTCGGGCGAAAAATGGAGGGTTCCGAAGATAACCGAACCTGCAGCAAAATGGAAGGTTCCCAAGATAACCGAACCTGCAGCAAAATAAGAAGAGAATATAGATGCAGCAAAATAAGAAGAGAATATAGATATAGATGCACTTTTCCAGCGGGGAAGGGCACAGTTCTTCGCACGATCGCATTCTCTCAGCACAGTGAGAGCGGGACAGTCTTTTGTTCTCTTCTGTGCAGAGCAACACAGAGGCACTTTGAAAGAAGAGCTCCACTTCGATCTTTCATGGCGTTTGCCAGATTACTCCACGGCATCAGGCGATGTAGTAAACTGCCTACAGCACATAAATCCTCATCACCGCATCATCACAAGCACGATACAGGGCTCAATTCACGCTCCGAATTTCCACATCAGCAGAGAAAGCATCTATGGCTGCAATCAAGCAATGGCGTCTTCAGTATGTGCTCAGGCAGACAAAGACGATCCATCACATACATGCCCCGGCCTGGGGATGGTGCCCCGCGTGCAGTAACCCTAATCCCTGGAGATGGCATTGGCCCACTTGTTACTGGAGCTGTGGTGGATGTGATGAAGGCCATGCATGCTCCACTTACATTCGAGACATATGAGGTCCGTGGCAATATGGACAAGGTCCCCACGGAGGTTATGGATTCTATCAGGAAAAACAAGGTCTGCCTGAAAGGGGGTTTGGCCACACCTGTTGGAGGGGGCGTCAGCTCTCTCAATGTGCAGCTGCGCAAGGAGTTGGACCTCTTTGCATCATTGGTGCACTGCTTCAATTTGCCGGGACTTCAGACACGGCATGACAATGTTGACATTGTTGTTATCAGAGAAAATACGGAAGGGGAATATTCTGGATTGGAGCATGAAGTCATCCCTGGCGTTGTTGAAAGTCTTAAGGTATGTACGTATGGTTTGTCTTTCCTTGAATTAAGCCTAATCTGTACCTATATACTCGTTGTAGAAACTGCATAGGTTACATAGGGGAGAAAGGGGAATGTAAGCAGTTAATGTGATATATTATTGTTTTCAGGGTGCCAAAATATGGCTTATGGGTGACCCATAACAGGTACAAGTCACATTTAAAAAAAAAAAAAACAGCATCCTGCATACACAATCTTCAGAGAGGGAGGGAGAGGTTTATTAACTGGGTTGGGAAACAGACCATTCAAAGATAGTTGAATTGAATGGGTCATTTGGATACATAGGGTGCTCCTTAAGTGTAACATGATGCCTTGCAGGGTGCAATCACTGTTGTGCATGAGATGTGTCAGCAGTTCATAGTGTCATGTGGTTACGAACCACTATTGAGTTATGTCATGGAGCAAGGATTATTCTGTTTTTGAATGCACAAGAGCCTTAGTTAGATTTGGGTTTTTGGGACTATGAACATCTCATTTCTTGAACAGAAAGTGAATTGAATTTGGATGTTGGGATATGCAGCTTGAAAGAGTTGGAGAGTATAGGTATGGTAGGTGGAACTCCATGGATGAGAGAGAGAGAGAGAGAGAGAGAGAGAGAGAGAGAGAGAGAGAGAGCACGTGTGTGGAATCTGAGAGTACACGACACATCTGAATACTAGATTGATTGAGAAATAGAAAAGTACAAAGCTAGGGCCTCAATATATAGGCCAAGTCATACACCAAAAATTTTAATCCTTATTAAATGCTTTTTGGTGTAGAAGGTTTTCACGCCTATACAAACATACTTAGACATAATTATGTGTGCTCATGGATGGAGACATAATGTCATAACGTATCCCTCTTTACGTCATGGATGGATGTGTATCCATAGATAGAGGTGTAATGTCATAACAGATACCTCTTGATGTCATGGGTGGTTGAACCCATGGCATAGAATATACGAGAGAAATGGAAAGTTGTTACCTTATAGGAGGTAATGTCTAGTGCCCCACAACAAGTTCTTGAGAGGAGACACACATGATGGAGAGTATTCTTACAAATAAAGCTAGTGTTAGCAATCGTGTGTCTTGTGTAGTTAACTGTCATCTCTTGCATGTGAGCTTCAGTCTAAGTTAGGTGAGGATATTAGGAGTTTTGACATTGTATTTGTTTGTCATTCTATGAGTTTTAGATGCTTTAGATGGAGGGCTCATTAGTGCATTTCTTTTTGTGCACTTTTGGCTATTTTTTAGGGGTTTAACCACATTTAGAGTTTTCCCTTTTTTTTGCCTATATACAGGCAGCTTGCCTTGCCACTTTTATTATCCATTATCCATCATTGATCCTTCGTGATTAGCCACCCCTCCTCATTTTCTTATCCCCTGCTATTGTCTGATGCCTACACTGACGCATAGAGCTGCGTGCTGGGGTTGATCGTTGCAACCTTATACCTTCAGCCATTGCAGTCACATTGTTCCTTCTCTTGCTTGCATTCTCCCTTTGTCTCCTCCTCTCCGTGTTGACTTTTCTCTTTCCGTTGCGCACTCTCACATGGTATTAGAGCCATGTGGGAGCTGGAGATCTTGAAAAGGAGTGTGCTGTTTGCAATGAAACTTGTTGGGTGCCTTTTACATGTGCTGCAAATCTTGTGTTTGGAGTCAAATAGGCAAGGCAGCATGTTTCCGGCCCTTTATTGTTGTGTTTGGTGGGATAGATTTTCGTTATTGGCCTCGAGCAACTTTTGATAGACTGAGCAGTTTCTACAAGGTTGAGGGAAGGGCAGCATGTTTCCAGCCCTTTATTGTTGTGTTTGGTGGGGTAGATTTTCGTTATTGGCCTCGAGCAGCTTTTGGTAGGCTGAACAGTTTCTACCGGGTTGGGCGACATGTTTTCTACCCATTTAGGTCTGCGTTTTTGAAGGCAAATCCCCTTCTATTGCACTTTTTGGGTTTGCTGGAATAGGCTCCTATATCACTTGCGTTTTTATGTAGACAACCCTCGACACACTTGGTGCAGGAATAGGCCTTGCATTACTTGCGTTTTCTTCCTTGAATTTGCATTTTGCAGTTGGGCAATCTCCTTTTTGCTAGGCAGCAGCTCTTCTTAGTTGGCCGGCATTGTTAGCCAGATAGATTTCTTTCTTTGCTATGTTCTCATATTGGTTGGTCTTTGTTGACCAGGATAACTTCTTTTTGCTGCTAGGCAGCCTCTTTTTTAGGCGAGTAGTAGTGCAGATTTGTGTTTATTGTAGGTATACCATTTCCAGGCACTCTTGGTACATTATCGAGGCCCTTGGATTGACTACGATTACAAACTGATGAATTGTTTTTCTTTGCATTTATTGCTTCCTTTCTCTACTCGGCATTGTGTGTTCCCTTTGGCATCGAATACTCCGCGTGTATCTTGCCTCAATTAGTTTTCTTTTGTACTGTGGCACGATGATGGACCCCACTTATCCCGAGGACACCTCTTATTGGTTGCCTTTATTTCAGCAGGTATCTTTTTTGTTTTCTTGTAGGTATTTTTTGAAGGACATCTATGGCCAACGTGTATGCTATGGGGGATTGTGTGGTTTGGGATCATTTAGACCGACCACCATCTTATTACTCTTTCTCAGAATATTCTTCTGGGGCTTCTAGTCAGCGATTGGCATTGATGGCATCTCCTAAGTAGGTGCTAGTTCTACCCTCTCTACGCATCTAACAAGCTGGATGTGATGAACTATCCTCTATAGTCGTGCCACATGGAGTGTCTCCTCGATGACAGTGACCTTTGGGATTTTGTTATAGTCCCCAAATCTTGACCTATCATGGATTCCCATGATGGTGTATGTCATGAGGACATGCATTTTTGAAACCTCACTTAACATATGGATTAATTTTTAATCACATGATTGAGTAAAGTTGCACATGTGAGGTGCAATTGGGGTCAGAGTAAATTTACGAGCTCGGGATTCAAAAAAATCATGAGATGTTAAAGGTAAAAGTTGCTATAAGTTATGTTGCACAAGTACTTGGTGTTATCTAGTATCAATTGTTGGTCTAGGTCATTCATTTGGTCACAAGTTTCAATTGGTGACACTAGAGATGTAGCGTTTAATGGTACCTAACACCGATCTAATGGTCAAAGATGGCACAAAGAGACTTGAGAGTGGAAGATGCCTGGCCAATTTAATTATTGGCTAGTCAGATTATTTTTTTGGACACCAAAATAATTATTAGATTAATTTTCAATAATTAAAGGTTGCCACTCGGCAAACTTGCCTATACAGGCTGGTAAAAGGCTGAAGAAGAGGAAAAACGAAATCATTTTTGCTGTAGCAAATGTGGGAGAGTTGTGAGCGGCCATGGCCAACCTATTTTTAGCCATTGCAGCTAGCCACGGGTGAGTTTGGAGGAGACGATTGCAGATTCGGACCCTCCACAACTGGGCAATTGCATCCAGGTATAAGGTGACAAGTGATTTGGATGTCTCAACTGTAGGCGACATCATTTAATGTTGTTGTGGCAGGGCAACAACTGCATTTGACTGATTTTCAGTCATTCTTCGCGACAAAACTCTGAATTTTCTCTCTCTAGAGATTTCTCTCTGGAGTCTCATCTCCCAGCCATTTCATAGCCTTGCTCCAAAGATCTTAGCATTTGGACCTTGGAGGCTGAGAAATTGCAAATTTCTTTACTGTAAACCGTAATTTACAGTAGAAATTAGGGTTTAGCAATAGCCTCGAGAAGCATGCAAAAAATTGCAAGCTCCAAGACTTTGATTTTTCAAGGCTGAAGGTGAATTTTAGCTAAATTCAGGTGGAGGACTAGCTATCTATTGAAGTTGGGGCATTTCCATTGTCTATGAAGTGGGTGAAGGCCAATTAAGTGCCCGAATCAAGGGGCAAATTAGATCGAAGAATTGCTGTCCACTTTGGACAGCAAGGGGAGTTTGGATTGCGAAGGGGATTGGGAGAATCCCATTGTAAATCTTCTTCTTCTTCTATAAAGCTAAAGAAATACCGAAAGGGGTGCAAGTTTTGGGGCCAATCGGGTGTGGACTGTCTAAGGTCAGTAGGTAAATTTGTATTTTCAGATTTGCATTTATTGTTTGCTGCTGTAATTAAGTTGTAATAAGGGATTTACCACCCATCCACGGAAGGAAGGCTGGTTTCATGGTTTCATTGTCGGGATACCATCAAATCCTTTGAATTGGTGGGCCGATGGTACTTGATTGTAACTTGGGACTATTGCATTATTGCTGAAATTGTTCTCAGCAGTGAATTACAGCAAGCATGTCTTCACATGGTGATTCGGGATCAAGTGGAGAGGATGCATCACTCCTTGGTCAATCACATGGTGAAGGGGGAAATGCAATGACTGATGTTGGCCATGGTTCTCAGCATGGACATCATGTTGAAAATGTGGAAATGACCCAAATGTTGGCACTCCAATGCATAAAGAGGCTGATGACCAGCAAGGGGCTTAAGAATTTGATGATAGCTTCAAGGATCGAATGTGTACAACATCAAATCTTTTTACTGAATTGGCAAAGGATCCCTAGTTTACTCTATTCTTGAATGCCCCAAAGAAGGATAGCAAAGGCAAAGAGAAGAAGACACCCTCTATAGCTTCGGGACAGCCACAAGAACCGAAGGAAATGCCTAAGCCTTCTTTAGAAGAGCCCAAAATGCCTGATGAGCACAAACAGTTGGTATCCGTGGGGCAGCAAGTGCAAATGCATGGCCAACCTGGTAGTGCCAATCCATGGGAATGTGGGCAACAAGGTAATTATGCACATGCAAGCATTGGACAGCAAGGATACTTTGGTGGTGGTACCATTTTTCATGCTATGGTTGGACAAGCAGTGCAAATGGGAATCATGGGAACATGGGCAACAAGGCAATTATGCACATGCAAGCATGAGACAGCAAGGATACTTTGGTGGTGGTACCATTTTTCATGCTATGGCTGGACAGGCACCGCATACAAGAAAGTGAGTATATAATTTTACAAAAAAGGTTGACTGGATTGTGACTAATGGACTAGTGGATTGCATGTATGATGAAGGTGGATAAAAAATGGATGAGTGGCAATGTGTTTAGGACGTTGTGGTGATCTTCTTGGTGTGGATCAAGAAATGTGCCATGTACTACTCCTATTCATGTCGACTTGCAAGGAGCGACAAAGATTAAGTCTACCCACATGTTGAACACACGAGATTAATATGAGATGTTATGGGGATTGTATTTTTAATGCATTGCTTAGCATTTGGCTTGAGCATTAATCAAATGTGCACATGTGAGGTGCACATGTGATATGCAAGTTAGAACTCACAGTGACAGGCCAAGGACTTGAAGTTTGCAGTGGTATCAAATGAAAAAGTTTGCAGTGACATTAGGAACTAGGCATTAATGCCAATTCAGGGGACTAATTAATACTCATGACTACTTGGGAGTCAAATGGCTTAGTCATTTTAATTGTGGGTGGGCACATTTAATTTTTTGGGCAAGGATAAGGGCTGAAATTAATTTTAGAATTTTTTATTTTGGAAAATAATTAAATGGCTTAAAATTTCAATTAGAAGGTTGCCACTTGGCAAAAGTGTTGGGTGTAAAGGCCCTTTGCTACTCCTGTGTATAAATTTACTTGTACATGTGATTGTATCCTTACGGGTGTGAGTGTACCATATCCTAAAATACATGGTGTTGGTGTGAGTGTACTGTACCCTAAGTATAAATACATTCTTTTATTCTTTGTGTGTACCATACTGATACACACCCAACTCAAGTCTCCACTCTCTCTGCACTCTTTACTGTTGAACACCCCATTCTCTTTGGGCACATCACCTGGGCACTCTCGCCCCCCCTCTTCAAGCTAGTATCAGATTTACGGGAAGTGTGCGTGCTTCTCGAGGATTGTAGAGTTTTTGCATGCGCACGTGAAGAGAATGGTAGGTTGTCACTTCTGTGTGTAGGTCGGTTTTTTCAGCAGGCAACAGCCCTTCAACGGCTCTGTGACCAGGCAAACGGCAGATGGTAATCTGCGTAACCAAGTGGCGGTCAACTCTGACCAGTGGCGACTGCAGGTGGCTCCAGTTCTGACCTGTGCAATTGCATGCAACATCATTAGATGGGTCATACTGGTCACGTTGGCACATTTTAGGCACATTGTGAGGATGCTTTGCAAGTAGATAAACTCGCACTAATGTCTGATGCAGATTGGGCTAGAGTAAATAAAAAAGTTGTGGCTTACATAAACATGGGTGTCACTGATGACATCTTGACAAACATTAAGGGATTAGATACAGGTTATGCAATATGGAAGAAGCTGAAAATTACCTATGAGATAACCTCACGTGTTAGTTAAGTGCATTTAATGCGCAAGTTGATGAATATGCAACAGGATGAGTCAAAGCTTGCAGCTCAATACTTGAGTGCATTTATAGGGATTTTAAATCAGCTCAAAGATGCAAATTTGGACTTTGATGATAAGTTAAGGGTGATCTTTTTGATCCTGTCACTGCTTGACTCTTGGGAGACCTTGGTGGTTTCACTTAGCAATAACCTCAATCTTTCATATGATGAGGTGAGGGGTTCAATCTTGAATAAAGAAATTGGACGTATGTCTAGTGGAGAAGGCAGCAACTCAGCTTATAATGTAAGAGGCAGGGCTGAAAAGAAAAATGCAAATGCAAGATAGAGAAATAGGAGCAAGAGCAAAGGAAAGGACAAGAGGGACATTACTTGCTATCACTGTGGTCAAAAGGGCCATAAGAAACCTGATTGCAGGTATTACAAGAAGGAACAAGAGAGAAAGAAGAATGCAGGAGATAAAAAGAATAAGAGAGATAAGACAGATGCATCTAAGGCAACCAAAGGCAAAGAAAAGGCCAATGTGGCCTCTAGTGTGGTCATAGAGGAGCTTTCAGATACAGAGGCTGATGTATTAGGTGCACTTGATTATGATGTCCTTGTATGTCACATGCAGGATATGCAGATTACCAAGGCTGATGTGATTGATGCACTCATGGTGTCACTCAAACTTGGATTGTAGACTCTGGCGCCTTTTTGCATGCAAGTCCTTGCTTGGAGTGTTTTGCTATGTTCAATGCAGGTAGCTATGGAAAGGTGTATCTTGGAAATAACCATGCTTGGAGCATTGATGGGATTGATATTGAACACTTGTCTTTAGACATTGGTCAAGAACTTGTGTTGAAAGATGTCAAATATGTGCCTGGCATTAAAAAGAGTTTACTATCTGTTGGCTAGCTTGACTTGCATGGCTACACCACACTGTTTGGTGGTGGTTTGTGGAAAGTGAAAAAGGGTTCCATGCTAATTGCAAAAGGAACCAAGAAGGACACTTTGTATTGTTTGCTCTGTAAAGCCTTGAATGGCAAGTTTCTTGCAGTTGCTGAAATTTGCAGCCACTTGGAGTTATGGCATAAGAGATTAGGCCATATGAGCCAAAAAGGACTTGATGTCCTTACCTCTTTGAACAGGGTTGGTGGAAAATGCTCTAAACTTGACTTTTGTAACGAGTGTTAGTTTGAAAAGTAAATTAAAAATTCCTTTTACTTTGGTGTCTCTTGTAAGTCCAATGTCTTGGACTTAGTGCATTTTGATGTATGTATTATGTCCGTGAAATCGTTGGGTGGTGCTACATATTTTATCTCCTTTATTGATGACTATTTCAAGAAGATTTGGGTATACCTGTTGAAAAAGAAAAGTGAAGTGTTTGCTGTTTTTAAAACTTTTCATGCATTTGTGACCATTAGACAAGTAGAAAGCTGAAATGCTTGAGAACTGATAATGGGGGTGAGTTCACATCGATTGAATTCAATTCTTTTTGTGACTTGCATGGTATTAAGAGAAAGCTTACAACCCCTTACAACCCTTCTTCAAATGGGGTGGCTAAAAGATATAATAGGACTTTATGTGAAATAGTGCTGTGCATGCTGTCCACTACTAATCTCCCTCATGAATTTTGGGCAGAGGCACTCAAAACCGTGGTTCACATTTGCAACTGCTCTCCGAACAGGTCCTTAAATAATGGCATCCCTGAGGAGGTTTGGCTTGGTAAATCGGCCTCATATGACCATTTATGCATATTTGGTTGTGATGCTTTTGTGCATGTTAGGGATGAGCTGAGGAACAAACTTGACCCAAAATCCACCAAATGCACTTTTATGGGCTATGGTGATGAGGGTGAATTTGGCTATAGAGTATGGTTATCTCACTCCTATAAAATTATTCGCAGTCGTAATGCTGTGTTTAATGAGGCAAAATTGCTAAAAGGTACTTTAGCCTCTAATGAAGATATGAAAAATGTCAAATTTCAGAGTTTGCAGCCACGTGTATTACTTCAAAAAATGAACCTCATGGTGTTGTACCACAGGCTGAAATTGATGATCAACCGGTTATTTTGGAGCTAGATGGTGATGGACAGCAAATAGGAGCACAAGGAGGCCATGGACAGCAAGATAGTCTTGCTGATTATGAAAATGTAGATAGTGATAATGAAAATGAAAGTGCTGTACAACATGAACAGCATGCTAAAAATGGCTTACAACAGCCAATAAATGTTGAAAAAAATATACCTCCAGATGTAGACCCAATTCCTGAAAATGTTGATCATTGGGTACGCAGGTCTACACGCGTAAGAAGGCAACCACATAGGTTTGACCCCTCCTTGCATTATGTGATGCATACAGATGAGGACAAGCCTCTTACATACAAAGAGGCCAAGTCATGCGAATTCAGTAGTAAGTGGAAGCTAGCTATGTAGGAAGAGATTAAATCTCTATATGCAAATGATACTTGGGATCTTGTGTCATTGCCCAAGGGAAGGAAGCCTCTTTCGAACAAATGGGTGTACAAAGTAAAGACAGTTGATGGGAAATCCAAGTACAAGGCAAGACTCGTTGCCAAAGGGTATGCATAGAAGGAAGGGATTGACTTCCAAGAGGTCTTCTCACCTGTTGTGAAGATGACCACTCTACGTGTGCTTTTTGCTCTCACTGTTGTATTGGACTTAGAGCTATATCAAATGGATGTAAAAACAGCTTTCTTGGATAGTGACATTGATGAGGAAATCTACATGAAATAGCCCGAGGGCTTTGTAGTTCCTGGAAAAGAGCAAATGGTGTATAAACTAATGCACAGCCTTTATGGGCTGAAGCAAGCACCACAGCAGTGGTACAAAAAGTTTGACAGTTTTATGCTATCTCATGAGTTTACATGCAGCCATGCAAATCATTGTTTGTACATGAAAAATGATACAGATGGCAACTCCATCATACTTGTTTTGTATGTGGATGATATGTTGCTAGCTGGGAAAAGAAAGACTAGCTAAGCTTGGATGCTCTCAAAAATCAGATGAAATCAGCCTTCTCCATGAAAGATTTGGGGGATGTAGAGCATATTTTGGGCATGAGGATTCGTAGAGATAGAATGGAGAAATTGCTGTTTTTATCTCAAGAAAAGTACTGGACAGATTTAACATGGCTGAAGCTAAGGCTTTTGGGGTATCCTTACCTCCTTACCTTAAGCTTAGCAAAGCCAACAGCGCAAAAGATGATGTGGAAGGGAGTTCCTTATGCATCAGCTTGTGGCTCTCTTATGTATGCTATGGTTTCTACTCGTCTAGACATTGCTCATGCAGTGGGAGTTGTTAGCAGGTCTATGTCAAATCTTAGCAAAACACATTGGGAGACTGTCAAGTGTATTCTTAGATACCTCAAGGGTACACAAAGAAAGTGTATTTGCTATGGGCAAGGTGCACTTAGTTTGCAAGGTTATTGTGATGCAGACATAGCAAGTGACTTGGACACTCGTAGGTCCACCAGCGGGTATGTCTTTACAGTTGCAGGTGGGGCTGTTTTGTTAGACTGCTCTATTTCAGTGTCAGTCTGTCATCTCCTGGTTGTGAGCTCCTGTCAGAGTTTGGCAGGAGACAGAGGAGCTTTGTCAGTTTAGGTGTAGCTGTTTTTTGTGGCAGTCAGCCTTTAGAGGTTTCTTGTTGGTGCAGTCGGCCAGTTTGGCCAAGTCGGCTAGTTTTTTGGCCAAGTCGGCCAGTTTTTGGCCAGTCGGCCAGTTTTATGGCTGGGGGGCTATATATAGCAGCCCCCCTCATCAGCCATACACATTGTTTTTCGCAGGTTCAGCACAGTCTCTCTCCTCTCCCACTCCGGCATTGGTTCTGCCCTTGTTTCCAGCCTGATCTGGTGCCCTCACTGACGCTTCGGGCTGCGTGCAGGGACTGATCAGTCCATTTCAGAGTATTCAGCATTCATTTCAGTCAGTGCAGATTTGCTTCCTTCAGTCTCTGCTTTCTCTCTCTCTCTCTCTCCTCTGTGTTCGTGTTTCTTCTTCCGTTGTGCTCTCTCACATGTTTCTTGGTGTTCCAAGTTGCAGAACATTGTTGCACTGAGTACCATTGAAGCTGAATGCATATCAGCTACTGAAGCTTCTAAGGAAGCTAGATGGTTGAGTAGACTTGCAGAGGATCTTGACATGTCTATGGGTATTGCAGTTTTGGGATATGATATCCAGAGTGCTGTGTATCTGGCTAAGAATGCCATGTATCACTCTCACACAAAGCATTTAGATGTTATCACTTCATCAAACAGATTCTAGAAGATGGTCAAATCACATTGACCAAGATCAAAACACAAGATAACCTTGCAGATGTTCTCACTAAAAGTCTAAGCAAAGCTCAGTATGAACATTGCATCCGACTAGTGGGATTTGGTTAGAGGTTCACTTCGGACCTTTAAGTGGGAGTTTGTTGGGATAAAGGCCCTATTAACCTTCCGTGTATAGTATATATACATTATTTAGCTGTACATGTGAATGCACCCTTGTGTGCCCTAACTAAAAATACATTTTATTCTTTGTGTACCAACACATTGTTGGTACACTCATATTGCATCGTACTTTCACTCCGCTCCCTCTCTCTAACTCACTTTCACCAGTCGTCACTCCCACTTCTCGAACTTTTGTTGCATACAACTTAGCTCTAACAGTCGAAGACCCAATGTTACCACTATGGGAAGAA
Source organism: Lygodium microphyllum (assembly GCF_053477565.2). NCBI lineage: Eukaryota > Viridiplantae > Streptophyta > Polypodiopsida > Schizaeales > Lygodiaceae > Lygodium > Lygodium microphyllum. The sequence goes on from NC_141161.1 coordinate 107,037,365, forward strand.
AGGTCGTTTATGGAAGAATTGCAAAGAGTTGGCAGCTTCCTAGAAGAAAAAGGAGCAGAAGATGAAGTGGGATACGGACTTCTCTGACGAGTGATCATCTGCCTCAGATTCCGGCTTAGATCCTCCGACGAAGGTGAAGTCCAAGGTGCAGAAAGGATCAGCTTCTTCGGATCACGGAAAGGAATTGATGGCCCCTTCCTCAGCTGCTTTCTAGTGGTGGTGATGACGACATCCCTCACGATTCTCCAGTGCCAGAGAGGGAGTGTGAGAGGGTGGTGAGATGGGGCAGTTGCGCCTCATCTATACATCTACCTAGGTATCCATGGTTCTATTTGGTGGTTCTATGTTGTATGGACTATGATGAGTCATCTATCATTGTATTATTGTATTGTATCAGATCACTCATGATCTAAGAGAGGGTGTTAGCAAAGTATGTCAGCTCATGTGTGAGTCTAAGCATGTGTTATGGGTTGGTCATATTATGTAGATATTTTGGGCATTTTTATTGCATAGCATTTTATGCTTTATAGCATTTATTGTTGCCAATCGGCCAGCATTAATGTTGGCCGACGTGCCATATTTTATGGCATTATTCATGCCTATATATTCTGGGCTCCTCCTCCTCAATTAGTCAGTTCACCACCTAGAGGTTCCTTGGAGAGAGAGGAGCATGTGCCTGTGCCCACGCAGCCAGTGACTTGTTGCTGTATGCGATAGTCTCGTGTTTGATATATGGATTCCATTTCTCGAGCTTACATCTGAGTTTTCATTTGTATTGTGTTCTCTCTTTCTTTTCTTTTCTCTTTTGTCTTGTGTTCAGCTGTTTATTTCAGCACATGTTTATGTTTCCATTGCACAGACACACACACACACTCTCTCTCTCTAATTTCAAGCTCTCTACTCTCAAATTCTCTCCTTAAGCTCTGTACCTCTATTCCCTCAAGCTCTTCTTTCCCATACCTCCGCTCTCAAGCTCTCCATCCTCTCTATCCTCAAGCTCTCCATACATAAAGTTCTAGTGTAAAGACTAAACATTTGAAGTGCATTATTTTAAGTCCCAACATTAAGTATAGGCCTTAACTCCCTACCAGTGAGAGTTTTGCTTAGCTCCAATAAAAAACCTTTTGTCAGATAATCTCACAAGTTGGTCGCAGCAAAAACTGCAGGTTTTAGGACTGAATTCCTTTGTTATCAGCTATGGAGAATGCTTTGACAGCAGCCATGTCAGGGTTGGACAGCATCATTGTAGGTAGATGAAGCTTGTGAGAATAGACGATCAACACGAATGCATAGTAATCAGCTCGTGTATTCTGTTCACCTTCCTATTGTGAGGATTGACTAACTGAATCAGTCTATTGCCCGTTTGTCTCTCTTTTCTCAAAACTCTCATCAATTGGAACTCTTTTGGACAGGATTGTCACAAAGAAAGTGAGAATCACACAATTGGGAATGCCACAGAAATGCAAGGCAGACCCTAAAGGAAGACAGGAATTGGAGCATTTGTCCATTTGCTTGAGGCTGAAATTTGCTGCTGCTTTATGGCTGTATCTTTAGGGTTTTCTGGCTGATCATCAAATTTAATCATTTGTACTCAGTCAAGTCTGACAATTTGAAGAAATACTGCAAGGAGTGCCATGGTCCCACATGTGTCATTGTGCATGAGTAGGAACAGTCTAGCTCCCATCTTTTGAGTTGATTGCTGATTTGTTGTTGTTGTGTGTTTGTTCAAATTTTAGGTTTTTACTTTCCTTTGGATTACTGAAAGCCGGTTTCAATATCTCTAAATTTTTATATGCATAATCCGAGACAGGGGCTTGAATCCATCCTGATTCCATGTTATGTAAGGCATTGACATCTAAAAATACACCTTATTTTCTACTTCCCATATGGTAAGTTTGTACTTATTAATACACATGGCATGTTTACATGCATGCATGGCCTCAGGAGGTTTTGTTTTTGTACTTCAAATCCTTGCATGCATCTTGTCTTACCCCTTTAGATTCCAACTTCTAATGCATTCATATGTTCCTACTCCTAATGCAATTGATTCTTCTTCATGGTGGTTCTTCCTGTCTGCTGTTAATTATTAGTCTTTCATAGGCGTAATATGTTGAGTGTGGATGGACATAATACTTGACGACAGGAAATGTGGTTTTTGTTTTTGGTAAAGACATGTCTAGCACCTGCATTCTTGAACTGCGGCATTTTGTTTCTAGAGGGGTGAACTTTTTTCTTTTGAATGTAGTTCTGTTTTGTTCCTTTTACATAAAAACTCATGGCTGGATACTGCTAGGTGATCACAAAGTTTTCTTCAGAGCGAATTGCCAAGTATGCTTTTGAATATGCTTACCTAAATAACCGAAAAGTGGTCACAGCTGTGCATAAAGCTAACATCATGAAGCTGGCTGATGGCCTTTTCTTGGAGTCTTGCCGTGAAGTAGCCAAAAGTTATCCTGGGATCAAATATAATGAGATGATTGTAGACAACTGCTGCATGCAACTTGTAGCCCGACCAGAACAGTTTGATGTTATGGTAAATTTCTTCTCATATAAGCTACAAATTGAAACTCGGTTACTCGGTTTGATGTGCTTGGACCTTTCTGTTATTCCATTATGAGTTGTATGATTTGTGAACACAGCCATGATAATAACTTGTGGAAAACAAAAGATCTTCTTATTGTTTTTCTTCTTTATAGTTGAGTCAAAAGACTCGATATAAGAATTGAGTACGTTTTACATGCTAACACAATCTTCAGGAGAGAAACCTTTCCTGGAATGGAAAATATAATATAATTGACTTGACCATACATAAGGCATAGACAAGAGGGAATTGTGGATCAAGGCAAGACTAGATGGTTGTGATGCAAATTCATTTGGGCACTTGAGCTAATTTCTCCACGTTTCACTTTTCCTGTAATTTATAGCTTGTCTAGAGTAATACAAGTTAGAGAGCTCCAGAAGTAATCACTGGTACCTAGTGGCATTAAGTGCAGTGCACTTTGCATCATGGATAGTCAGCTATGGTTATTGACCTGTAGGATTTGTTCTATTGAAACACAGAATGCCATTTCTGTTTGGTCATGCTAGCATGCTGTATCCTGTTGGAATGTTGTGTAGGAACTGACCACTAGAAATGTTGAAGCAAAAGCAGCCCATGTGTGCTTGGAAATAAGCACCATCAAGACTGGCATTTCACAGGTGCCAAAAGAAGTGGAATTCCAAGAATCCAGGATCAAACCCGCCTGCATGATCAACAACTTTGTCTACACAGAAGTGGAATTCCAAGAATCCAGGATCAAACCCGCCTGCATGATCAACAACTTTGTCTACATAGAAGTCCATGTGCCACCACAAGAGCAGTAACAGCTCCTTACACGAATCTCCCCACACACCCCTCGTGCTGAATGAACCAGATTCTTTGGGATCCTGTTTCAACACAAGCCTGCATATCTTTTTCCTGGTTCTGACTGAAATAGCAGCTGATGATCTCTTAGTTTTTTAATACAGAACCAGCAGATGCTGTGTTTTGTGTAAAGTCCTATGATTGTGGAGTTTCCTGGATCTTGAGCTAGCCTGTAGATGAACAACTTGAAGGATGGAAACCATTGCCTGATGTGCTAGCATCCTGGTCATTTAAGGTCCACATATTAATGAAGGGACAGAGCAAAGCTTTGCTTTAGAATCGTCATTATCTAGATTGATGAACTAGGAGGATTGAATTTTTAGATTTCAAGTGGCTCTTCATGAAAATATGTTCAGGAAATAAAATCATATTTGGCTTTGGATATGGGACCAATGTTATGTTTACTTGCTCACAGGTTACACCAAATTTGTATGGCAACCTGGTGTCAAATACAGCAGCTGGTATAGCTGGCGGCACAGGTGTAATGCCAGGAGGTATGTATGACGGTTTTTGCAGCACTTCAGGGGTAGTGCTTGGCTTTTCCTTTGATGTGAAATCACTAGTCAGCATTTTTGTGCATGAAGGTTTTCCTATATATGTCAGCAAACATGCATTTGTTTTCATTTAGAAAAGATAGCACATCTAGTGTTGTATGAGTGCAGGCAATGTAGGCGGAGAGCATGCTATTTTTGAGCAAGGAGCATCGGCTGGTAATGTGGGGAATGAAAAGCTTGTGGAGCAGAAAAGAGCGAACCCTACAGCACTTCTGCTGTCTTCATCCATGCTCTTGAGGCATCTTCAATTCCCTGCCTTTGCTGACAGGCTGGAGCAAGCTGTTATGGGAGTCATTAAGGAAGGTGTTCATAGGACCAAAGACCTAGGTGGAAAGGCCACCACCCAAGATGTGGTGGATGCTGTCATTGAAAAACTGGGTAAGTATACAGCTTAGACCAGAGAAGACACCTCAAACAGGAGCATACTTTCCTGGGCTATTTGGAACCAAGAAAGGAGTGCTTCAATGCATCATGACACTCAATATGCAGCCATATTGGCACTCAGTATACGTAAATTTTTTTCATGGGTAGTAAAGTCTGAAGTGCTTGTAAACGGTCAAAATAAACAATGGAGTGAGCAAATTTGGTATCATGATTTTTCACTCCAAATGTCAGAGGAACTCCCATAGAACTTTTTGTGGAGAGTGCACAAAATAAAGGGCATTTTGTATCAACTGTACAAATTTCACATTTTAGTGGCAATATTTTGATGATGGATAAAAATAGGTGAAGGACCATACATAACTCCATTCGTCTTGAGTCAGTGTCTGAGATCAAAAGTGTTGCGTAAAGCAACAGGTAGATGAAAGTTGTTAGGGTGTTGACGATAGCACATACTCACCTTCGAGAAAAAAACAGATGCAGGCCAATAGCCTGATGAGTTTTGAGCTTGTATGCTCGAATGAGAGAGTAACTTAAATCATTTTACACATACCACGTCGGCATGCCGCATGATGTGTTATTGGCTACGTGATAGGGGCTTGCTAGTTACTTAAAGAGAGTGATTTCTTTAGGAGCCAACATGTAATCGGTCTCCTTTCTTTATAGTCATATTAAGAGTGGTAATAATATTAACAGTACCTCAGAGATGCCTATTCAGAGTTCAAGCTATAACATTCTTACTGCAGCTATTGAAGTTTCTTGTTCATGATACCAATTGATGTACGTCTTTCTTGAGCCAAAAAGTGCTGTTAATGCTTCCTTCAGTGCCTTAAGGCCACATCTCCCTTAAAAGTCAGGGATTGCTTGTTCCTACCAAACACACTTATCATTCCTTTGCTTCCCAAGGCCAGTCTATTAAGACTGCTCTCAGCAACTTCCAAACTTTAAAAGATGCATCATGTGGTATGCCTTCATTCCCAAACAAAACCAACTACAAATTGATGTCACATCTGCAAAATTCGCCTACCAGTTCCAATTTCGCACTTGTCTCCACAGCCCTCACTTCTTCGCACTTCCACAATAACTGAGGAACACACTCCTTCCCTCTTGCAAAATATGCACAGGGGAAACACTTGAATAGACTTGCCTATCTTCTCCTTGGTGGCAAACCTATTCATTATGACAGGCCTATTCATATGGCACTCTCAGAACTTTTTGTGGAGAGTGCCATATGGATTTTCATAAGCTGGCAAACCTATTCTTGCAGTGGAAGTGCAAACCTTGATTTGGGGAACGATTAAAGCCATATGGATAAAAGCATGAGCCAGCTTATGAAAATCTTTCCTGTTTCTGCACTTTCACTGCAAGAAATTTAGTACCACTGTCAGCACAGGCTGTTGATGGCAATCATCTCTTTCTTATCTAGTATGTGTTGCATCCATTTGACTTTCTTGTCATTTAGATGGTACAAACGTGTAAGTTTATCTATAGTTGGAACTTCCAGCTCCTACTTGTCCCACATGTTCAACCACTTGACTATAATCTTACCTGTCATATGCACAAATTTTGGTTTCTCCATTGAAATGGAGAGAGGATTGAATGCATGTTTGAAAGCGCATGCTGCCTGAAGAAGTGAGGATCCCTATGAGTGTCCTGTGCAACAACCCATGAGCATTGTCCAGAGCACCACTTGCACATTGAAGCAAAGAACTATTGCTGGATAAACAAGAATTGACATTAAAATCATTTTCAACTTATCCATCAACTTTCCTTCAAGCAGGCTGCCTGTGCTTTATTGTTATACATCCCAAATATCTTAATATTTAACTTGGGCCAATTTCCTTGAAGCCCAGTTGACTCAGCCAAGGCTCTGGCTCTTTCTGATTTAGGTCGACTGTCTCTATTTTATGGGTACTAATCATAGAGCACGATAGTGCGAAAAACTGATTATATGCATCTGGTAGGCTGTCAAATGAACTCCTTTTTGCTTTGACATTATTAGAATTGACGCATGTGAAAACTTGAGAAACAAAGAAATCCTCAACGCAGAGGTAATCCTTAAATTGTGTGTTGCTGTACCTTCCAGAGTCTTTGGCAGAGGGTGAGTTATGACTGCAAACTAGTGGGGGTAGTGGGCATTCTTGTGTCACAGTCATTTCCAAGAGAAAAGATTTTGAGCATAAACCATTGACAAAAAATCATTGCAATAGAGCTGGAAAACAGTGCTTGGGTTATTTCACACTGTCAAAACCTGTGACGTTCATTACTTCTGTGATAAAATGCAACTTATTCTTTTGCAGGTCTTATCGAAATCCATGTTCCAATTGTAGACTTAGAGCATATGATCCATGACAAAAATAAGCTTTAGGATGGCACCATGGATCTTCCTTCCTTAAGTAAAAATATTCTTCTCATTAAAAACTCGATCCTATTAGGCCATTGCTTTGGCCATACCCTTATAAGCCACATTGAGCATTGTTAGTGCTCTCCGTTATGGACATATTCATATTACCAGGCAATCTAGGAATGAGTTTGATTAAAACCTTTCGGGCTTCTTCCTTGGTTACCATGGGCGTCTCCACCTCCAAAAAGGAAGCTAACCTCTATTCGTAACCTCGGGGGATGGGGGGACGACTCCCAGTGATTGCCGGGAGATGCTCAAAGCAAGTTTTGATGATCTCTGTGCATCGTCCTCAAGCATGTTACCTTCATTATCCTCAAATCAGGGCTATAAATTCCCACCGCGTTTCACCTTCAACGACTTGAAGTAGCTTGTGGGGGAGCAACCATTTGCCCTTCAGCTGCACTTTGGCAGCTTCAATTGTATGTCTCTCTTGCTACTCAGTGAATAATTTCTCAACTCCTTTGAGGGTCTTATGAAAAATCAAATCATTAGGGCAATCAGTAAGAGACAACAACAATGAATCTTGACATCTTGCATAGTTATACTCCGGTCTCCTTCGTTTCCTAGCATAGTCTTTACCATGCTTTTTGTACTTCAGTTATGGCGGATTTGCATTTGGTCCACCTCCCTATCCACTCTCCCTTGAGATGCTGTAAAAATCGCCCATCAGTTGGGAAGGATACATTGAGGCGAAGAGGCGGTGAGCCATTATTTACAGCATCCTTCAAACAGAATTCTAAAATTTCATTAAAAACTCTCTGGATCTCATGAAATCGTCCCATCTCTTCCTCTCTTGTACCAGTTGCCTCCCTTGACCATGTAATCCCTCACCCGCACGAAGGGTCATAACTGTATTTATTGTCATCCCTGACTGGAGACTTGCTCTGCTGATGGGCATAATGCGAACACAGTGATGTTGAGAGAGAGAGAGAGAGAGAGAGAGAGAGCATAATGCCCAAATTGCTTGATTTTCAAGCTCAGGATAAGAGTTTGAGTTATTTATGTACGTTTCTTAATAATGATTTTTCCAAACACTACTTATAATCCATGGTGTGCGAGTTGTCATCAATCATATAGTTGGCAAGAGGTAGAGGAAGAAGATTTTGGAGAGCTAATTCTTCACATGTAGGACATCAAGTTCCAAACTTGATGGTGATTCCAAAATGTTAGAATTGAGGAAGAAGATTTTGGAGAGTTAATGGTTCACATGTAGGACATCAGGTTCCAAACTTGATGGTGATTTCAAAATGTTAGAATTGAGGGTGATGAAATTGATGGCAACAAACTGGTGCTGCTACAAGTTTCGATGAAACTGATATATTCCAATAAGCATGAGGATTATATGTGTTATATAGTTCTATGAATATTTTTCATTGCCACTAACATGCTCATTTTTCATTGCCACTAACATGCTCAGTAAAATAATTACGTCCACTTCAATAAAATAATAATACTCTAATCTCATATCTCTATTCTCTTCAAAAGATGATCATTCAGACTCAAATGGCCAAAATGTTGAAACGTTTAATAAATATGTTAAAATAATCAAGATTAAATTGACAAGCAAAAGAAGTAAATAATGCTAGCCAAAACTTGCAAGGATAACACTAACAATGATCTAATATCTTATGTTGGGTAACATTATGCATAAAGTACTCGATGACAAGTTGCCAAATGGTGATACAACATTACTCTATGAAAGGTGAGCCCATTCTCCTTAGAAATGTCTTAGGTAAGGTCAGTCATTATCCCTCTCTTGTACCTAGGCCTTAAACAAAGAGGGGGTTTGGATTTAAGTGTGCATGTCCAAGCCACATGAGTTAAAGAAGGGTGCTCAATATATATCCTAGTAGTTCAAAAGTTGCACCTAAATTAGTGTGTTTCTCAAATCCGAACAAATGTATATTCCTTTTTCACTTTCAATCATCCACATCATTCCAATGGGGTGGAGAATATCCAATTTTAATAGTACAACGGATTTTGCCTCTCAACCCAACAAAATTTAATGTTTATCTCAATCAAAGCTTTGCATGCATTCTCTCTTAAGTTTGTGTGCCTTTACAACAAGTCATATTTTTAAGCTAGAGTCTTTTCAAGCACCATCTGCCATTAATGCATTCCAAGCTTGATGTTTTAAGCATAGAAAAAAAGGTCATCTAGATTAAAAAACGTCCAATAACTTGAGATCACAAACTCATCTAGTTTAGTAGTTCGGGTATACATCTCCTATTGGTGAAGAGAAAAAAAAAGGTACTTCTAGTCCAGTAGTTCTCTATATGGTATACATCTCCTATTGGTGAAGAAGAAAAAAGGCACTTCTAGAATGTGCATTAATCATTATAGAGATCTGAGCAAAGATTATCCAAGAGCCATTATCCCATCCCTACTATAAGTTGCTTGCTTAGTATATTAAAATAAGTTGTTTTCAGTAACATAGATCTAAAGTCCAAATATAATCAAGTTCACATGGCTCATAGGGATATTGACAAGGCTATTTCTAGGACTCAATTTGGCCATTGTGAATTCTGAGTTAGGCAATCCAGATTGACTAATGCATCAATAACATTTAGCTACATGATGAATCATATCTTCTTAAAATATCATAATTTTGTGGCTTTCCTCATAATTGATGATTTTTTACTCTTGTTGGTAAGTTTGAAAAGAGCATAAGTCTATCTCTTGTTTTCAAGTTGCTAAAGGAAAATGGATTGCATGAAAATCTTGATAAAAATAGGTTTTTCCAAAAAGTTGGGTCATGTTGTTTCTAAAACTGCTATCTTAATTGACCTGAAGAAGATAGAAGTTATCTTAAAATTTCCTAAACTTAAAATCACACATGAACTTCGTTATTAAGTATTTGTAGCTTTTATGTATTTACATATAATTTGTGCAAAAAGTTTCATTGAGTGCCTTACTGTTAACAATGCTTCTTGAAAGTTGTGTTGCCTTTCGTTGGCGACTCCGAATAATAAGCCTTTTGGCAAACTAAAATAGATATTAACACATGTATCTATTCCTCAATTGCTTGATCTAAAGATAGTGGTGTTACCAATTCTAGTGGTGTTGACATAGGTACTACAATTATGCAAGACAATCATTGAATTGCATTCAAGAGAAAAAAACTCAAGGAGTCTAAGCTATTTTGATATATATGATAAGGAACTTCTTGTAATACATGCATTGAAAAACTATATCGTGATTTTAGAATTCCTTATCAAAGAAGACAAGAAAAATATAATGAATGTCAACCTTTCCAACCTTCAATGGCTAAAAGGCACAACAAATGGGTGTCTTTCATCTAAATGTCTCACTCATTAATTTAGTATCGTCTAAAAAAGCTAACATAGTTGCGAATATAGTAAGTACATAGCCCAACATTAGTATTTTATTTGTTATTGCTATTTACTTGCTGATGCCATGAGAAGTAACTATATACATGATCCAAATTAACATTCTGTTTGTCATTGCTATTCACTTTCTAATTATAGAGAAGTAACTATATATATAATCCAAATTATTTTATGTTCAAAAAATGTTAAAATTATGGTTTTCTATATTTTGAGAAACATTTGTCTTTGTTCCATTTAGGAAAATGGTATTTTAGAAGAGATGCATCAACAGACTTTTGTGGGACAAAGGTATCGATGAATGTTTACACTTTTCTATTTTGAAATCTTAAGAATGTAGATAATTTTCTCTCTAAATGCATAGATTGGCAATGAGTCAAGCATCACCATGGATGTTAATACAAATTGCTGATACTTTTAGCAATTAACATCTTAGTGGATGTTATCACCAATTTTTCTACTATATTTACATGACAACATGGTTTAGACAATTGATGACAACTTCAATAAACAAGCTTACTTTATTACATGTAAGAAACATGAATTGGATCATATGTTATACATATTTTCAAAGACCAACAAACACCTACACCTTCTACAATCTATCTATTATAATGCACCTCACATCTCAACATGTAAAATACCTTTTGAAGTCTTGTAATTTGCCAGTAAGGATTCCAAGAGCAACTAGCATTCTCACTACAAATTGCGACCAATATTACTCTTAATACTTGTTATTCTTCATTATGCGAATATATTTTTTGGATATTGGATCCTTTAGCATTTTGATTATTTGAGCGAAAAGGATAATCACATTTCGTATCTAAGGACTACAAATTATTTTTGTGCCATAAGCTATTATCAATATTTTTCTATCTAAGTTCGTCACTATTTGTATCTAATAACTATAAATTTTATTTATGCCATAGGCTATGATTTTTAGGTCACCAATGACCTAAATAAACAAAGGAAGCTCTATTATTTGTCTATCCATTTTGAGAAACATTAAAACACAAGTGCAAGCATGAGGGTTGTGAACCTCTCAAGCAATCTTTCTTACTTTCTTGCAATTTCTCTTGGTACTAATAATTTGCAATATAATACTACCAATCATACTAACCCATTGTATTATTGGTAGTGAATTAACTCTTTGGGATTTCCAAAGAGTAACTCAAAACAATTTGGATGTAGCATTACTCTAGTTTTTGTGTTACTTTTTTAATTATCATTGGAGAATTTTGCATTAAGCAATTTGTGGTTAGTGCTACTATCATAAAAGAGTAATTTGAAAATAGTAATATTCTCTCTACATTTACACCTAGTGTGTTTTTTTTGCTTGTTGATTCATTTATGATTATATTCATATATTTATTTAAACTTTAATAGTCCAAATTTAGCATAAATGGTAATCTTTAATGAGCATACACATGAATATAATTTTTTTTTATTTTTTTCAAGTCTATATGTACTTTTGCTAGCATATTACTAGCAAAATAGAATTATTTGGGATTGCTTATTTTCAATATTCAAAGATCATCACATTTTGTATGAAGAGATCTCTTTCAACTTTATGCCTTGGGCCACAGTTAATATTTGCTAAGATTGAGTAACGACCTTAAAAAGGAAAGCAAGCTCTATCATTGATTCATCTATTTCAAGAAATATCAATTTACGAGTAGTTTATGTTATCCATTTTCTTTCTTGCTTTCTTCTAATTTGTTTGCATTAGTGATTTGGGATTAGCAAAAGAGCTCAAGTATCCCAACATCAATTCCAATACAATGGTCTTCATATTCTAACTGTTGTATCCTTGATGCATATTTGTAGATATCATGGGCTTACAAAGATGTCCCTCGTGTATATATAACGTGCATTTCTAAGCATTACAGGCTTATAAGGATTGTGCCAAAGTGATTGTTTAAGAGAGTGAGCACATGTTTTTCAAAGTAATGCATGAGGAATTAGTGGAGACGATAGTCCCGTTACATTATCATCTTTATAAGACTTGGGATGTCTATCTTTCACGTAACATACATGCACATACCATGATTTTGCAGCATCCTCAACTTGATATACTAGTCTTGGATCAACTAATATGCTACACAACAAAGCCAATAATACTTAAGATCTCTATAATTTATCAATATTGATACTCCAAGCTATGTAAGCTAAAATCACTGCCCTATAGATCTCTATAATTTATCATCAATATTGATCAACACGCTCTTTGTTGTAAGCATCTGTTAAGGCCAAAAAGTTAAAAACGAATTCAACATCTAACAAATCTCACAAGCCAATCCTCAAGTTTGGTCAATGCTTTCATCAGCATCCTCATAACACTGGTATACTTACATTAATTTAACAAACATGTCGGCAAATTTGTGACTAGTTCATTCAGATGCCTAGGCAGACTTGCATTGAGGCTGTGTCCTTGCATCCAACACTAAATTATAGCTACTCCCAACACCTTCAACGTAAGTATTACATCTCCAATGTTCCACATGTCTCCCCGACCACTACTGGGCCATGACATGGTCTCTCCAAACACCAAATGAAAGAAATGTATCAATAGCATGAAGGCACGTGATCCAGCAAATGCTGTCACATTAGACCTGCTAATAACAGGCCTCTCAAGAAGATAGCTCAAAAATATCCAAGTGCAGTGCAGCCATTTGCATCTTCTCCTGGTTCCAACGGCAATTCAGTGAAGGATTTTGACATCACAGCATTGCCCCCAATGTGCGTGTTTAATTACTGCTAACATAGGATAGCAATGTTCCGGGTCATAGTTTTTCCATATGGAATTTTCTGCTAACAAGAGACTCTGATGTATCTGCCAGATGGTGTCATTATACTGCTCCAAAAGTTCTACATGTAGTGACAACCCTTGAGCTGCTTGTAAGAAAAGACTCAAACTTCTGTTTCTTTTGGGATTGAATAACAACGCCCGAGCTTCTATCGATCTTTTCAAGAGGCACTTTATAGTATGTGCCAAATCTGCATGTGATGACTCAAAGAAAGTACTGCAAATGCAAACATCCCCTAGGGATTCATTTGTGAAAACAAGAATGAAACCAGACCAACAATGAAGAATGTGTCTTACCAATCAGCTGCAATCACGATATCGAACTGACCAACTGAAAATGACTGTTCTTGGCCCCAGCGCAGAGTGCATGCATGCACACACGTCTCTCCAAATGTTACTGAATTTTTTCTAATATTGTGTTCAACATCTGTGCTATTTAAGTCAACAGATAATTACATGAAGCATGTCTCAAACAAAGCCAATTTCTTTAAATTACTTCTGTCAGGCCATGCACTTAACAAATCGAGAGTCCACATCAATAAAAAACGTTCTTCTTGAGGGCTATTCCCTTGGACCTGTCACTTACAAGAGAGAGACTTCTATGTTTGCCCAACCAAAGACAGGAGGGATGAGAAATCTTATTGCATATATGCTATCATTGATTTATTTGAGGCCATCCTACAAACTTAAAACCCCTACTCAGCTCGTCTTAATGCCTATCAATTGAAGGCTTTCCCAAGATAATTAACCCTATAGACATCATATTGATGCCTGCTACTGATAAGTCAATCCATGTGAGGTATAGACTCAAATGATCTGCTATCATCAAAGTCATGATAAGTATGACTTGGGGCTCAATAGCCTCAAGCAAAGCCATGGCTTTGCTCTATGAAGTCCACATGAACCCTTCTTTTCAGGATCGGACCTAGCTAGGCATGGGAGCATCCACACGACTCCACCTTCCTCAAAATTACTTTTATTGTTGGGTTCACCCAAGACTTCCCTCAAGCACCATAGTCACAATTACTCCAGCAGAGGTGGTTACACCATGTGCAAAAGCGGTATTCCAGTCAAGCCCACGTCTCAAATGGGTGTCCTGAAGCCATTTGAGAGATAAATATAGTAGGAGCAGATTTGTAGTTTGTGCGAGTACTCTTGCGGTCTAGCTCTAGTTGAACTTTGCCTTGGCTTTAGCAGGCTAGCCTACCTATGGTTGCATCTAGACTACATACTTTATATTCTGCCTTTGGCTTTCATTTCATTTGAGTCACTAGTTCACTCTTCGTTTTTTTCTCTCTCTCCGTTCATTTGAGTCGAGTACATCATCACTCTAGTTGTAGAGTTCACTTGTCCTTGTAAGAGCCACGTATAATGTCATATGCTTAAAAGTTCAGGACTCTCTTATTTCTGTGACTAAGCATTTCAAGAATATGGCAAGAACGAAAGATTGAGGCTGAAGATAAGTATTACTCAGAAATAAATTATAGCAATAAATGCATAAAACATATAGAGCTGAATTAAGGGTTCAAGATGCCCCCCCACCCCCAGCTCAGCTAAAAAAGGTGCATTACACATTAAAACTTCATTAGCTCATTAAACAGCCCCAAAACTCAAATGTGCGTTTCAATGTTCCATGAGTAAACTCCCCCTGTTTCGGTTGGTTCCATCCCTATAAATAGTGTGTGCTAGGTTACTTGCATCCCTTGTCATCACTTCTACTCCAGTTGCTTCCCTTGCACCTGGTCTTCATTATCACACAGCTGCCAGCTCATTCCCTGCTGCTGCCCAGTCTTCTCCAGCAGCTTCCATGGACATCCTTCAGCTGCCCTTCCATCTACAGTGAACTGTGTTTGTCTCCAGCCTGCTGCTGTGGTCATCCTCGGCTATTGCCAGCCCTCCTAGAGACTCATGCTGGCTGTGTCTTGCCCCAGCTTGCTGACATCATCATCCTCTGCATCAGTATGATCTGATCAGCCTGCGTTTTTCTGTTTACAGCTGGCACGCAACTGCCGGTCACATACTGCATCTGTCACGGACAGCCTCCTCAACATCTTCAGCACATGTTCTACCTTCTCCAGCTGCTGCCTTGCTGATCTGCAATCAGGGGATAGCTGTGTTTTGCACCAGATCAGGTTCTACTGGTGTCCCTTGCTCCTAGTAGACCATCCTGCTCCAATTACACCTCTCTAGGCTGTGTCTTTGCTACCTGCCCACTCTTGCATCAGATTCAGCTTGTATTGGTAGTTTTTGGACTTGGGATCTGTAGGCACCATGCTTCAACATCTTCCTCAGCCCACTTCCACAAGAGCCATCCGCTGTTGGAAAAATTTTCCCTTGAGCATTGTGTACACAATTGTTCATTTATTAATACATTATTCAGCACTTTTCATTCATTCAGTTACCTTCATTCTTGTGTTTTGCATTTTTGTGTTAGTGTTTGAGTTTACTATGCTTCAATTGTGGTTGTACACTTCGTGTTTTCTTTCGCAAACCCTTGTGTATCTCCACACCCCTCAAACCAAAAAAAAAGAACCTCCAAAAGGAAGCGTTTCTACTCAACCAAAGTCCCTTGGGATTGAGCTTAATTATAGACAACTTAAGAGTAAGGAGAAGTATTTCCCAAGGTCACAAGAGCATGCAAAATATCTACACATGCATCACATGCAAAACAATAGAGAGGAAAAATCAGGCTTTCTTCATAGTTGATAAATAGTGTCTTGGCATGACTTCTTTCACAATCCAAAAGTGGAAATGCTTCGCAAAAGAGCTGAAAATGAATTTATGGGTTGCTCGTCTTTAAAACAGTGGTGAGAGAAGAGGGAAATTGAGAGACTAAATGATGAAGATGTGGAAGATGAGAGAGGGAGATGGCTCTGACCAATTGTGGAAAGATATCTGCTTGCTATAGACAAGATGATAGCGAAGAAACTCCATGTAAAATGACAAAAATATAGGAAAAGGTAGCCACAATAAAGAGGCAAAGTAGAGTAGCATGGAACCCATGTCCAGCTACATATTATGAAGTGGAACAAGTGAAGTGACACTTGGAAGCTTCAATGAGAAGTGTCTTAACTCCTAGCACTTGTCTCTTTATAGATTTCCTTCTTTGCTTGAAAGTTGTCAAGAATAGAAATATCCAAATTTAGTAAATCTTTTAGGACACAAACTCAAATATTTTTCAAACATCGTCCCTATTTTTAGGATAAGCATATTACGTCAATTGTGTAGTGACTGGTCATGCACTAAGATCGAGATAGTAGGTGTTCATTGTGCGAGAGACAAAGAGAGTGAGAGAGAGCAGAGTAGAGAGTGTGCACATTTGTAAGTACAATGATGAGTGTGTTCCTCTAGGTTTTTAGATAGATATATATATATATGTGTAAGTACTAGTGCTAAGGGTATGTTCACACCCGAGCACATTTAAAGGCACGAGGCCTTTATTCCCAACAACCTCCCAGCTAAAGGCAATGTGCCTTAAGATTAGAAAATAATCAGCTAAGTCTAGGTATGTACAAAGCCAAAATACATAAATCTTTCCAACTCCCATCATCTGTCGGCAATGAGCAAACCGCTCTGCTAGAAGACCCTTCATGAGAATGTCTGCAGGGTTATCATCTGTATGCACTTTGACAAGCTCAATGCTCTTGCTATCAAGTACATCTCTAATGAAGTGGTACTTCACCTGTATGTGCTTTGTCTTTGCATAAAAGACAGGACTCTGTGCTAGCATGATAGCACTCTGACTATCACAATGGAGAACACGTAACTCTGTGATGCCAAGCTCTCCCACTAGACGTGAAAGCCATAAAGCCTCCTTGCATGCCTCAGTGGCAGCCACATACTTTGCCTCTGTAGTAGACAATGCAACACACTTTTGTAGCCTGGAGATCCAAGAGACAGCTCCTCCTGTGAAAACAAACACATACCCAAAAGTGGACTTTCTGCATTCCGCATGACTAGCATAGTCTGCATCCATAAACCCAACAACAAATGCCTTCTGCTTCCCAAAGCAAATGCACAACTCCTTTGTGCCTTCGAGGTATCTCATAATACCTTTCATTGCATCCCAATGCTTATTGCCACTGGTTGCCACGTATCTCCTAACCACTCCCACTGCAAAGGCAATGTCAGGACGTGTAGCAACCATAGCATACATCAAACTGCCAACAACTGAAGCATATGGTATCTTGGCCATTTCAGCCTTCTCATCATCAGATATAGGGTTGTTCTCTGCACTGAGTTTCACATATGAAGGCAATGGAATCCCAATTGTTTTTTCCCCCTCCATATTAAAATGATGCAAAACCTTGGAGATATACTCCTGCTGAGATAGATAGAGTAAGCCTGTCGACCTATCTCTAAGTATTCACATGCCAAGAATGTGATTTGCAGCACCAAGATCCTTCATGTCAAAGCTACCATGAAGACTTTGCTTCAGTGAGTTCAAGGCATGAGTACCCCTGCCAGCAATTAGTATGTCATTAACATACAGAACCAAGATAATCAGGCTACTATCAACTGCCTTCTTGGTGTACAAGCAGTGATCCACTTGACTTCTATGGAAACCTTGAGACTGCATAAATGTATCAAACTTATGATACCATTCCCTGGGTGCTTGTTTCAACACATACAAACTCCTTTTGAGTTTACATACCATCTTTTCTTTCCCTTTTTCCACAAATCCTTCAGGTTGCTACATATATATGTCTTTATCCACATCACCATGTAAAAATGCAGTCTTTACATCCATCTGTACGAGTTCCATATCTTCAACTGCAACCAAGCCCAAAATGGTTCTCAATGTAGTCATCTTGACTATAGGAGAGAAAATCTCAACAAAGTCAATTCCATGCTCTTGCTTGTACCCCTTTGCAACCAATCTTGCTTTGTACTTTGGTGAGAAACCAGAAGTGACCATCTTGTAAACCCATTTGCATGGAAGTGTTTTCTGCCCTTTAGGCAACTGCATCAAGTCCCAAGTGCCATTTTTCTCTAGAGATTCCATCTCTGACAACATGGCTTTATACCATTTCTTGCTGTCCTATTTGTCCATTACTTCCTTGAAGCAAGACGGTTCACCACAGTTTGCCAACATAACATAATCAATCACATAATTTGTACCACGAACAACTCTATCAAGTTGTCTAGTAGCCCTAGACGATCTCCTAACCCAATGATCATTGTTTGCTGGCTGTTCCTGCAAATTTCCATTTTCAGCATGCTGTCCTGGCATTTCAACTTGCAAATCAGCATTAACAGCTTGTTGTCCTGGCTGTTCCTGCACATGTAGTGGCTCATTATCATGGGCAATAGCTGGCTGATCATTTTCAACATCATTTTCTGCATTTACAGGTTCATTTACAACAAGTATTTGCTGCTCTATGCGGGCACATTTTGCTATCAAAAGGTATTTCTTCCAGGAATACAACCCTACAGACCTCCTCAGTCTTTTTGGGATGTTTATGCATGCGATCTTCTCAGAAGATAACATCATTGCTGTGTATTACTTTCCTTTTCTCGGTATCCCATAATCTATACCCCATTGCACCCTCGTCACCATATCCTAAGAAAATGCATTTACAAGACTTTGGCTCAAGTTTGTTGTGTTTTTCTTTACGAATGTGCACAAAAGCCTCGCAACCAAACACTTTCAAATGAGCATATGAAGGTGGCTTGCCTGACCATGCTTCTTGGGAAACTCCCCTCCCAAAGACCTGTTTGGTGACTGATTAATTAAGTGAACGGCTGTCATAACAACCTCTGCCCAAAAACCATGGGGTAATGCAGCATGAGACAGCATCGTACGGACCTTATCCTGTATGGTCTAATTCATACGCTCTGCAACTCCATTTTGGGGTGGATTATGAGGGATAGTGAGCTCCCTCTTTATCCCTTTGTTGTCACAAAATACCTGAAAGGCCTTGGACACATATTTCCCACCATTATCAGAGCAAAGACACTTAAGTGTCTTATCTGTCTCATTTTCAACCAATACCAAGAATTTTTTAAACTTGTCGAGCACTTCATTCTTGCTACGAATAGGATAAACCCATACCTTTCGTGTAGCATCATCGACAAAGTGACAAAATATTTCTTTCCCTCTAAAGATAATCCTGGCATTTGATATATATATGAATGTACTAACTCTAGAGGATAAGATTTCAACAAAAGAGACTTTTTATAAGATGTTTGTGCATGTTTGCCATAAATACAATGATCACAATGCTCAAAATCAACATAACAAAGACAAGGCAAGTAACCCAAATGAGAAAGCACTTTCATTTATGTTTGACTCATGTGTCCCAACCGGCCATGCCACAAAGAAACACTTGGCTGCTCGGTCACGGCAACAACATGGTCACGTACACTAGATACATGAAGTGGATACAAAGTATCACTCTTGCACCCTCTTGCAATCACTCTAGATCCCTTACAGATCTTCCATTTTCCATCACCAAAGGTGGTATGAAAACCATCATCATCTAGCTACCCTGTGCTAATCAAGCTCTTCTTGAGCTGAGGTACATGCCGTACATGCTAAAGTGTAAAGATAGAGCCATGCTGAAATTGCAACTGCACACTGCCAATACCTGCAATGTTACATGGATAGTTGTCCCCAAGATGGACAACACCATGTCGACCCCCTGTATAATCAGAGAACCACTCACGATGAGAGGTGACATGAAAAGAAGCACTTAAATCGAGAATCCAAATATGCATGTCATCATTTGTATCTACAAGTAAAGCATGTGCACCAAAGTGTGAAGAGACAAAGAGTATGTCACTCCCACTATCACTCTCATGAGTGACTACATTCACCTCTTCAATTTTGACACTGCTTTTCTTAGACTGACTGTCTCTCTTTTCTTCCTTTCTATCATTTGTCTTTTTGTCCTTTCCTTTCTCTTTCTTCCATTTGTAGCAGTCATGTTTAAAGTGACCCTCTTGCTACAATGATTGCATTCAACATCTTTGCCATGTGATTTACTGTGTCCCTTGCTATCATATTTGCCTTTTTACTGTGATCTACCCCTAGTATTCAAAGCACTGGAAGACTTACTAGATGCATTGTTTTGCCGATTCATTCTTCCATGAGTAGAGCACTCTCTACATCAACATACAAAAGAATCGCATTAGAATTGCTCATAGCAGTCTTGAATGTATCCCAACTCTCTGGTAGAGTGCAAAGCAAGAAAGTAGCCTTAAATTCTTCATCAATTATGAACTTCAAGGCAACCACCTGGCTAAAAATAGAGTTAAACTCACTCAAGTGAGTAGATATTGTTGTACCCTCTTTCATACGCAAATCCATAAGCTTTTTCAGCCAATACACTTTGCTTGCAAGACTCATTTGTACATACGGTTCTTCCAGTCGAGTCCATATAGCATATGCAGAATCCAAACCTTCAATGTTAAACAACAAGGCATAAAAAATCAATAGCTCAATGGTCCAGCATGCAAGCTCATTTAACTCATCCCAATTCTTCCTATTCCATGTCCGCGAGCTTTGCCCCTTTGGTTTTAATCGGCTTTGCCTGCTTATTTTGTAACAGAATATTGTAGCACTGCTTTTGCCAAACTGCAAAGTTATGTGCTTCTTCAAGCTTCTTCATGTGCATGAGATTACTGTTGTTATTGTTGCGAGCCATGATTTTCAGCCCAAATGTGACAAAAAAATCAGCAAATGCAGGCCCAAAACTGTCACCCAAGTGACTAAGGTACAAACAAGTATCAACCAGCAATAAATGACCAAGTAGAAGCACAGATTTCAGATCTGTAATTAAATTTTCAGAAGCTCCAAACCATGTGCTACAGCATTCCACAACTGATTACAGCTGTTCCAAGGGCATATGCATCACATTACATGAGAAATCCCAAAATTTTAGCTGCAATTTCTGTTGTTTATGTACCCATGGGCATAAAATTTGACACGAATGGTCAAAAGCCCCAAAATTTTTGTGCTCAAAGCATCAACCACATATCTGCATTTTCTTTGTCGTGCACAGAACAAGCCAATTTTGCCAAAATAGAGCAATTTCAGCAAAACCCCCAAATTTTACCAAGTGTTGATGTCCAAATTGCGTGGAATTCAACTTGCATGTACATAAAATGACCAAATGCTGCACAGATTTTTCCTAAACTGCAAAAGCCCCAAATTGCACAGGGTCCAATGTGTATCAATGTCGAGAAATTGGGTAAATTTCAGCCCAATTTGTGCATGTACATGAAAAGCCCCAAATGTCGGGGACAAAATGTCACAAATTCCTGCAATTTCTAAGACAAATATCACTATTGCATCTTGCTCGCACCAAATTTGGGCAAATTCCCCAAATTTTCCAAGTCATGCGTGCACTAATTTGAGTGAAATTGAAAGAATTTCACTAAAATGTGAAAAAGCCCTGAAATTCCTAGGCAAATATGCACCAACTTTGCAATTTCAGAATCAAATTGTCTTGTCCTGCATCACAATCCCCAAATCCGGGAAAAGCCCCAACTTTCTAGGTGCAAAGTCGCACAAATCTAACCTTTTGTGCTTGCGCGCGTGAACCATGGTTAGAGGAAGGAGTTTGAATAAAGATTTTTAAAAGAAAAAAAGTTGAATGATAGGTCCGTTGACCCGTCAAGCTTGTCCTCACTTTGCTGAACCCGTCCTCGTCGCACGCAGTGGTTGTGCTGGCTTGGTTGCGTTGGTCACGTCTGCACGGTGGTTGCCCTGTCCCGTCCTTGGAATGTCTTGCTGGTCTAGTCCGTCGCGCACCAACAACCGTCGCCCCACTACCAGCTGCCGTCAATGAGCCCGTGAGCCCTGCTGGTCCATGCCTTCATCGCCAACCTGCCACACCTACAGCTCCTGGCAGTCGCGTGCAGTCACCTTTGTCGTCAGCACTGTAGTCATCATGTACATCTAGTTGCCTATTGTTTGTCAGTTGGAGCTTGGCCCTATCGCACTCTCCACAGCCCACCTTCTGCAGCACACGACCTATTCAATGGCTGCTTGCACGACCTATCGCCCACGAACACGACCTGAGATTGCTTGTCAGCTCCTGCTTGAACTCTAAGAAGTACGAATACCTCAACCGTAGCTCGACCGTGACAACTCTTGCTCGTGGAGTCCACTTGGGACTCCTGCAACACTTGAGCTGTCTCTTGCCCGCTCTGATACCAGTTTGTAGTGATGGGTCAAGCACTAAGATCGAGACAGTAGGTGTTCGTTGTGCGGAGAGACAGAGAGAGTGAGAGAGAGCAGAGAGTGTACGCTTGTAGGTACAATGACGAGTGTGTACCTCTAGGTTTTTAGATATATGTATGTGTGTGTGTGTGTGTGTGTAAGTACAAGTGCTAAGGGCGTGTTCACACCCGAGCACATTTAAAGGCATGAGATCTTTATTCCCAAAAAATTTGAGACTCCTACAATTTAAAGACCCCCATTTAGAAGTGGTCATATCACAAGTTTATAGGTACCCACAACCTAATATATGGGCACTCTCTTTATTCTTTATTTGGTAATTAGCCGACCTATTTTGTGGTAGGACAACTCCTTTATTTTTGTCTATAAAACGAGGGAGTGTGGTTACAGTCCATTCTCACGCTTATACTTGCAGATACTTAGTGTGGAGAGAGAGAGCTTGTGGAGTGTATGAGCTAGCACTCAACCATTGTACTCTTGTCATAGTGGATCCTATTTCTAGCTACATCTGGTGCATTGTCTCTTTCATTGATCTTATGTCTTTCATTATTCCACTACGTGTTTTGCTCTTTTAACATGGTATCAAATGTTAAGGATTGTTGATAGAGATGTTTTTTGCATTGTTGTAACCTTTATTGATATTGCTGCTCAAACTCAAGCTCAACCACCAAGACCCATGGACCGTTTATTGTTTCAAGTGTTTCAAGTTGAGCACTAATGGCTACCTCTCACATAGCCGACGCACTATCTCTCTCTACGAGTGTAGTGAGCTTACCTCCATACTCGATCGAGTTGCCTCCTCTCCCGAGCACTCCGGTAGCTCCACGATCCAAGTGCAAGTTTCAAGCAAGCTCGATTCTCAAGCTCCAAGCTCCAAGCTCCATTGCCCCACGAGCAAGAGAAGAGAAGAGAAGAAGAGAGAAGAAGATAGAGAGCTTCTCCACCACAATCCCTCACCCTCACATACTCATTCCCTCACACTCACACTCCTTCTCTCAAGCACAAGCTAAAGCAAGCAAGAACAAAAAGAAGAAGAAGAAGAAGAGGAGAGCTACTTTTGGCCACACACAAGAATGAGCTTCTCATTCAACTTTATATACAAAAACCTAAATCCCCTTATCTCCTTTTTTACATGGGTAACTGTGGCCTATGCCATTTTTCCCATTGTCCTTCTATTTTCTTAGCTTCCTTCTTACCACCTATCTACCTTTATAATTTGCACAGGTGAGAGCCCAGCGCTCTTAAAATAAATCATGATGCGCCTTGCGCTCTTTTGTAAAAGTATCAACTTGCGCTTTTTCTCGTGCGTCTTTCCCTTGATTTGGGACTTTTCTGCATTTCTTCTCTTTCCATATTTTTCTTGGCACGCCTTTGTTTTCCGTTTCACTTTTGCCTCGGCCTTGTCTTCTCTACTTTAGATTTTTCGGATTTTTTACCTTGTTCATCTGAGGGTTAACATTGGCCAACTTATTTTATGGTAGGACAACTCCTTGAATATTGTCTATAAAAAAAGGAAATGTCGCCATAATCTATTATCACACTTTCAAATAATTGATGTGGAGAGAGAGAGCTTGTGAAGTGTGTGGGTTGGTGCTCAACCACTCTACTCTTGTCATAGTGGATTCCTATTTCCAATTACATCTTATACATTCTCTTTGATCGATTTTCATTATTCTGCTATGTGTTTTGCTCTTCTAACCATCCCAATATGGATATCATATGAAAGATTTTTCAAGTATATCATAAAGCCATTTGCAATATCTTGATATGAGATTTCTATGTACAAATATCTACATTCTAAACTTTCAATCTACACATGCTCATTGCACAAACTTTTCATGATCGTGCAATCCTATTAGCTGTAATTAGTTTCAATCACAAGCATCTAATTGGATTATATAGATAATAGGTGGATATGTGCATCATCTTTGTTCTGCTGCCTACATCATCTCTAATCCAACCTGCTGCATGGATCCACCATAATGCTATTAGTAGACATGGTTTTCATTGTCTTTGGTGAGAGTGCACAACAGAAGAAGAACACAAATACAACGAAGAAGGAAAAAGAGGGACTAATATGAATGCAGACAATATAAGGAAAAATTTGCATTGACCTGTAAATGAAATCCTAAATACAGACTAGACTAATCAATCCCTATACGCAACCTGAAGCATTAGTGAGGGCATCAATCAAGCTAATGACGCAAGAGTATGTAGACTGATAGAGTTAGAGTGCTGGTTTGCAAAATAAGATGTCTCCCAAGTGAGTGTGTATTGTTGCTTGTTTTTTTTTGTTTTTTTCTTCTTCTTTTTTTGGGGAAAGAGGAGGAGAGAAAGGTTTTGGAGCTCGTGAGAGTCCTTAGCTTCCCACTCCTCCTAATTATTCGGACCACAACAACCACGAGGACGTTGTGCTTACATCGGATTTTGATGATGCTTATGCATACTCTTCTCTTCTTCATTGTATTTCTAAAGAGGTTCTTCAGGTGGTCACCTCCTACTACAAGACAGCTTCAACGATATGGGTGAAGCTTCAGATGTTGTACATGAAAGGTGCGAAGGATCGAAGCTTGCACTCGAGAGCTATGGCAGGAGAGCAAAAGCAAGAAAGAGAGAGACAAGAAATGGGAACTCCAACAGTCACAATGTGTGACCGGGCCTTTCTTTACTCAAACTGTCACTAAAAGAATAAAGAATAAAGTGACGGTGACAGGCGCTCACTACTTGCAGTATGCAGTGGCGGTGACTATCAGTGTAGTAATACACGAGCGACTAGGCTGAGGCGCCTTTATCTCCAACAACCTCCCACTTAAAGGCGAATCGGCCCTAGTGAGGAGTGAAAAGAAAAAGAAAAAGAAAAGACAGTACAACATGTACACATGTACAATAGGATGAGGAAAGACGTCATCTCATGCCACACCCATCAACCTTCTAAGAAAGGCAAAGCCCTCTGTAGAGAGGCTTTTCTGAGCAGATCTGCAGGATTCTGGTCAGTCGAGATCTTGACAAGATCAACAAACTTGTCCTCAATAACCCCACGTATGAAGTGATACCTCATCTCAATGTGTTTCGTCTTCGCATGAAAGACCGGATTCTTGGCTAACTGAATAGCACTCGTAGAATCCGAATGCAGTGTAGAGATAGCATCAATACCAAGGTCAACAACCAAACGACCCAACCAAATGGCCTCTTTGTAAGTCTCAGTGGCTGCAACATACTCGGCCTTTGTAATACAAAGCGTCGTGCATTTCTGCACCCTGGACATCCAAGAAACAGCAACTTCAGCATAGGTGAATACATAGCCAGAAGTGGACTTCCTACTATCTGTATGTCCTGCATAATCAGAGTCAGTGTACCCCACGACTCCTGTATCTTGGCTGCCATAGCATATGCACATATCTGCAGTGTCCTTCAGGTACCTCATGAAATCCTTCACGGCATCCCAATGCTTCTTGCCAGGTATAGCCATATAGCGTACCACAACACCAACTGCAAAGGCAATATCTGAACGAGTGAAGATCATGGCATACATAAGACTGTCCACTGCGGATGCATAGGAAATCTTGGCTATCTCGGCCCTCTGCTCATTTGTCTGCAAACAATCAGCCTGTGATACCTTCACATAAGAAGGCAATGGACAGCCAATAGGCTTTACGTCCTGTATGCGAAAGCGTTCAAGGACTTTATGAATGTACTCCCTCTGTGATAAGTAGAGAAGTCCCTAATGCCTCTCGCATCTAATGCGCATACGAAGTATGTGAGCGGCCTATCCCAGATCTTTCATCTCAAAGCTCTTCTTGAGCTGAGCCTTAAGAGCATCTAGCTTATCATGAGCTTTCCCTGCTATCAGCATAGCATCCACATAGAGTACCAAAATCAATAAAGAACCATCACGGGCTTTCTTCGTGTAAAAACACGGATCCATAGCACTCCTGTTGTAGCCCTGTGACTGCATAAAGGCATCAAATTTATGATACCACTCCCTAGGTGCCTGCTTCAAGCCATAAAGACTTTTCTTCAATTTGTACACTAGGTGCTCCCTGCCAGGTTTTGCAAAGCCCTTAGGCTGCTCCATATAAATCTCATCATGCAAGTCTCCATGTAAGAAAGCCGTCTTGACATCCATCTGGTATAAATCCAAGTCAAGCTGAGCAACCAAAGCCAAGACTAAGCACAGGGTGGTCATCTTAACCACAGGAGAAAAGACCTCATCAAAGTCCACACCATGCTCCTGCTTAAAACCCTTTGCTACCAATCTAGCCTTGTGTGCCGGCTTGGGGTGTCCAGGGGTACTTGTACACCCACTTGGATGGCAAAGCCTTCTTACCCGTAGGCAAGGAAACCAAATCCCAAGTGTCATTCTTATGCAAGGAGTCTATCTCAGACTGCATAGCCCTTTCCCAGGAGTGACTGTTACCCCTGCGCATAGCCTCATCATAAGTGAAAGGCTCTTCAGCATTTGTAACCAAGACATAATGTATCGAGGGCTGAAATCTATCAGGTGGACGTCTGTCTCTAGTAGATCGTCTCACGGTGGGCTCTGCTGCCTGCCCAGCTGCCTATCCAACACCCTGACCATGAGCATCTGCTCTTGCGGTAGACTATCCAACTGGCTACGCGGGAGCTCTCGGCTCCTCCTAAAATATGACCCTGGGGATCTCAACAACTCTCTCAGGCTACCGATGCATCTTGTCTTCATGGAAGACTACATCATGACTGCAGATGACTTTCCGCGCCTGCGGATCCTAGAGACCGTAACCCATCTCGCCTGCATCCCCATAACCAAGGAAAATGCATTTGACACTCTTAGGATCCAACTTACTTCTCTTGTCTTTGGGCACATGGTAAAATGCCTCGCATCCAAAGACACGGAGATGCGCATAAGAGGGAGGTTTTCCAGTCCATACCTTCTATACAACTTGAAAATCCAAACCACTAGAGGGTAATCTGTTTATGGCATGCACAGTTGTACTATCTCAGCCCAAAAGTTCTATGGTAGGCCTGCATGGCTAAGCATACTACAGACACGCTCCTGGATGGTTCTATTCATCCACTCAGCCAAACCATTCTAGAGGGGGTGTAGGGGGCAATCAACTGACGCTTAATACCCCTCTCATCACATAACTGCTCAAAAGCATGTGAGACATACTCACCCCCATTATCTGTCCTTAGGCATTTTAGCCTATACCCAGACTAGTTCTCAACCAATGCAAGCCATCTCTGAAATACAGCCAAGACATCGGATTTCAGCTTAATGGGATAAGCCCAAACTTTCCGTGAAAAATCATCTATGAAAGTAGCAAAATACTTGGCACCACCCATAGACTGACAAGGGATGGGCTCGTAGACATCCGAATGTACCAATGCTAAGGGCTCACTCATGCGTGGCCTACCAGACTTCTTATGCGTAGACCTAGTCTGTCTGCCATAAAGACAATCCTCACATGAATCAAAATATGCATAATCAAGGGGCGGTAAGTATTGCAAGCTAGAAAGCATTTTCATTCTCTTCAAAGACATATGGCCCAAACGGACATACCAAAGAGATACATATGGGATAGAACTCACAGACAAAACATGATCAAGGGAAGAAGCGGATACAATCAAGGGATAGAGGTTGCCAGCCTTGGCACCTCTCGCAATCACAAGTCTGCCACAAGTGATCTTCCATGCAGAGTCTCCAAAAGATACGTGATAACCTGCGTCATCAAGCTGACAGGAGATTGCGTGTCAAAGCAGGTACATGACGTACATCCTACATAACAAAACTGTTGCCAGAAGGAAACTGCAGTCTAACATCACCAATGCCCACAATATCAAGAGAGCTGTCATCACCCAAGCGTATAGAACCCGAAACAATACGATATGAATGAAACCACTCTCGACAAGGTGTCACATTAAAGGACACACCTGAGTCCAAGAGCCAACAGTGTGTATACATAGAGTGTATCTCTGTCATCTGCGAAGCACTAGAAGAAGCTGCAAGGATATAATCATCATCATCAACATCCTCAGGCTGCATAACATTGATCTCTTCAATTTTAACATTGGACTTTGCAAGCACTATACTCCAATCAGAAGACTTATCCTGCACTTTGTCTTTCCCCTTATCTTTGCGCCTTTCATTGCGCAGTTCATGGCATTGTAGCCTAATATGGCCCTTTTTCCCACAATGGTGACAAGTAATATCTGCATTCCTGCCATGGGATTTGCTATGTGACTTCCCACGAGACTTGGACCGAGATTTTTTAGAATCCGTCCATGGCCACTGCCACTACCATGCTTTCCATATCCATCATTCCTACCTCTAACTGTCATAGCATGCGATACACGAGAGACATCCATATTCTTACGGTTAACCTCTTCCTACAGAAGAGCACTCTCAATATCAGATAATTTTAAGGTAGCAGTAGAGGCACATAATGCGGTGCGGAATACATTTCATGACTCATTAAGAGTACTAAGCAAGAAAAAAGGAGTGATATCCTTTGCAAAAGTGATGTCCTACGAAGTCAAGTTCTTGAGTATAGCATAGAACTAGCTCAAGTGAGCAGACAGTCACATTCTTCTTCATGCGCAAATCCATAAGCTGCTTCAGTCAATACATCTGACTCGCTAGGTTTTTCTTGTCATAGAGATTCTTTATTTTATTCCACAACTACCATACACTGTGTTCTTTCTCAAATACATTGTAATGAACTTGTTCTGTGAGAGAGAATACAATAGTGGACTTACATAACTCATCCAGCTCAAGCCATTCCTCATCTGGCATAGTTGCAGGCGGATGTCTGCTCAACCTCAAAGGTTTTATCTGTGATTTCTTTACAAACACCTGCCAAATTTGGCTCTTCCAATAAGAGTAATTCATATCATCAAGCTTAGTGATGTTGAAAATAGCATGATCAGTGGACGAACTCGCCATAATGCAAGCTGGAAGACTGCAAACAATTTAAAACTGCTTGCTGTTTACTACAGAAAATGACAAAAAAATCACTAAAATCGAGAGAAAAATGCCGAGAAAAGTGTAACCAAAGCTTCTGCCCACCAAGTACTAGTGAAAGTACATCATTTCAGAATATTTCAGCATGAAAAATCCATGTCAGTCCGGAGTTATATGCTTGCTGTAATAAATAACAGCAGGGAGGCAATTGCTGACCAAATACTGCACCAAGTCAAGAAATGACAGCCAAGACATGACCAGCCATAAACGGATATAAATCAGCACCAAACAGTCATCAAGACCCTGAGCAAACACCCAAACATGTCACCAAAGCATCCGTCAATGAGTAGATATACCCCTTGGACAATAGGGCAAAGTATACATAACACTGGTAAGACTTGACACTAGTAGGTGTATGCTCACTAGAGTGCAAAGCCCAAGCTCAGGTCAAAAGCAACTCCAAGAGATCAGTGCATGAACCATACAACATTTCGGTGTAAGAGATCCCAAAGTCTCAAGTATCTGCAAAATACTCAAATAGCATAAACCTCCTACTCAATGTCGGTCAAGCATACAAGATGCTCCCACTGGCACAAAAGGTGGATAAACGAGCTTAACAACTCAATCAAACCAAGTTAGAGTACCAAAGACAGGTAACCAAGACAATGCCTCAATAGCATCCCAAGAGCATGATGGCTACAAAGCAACTATAGATAGCATCCATGAGCAAGACATACATCCCAATAAATATCTCTAACAACCAAAGTGACATCCAATACAAAATTCCAAAATAGCAAATGAGAATCCAAGCCAAGTCTTCAGAGAGCACTGAAGCTCAACAAGTACATGGTACACTGTGCCAAGACAAATGCATCAAGCCGTAGGCGTCGGGTAAGCATATACCCAAAGAGTATGTAACTGTCAAAGCACTGATCACTGTCAAGCATAAACTAATGTCAATAAGTGCGGACTGAAATAAGCTCAAGCTTCCAAAAGCATCCGGATCCAATGACAAGCTCGAAGTCGTCCGTCGATGATCAATACATCATAGCATAACCCAAAACATACATCCGGAACCAATAGGTATATATCAAAGCATGAAAGATAGCTTCATCCCAAGAGTATTCAGCATGCATTTATTGTTATAAACCGAGTATTTCCAGCCCTACAATCAGACCAAAATCATAGCATTACATGTACTTCAATCCCCCAATCAATCGACATAAGTAGAAGCATCACATAAGCCATAGGTATACAAATACATGTTGTCTCAGACCTGAAATCTATTGCAGAATATTCTGTCATCAGAATTTGGCAAATCCAACATCACCATCGCGTCCGGAGCATGCCAAAACCCCAACTTAGACTCTTACCTTGCCTGAATTGGGTTCCGAATGCCCGAGATATGACAAAAAGAGTGATTTTTGGGCTAGATTTTGAAACAAGCGCAAAAAAAACGTGAGCTAGCTGGGGGGGTCTACTGTCCCACGTATCAACAATGGGGTCCAAAGGGGGCACAAATGGGAGCCAAAGAAGGCATACACCAAACCTCAGCAAGCCTTGATAGGCTGGAAGCAAGATCCAAGTGAAGGAAGCTCCAAGAGGTGTCAGCTATGGCTGTCCACAACCTATGAAAACCCTGTTTACCTAGACCTGTGGACTTAAGTAAAACTCTCAAATAATGAAGCAATACCTCAATGTCAATGCCCTGATGGTGCCTCAATAGGCCGGGAAGAAGCTCGGGAAGCCAGGGAGTGATGGGAACTCAAGAGAATGAGCTATGGCTGCCAGGAAGAAGACCCAATGCGAGTGGGGAGTCAATGGGAAGGTGAGAATGCCATGAGCCAAGCTCAAGAGTCGAGAAGCCATGCTCTAATACCAGTTGAAAAGTGAGAAGGATTGAAGCTTGCACTCCAGCACTATGGCGGGAGAGCAAGAGCAAGAAAGAGAGATAAGAAATGGAAACTCCAACAGTCACAATGTGTGACCAGGCCTTCCTTTATTCAAACTGTCACTAAAAGAATAAAGAATAAAGTGACGGTGACGGGCGCCCGCCACTTACAGTGTGCAATGGCGGTGACTGTCAGTGTAATAATACACAAGCGGCTAGATGGAGGCGCCTTTACCCCCAACAATACAAGGCTCCCTTGACCATGTGTGCAGTAACCCTCTATGGATAACTCTAGCAAATGAAGTTCGAACCAAAGGATACTATTCAATCCTTCCTACTTCGCATTACACAAGTATAGGATTAGCTTCATCATATGTAGTCCATCCTTCCAATTGCCCGTCTTATGGGGATTGTGCTCTACAAGCTCTCTCTAGAGTTAGATGGACTAGTAAGTATCCAATGCTTTGCAAGTCTAGACATCATCAATCCGAAAGAGCTTTACACATATGTCCTTGATGTTGCTTAAGCGTTACACTTATTGTGTTACTCCTAAGTTATAATGTGAATGCTCCCTTATCTCACGGGCACTTTTTACCTTCTAGATAGAGAAGGGTTTTTTTCCTCATGTGAACACCCGTCAGTGGGTGTGGTACTTAGTACCTTAGGGATTGTATTTTCGTTCATTCTCACATAGTGGATGTGACCTTTCAACAATCTCTTCTCTCTTGTCATTCACTCGTGAGTGTGTGTGAGTGTCCATATATTGTTGAATCCTAACCTAATAGTGGTATCAAAGCATATCTTTTAGCCACCACCATCACCCCTTCAGCCACCATTGAGCCCTGTGCTTGGCTGCTCTTCTCCTTGCTCATCATCAATGCTCTATTGCGTACAATGTTCTGTAACCTACACCGACAATCACACGTGGAACTTGATTACACCTGGATAGTATCCATTCGCACATCGCCTGCACCTACAGCAATTGATGCGACAATCCCTGACAAGTGCCATCATATCCGCCACACCACATGCCTCTCGACAATCCTACCTTGACAGCCCGTCAATCCCCCGCTAGATACTCCCACATCACCTTATAACATTTAAAGTCCCAACGTCCACGAATTTGACGCTCAACAAGCTGGACAATTCGCTAATAGCCTCACACGTACTTCATCCATCACCTTCAAGAAAAAACATTAAAATATTAATGTTCTGAAGTCTTAATCAACCCTAAGCCCTTTAAATTACTCCTATTTGCGCTTACTACCACTATGAAGTACAAATTTTGGGAATTTGGTAGCAGATCCAAAACTTATTTTTTCAAAAATTTGAGGCTTTTGCCTAAAAACCCCAAATCTCACCAAAATTTTTGGAAATTTTGCACTTGTTGCTTCGACATTGCTTGGTTTGCGCCACAATTTGAAACTTTTTATATTCGAGCTCCGATTGCACCAAATTTCACAGATTGAATTTGGGGCTTTTACGAAATTTCCCAAATTCACCAACATTGAGGCCAATTATACCTTCTACGTTGCCATTTGTAGATATTGAAACCATTTCAACTGAAAATTCTTCATAGACGCCATCAATTTATTGTAAAATTGTGACTTTTGGGTCTTTTCATTGCTTTATATTTGTGTTGCAAATGCATTTCTACTATGGACAACAGCTAGTTACAAAAAAACTAAAAATTTCAGCAAGCAATAGCCGAGTAAAATGACTTGCTCAACATGTTTGGGGATTCAAACAAATTAGATGGCACTTATTATCCCATGTGGGCATACATGATGAAGCATGTACTTGTTGCCAAGTAACTTTGGAGTTATGTATGTGGTTGAGAAGTTAGGTTTGCAAGCCTTGCCACAGAATGTCAGAGGATATTCTGGCTCATTGTCACAAGGACGTGAAATTTTATTGATTTGCTTAGCATTTGATTAAAAGTTAATCAAATGTGCTTAATGTGACTTGCACATGTGAGGTGCAAATTAATTATTTCACAATGTGAGACCTCGGAACCTGAGATATTTGTTGATGCCAAAGGCAAAAGTTGTAATAAGTTATGCTTGACAAATACTAGGTGGTACCCGGTATCAGATTTGGACCTAGACCAATTTATTGGCCACTAATGTTAATGGTAGTAATAGAGACTAGGTATTAACTAATTAATTAATTAATGCTAGTCTAAGGGTCAATAACTACTCATGGATACTTCGGAGACAAATTAACCTAGCCAATTTAATTATTAGTTGGTGGAATTTATATTATTAGCATTATAATTATTATTAAATTAATTTTTAAAATCAATAT
This sequence comes from Lygodium microphyllum, assembly GCF_053477565.2. Lineage (NCBI taxonomy): Eukaryota > Viridiplantae > Streptophyta > Polypodiopsida > Schizaeales > Lygodiaceae > Lygodium > Lygodium microphyllum. Next base: position 107,070,585 of record NC_141161.1, read on the forward strand.
TCTTAAAATTAATTTAATAAGTCGGATAATGCTTAAAAATTGTATTAGAAGGTTGCCACTTCGCAAAACTTATCCATGCAAGTGAAGAAAACGTTTTTAGAAATTGGTGGAAATCTATTCTAGCCATTGTGAGAGAGGAGGCTATTAGAGAGCAAAGAGATACTACTAATGTGATTTTTAGCCACCACCGATCAATACATCATGTGATAGTAGTTTTGGAGCCCTCCAAGAGTAGGTGACAACAGCCCAAGATCCTTCTTGTGCAGATGATAGTATACAAGAGGAGTCAATAATCTTTCTAGTGGTTCTAAGCTGTAGATTACAGCTTTCATGGCTATTTAAACAAGACAACAATAGCTTTTTAGCGTTTCTCATTATGAAACTCTGAAATTTCTCTCTACACCATTATCTCTTATTCCCTAGCCATCCCTCAAGTTATCTTAGCATTTTTCAATAGTTTGAGCCATTAGAGGAAGAGATTTCCATCAATCTCTGGTATGAATCGTAATTTACAACAAAAATCAGGGTTTGATAGCCACCTCGAGATGCATGCTTAAAATTGAGGGCCTAGGAGTTAAATTCTAGCAACTAAAATTGAGAAATTTCACGAAGATTCAAGAGGCCAACCAATCAATATTAGATTTGGGGCTAAATTTATCTTTCAAAGAGCAAGGTGAAGGCCAATCCTCGAGCAAACCAAGGGGTAAATTGGTTTTAAGGTTGGTTGGTCATTTATGAAATGACTGCAAGAGGCAATTGGAAAGTGAAGGAGATTCAAAAAATCTCATTATATTTCCTCCAAATTGCAATTCAAGATAGATGTGTACCATAAGGGGCGCCAGTTTTGGGGCCAACAAGCTGTCCATTGTCCAAGATTAAAGAGGTAAAGTGTGCATTTCAATTAATGTGGATTTTACGCTTGCTGTAATTACTATTAAATCAGATTAGTACCACCCTATCCAAGAAGGAAGTATGGTTTCACTCATCCACAATCACCAGTGGATCTTCAACTCTAGCCCCTCCTACACCTCCCACAACAGATCAATTGAAATGAAATAGGCGTGATGCCCAAGCTCATGCTTTGATTGCACTTTTGTGCAAGAAATAGGTTATTCTGCATCCATTGTGCACAATGGCCAAGGATGCTGGGAAAGGCTTGCCTCATTGTATCGGGTGCACAATAAGGCTCGTGTAGTCTATTTGTGTAAGTAACTTGAGATGGAGCACATGACAAAAGGTGATTCTATGGATGCATGTATTGTTGGGCTAAAAATGCATTAGCTTCACCTAAACAACCCCAAAACATGCTTAATTAATGAAGTAACCTTGTTTATTTAAAAGAAATGTGTTTCTAGAGAGTGTCCACGTCCCATAAGCACAAACCCACTTGGGAGGGCGCAAACTTTCTATAAATAGGTATGCTGCCCTCCATGTAGCTTAATATCTCATTTTTGCAGGTTTCAAGTGTTTTCACCTTGCTGCCCACACCCCTTTCACGGAGGACATCGCAGTCCCAATTGTCTCTTGTTGTCATCTACACCAAAGCAAATGTTTGCAATTGTTTACAATAGAGCGACTGTTGCTGATCACTCTCAAGCTACCACCTTCTCAGTTTTCTCTCTTCTCCCTGTTGTTGCAACATATTTTCTCTCTCCTCAGCCTATCGCAACAGATTCTCTCTCTCCACTGCCTATATTTGCAGATTTTCTCTCCTCTGCCTATGTTCAACAAATTTTCTCTCTTCATAGCATGTGTTTGCTGTTTTTCTCTCTACAATTTGCATTTATTGCACACTCTCTCTCTAGACTCCCGTCTGCCAACCATACACACGCTGCATTTACTGTTGTTCAACATTCGAAGGCTCCCTTGCTGCGATTCCGGATCCGTTCAGAGTACGACACACTCTCCAACTCATTACCCTTGCCTTGATTCTTAAGATACATGAGTTCGAGGTTCAATATTCATTCACTACATAGTGTGTTTGCTGCATGAGCAATGAATATTCAACAATCATATCGCTTCATTCATTTTCTGTGTTCACTATCTATGAGTTATCCTAATCCTAACTGTGTTCTTTTATCAATATGTGCTTTGTCGTACGGTTTCTGTTTGTGTTTCTGTGTTTGGGTATTTCTTTACATGATATCAGAGCAAGGTTCTCTCAAGGAAACTATCATGAGGACATGTATTTGGGCTGTCATGAGAACATGTATTTTTTATACCTCACTTAACATGTGGATCAATTTTTAATCACATGATTAAATAAACGTTACACATGTGATGTGCAACTGGGATAAGAGTAAATTTACAAGCCCGAGACCCGAGAAAATCACAGGATGTCAAAGGCAAAAGTTGCTATAAGTTATGTTGCACAGGTACTTAGTAGTATCCACTGCCAATTGTTAGCCTAGATCATTCATTTGGTCATAAGTGTCAATTGTTTGGCGACACTAGAGATGTGGCACTTAATGGTACCTAATGCCGATCTAATAGTCAAAGATAGCACAAAGAGACTCGACAATGGAAGATGCCTAGCCAATTTAATTATTGGCTAGTCAAATTATTTTTTTGGGCACTTAAATAGTTATAGATTAATTTTCAATAATTAAAGGCTGAAAATTAATATTTAACGATAGATAATGTTGAAAAATCCATTTGGAAAGGCTGCCACCTCGCAAACTTGCCCATATAGGCTGCTAAAAGGCTGAACAAGAGGAAAAATGAGATCATTCTTGATGTAGCAAATGTGGGAGAGCTATGAGCAGCCATGGCCAACCTATTTTCGGCCATTGCAGCCACCTACGAGTGAGTTTTGAGGCGATTGCAGATTCGGACCCTCCACAACTAGGCGATTGCATCCCGATACAAGGTGACACCTGATTTGCATGTCTCAACTGTAGGCAATAACATTTAATGCTATTGTGGCAGGGTAACAGCTGCATTTGACTGATTTTCAGTCATTCTTCAGGACAAAACTCTGAATTTTCTCTCTCTACAGCTTTCTCTCTCATCTCCCAACCATTTCACAGCCTTGCTCCAAAGATCTCAACATTTGGACCCTTGGAGGCTGAGAAAATACAAATTTCTCTACTGTAGACTCTAATTTACAGCAGAAATTAGCGTTTAGCAGTAGCCTCAAGAAGCGTATCAAAAATTGGAAGCTCCAAGACTTCGATTTTTCAAAGTTGAAGGTGAATTGTAGCTAAATTCAGGTGGAGGACTAGCCAGCCATTGAATTTGGGGCATTTCCATCATCTATGAAGTGGATGAAGGCCAATTAAGTGCCTAAATCAAGGGGCAAATCAAATTGAAGACTTCCTAGTCACTTTGGACAGCAAGGGGAGTTTGGATTGCAAAGGGTATCGAGAGAATCCTATTGTAAATCAACTTCTTCTGCAATAAAGCTAAAGAAACACCAAAAGGGGCGCCAATTTTGGGGCCAATCGAGTGTGCATTGTCCAAGATCAATAGGTAAATTTGTATTTTCAGATTTGCAATTATTGTTTGCTATTGTAATTAAGTTATAATCAAGGATTTACCACCCAACCATGAAAGGAAGGCTGATTTCATGGTTCCATTTGCCGGGATACCATCAAATCCTTTGAATTGGTGGGCTCAAGGTAATTGATTGCAACCTGGGACTATTGCATTATTGCTGAAATTGTTCTCAGCAGTGAATTACAATAAGCATGTCTTCACATGGTGATACGGGATCAAGTCGAGAGGATGCATCACTCCTTGGTCAATCACGTGATGAAGGGGAAAATGCAATGACTGATGTTAGCCATGGTTCTCAGCATGAACAGCATGCTGAAAATGTGGGAAATGACCCAAATGTTGACACTTCAATGCATAAAGAGGTTGATGACCAGCAAGGGGCTGAAGAATTTGATGATAGCTTCAAGGATCGAATGTGTACAACAGAAAATCTTTTTGCTGAATTGGCAAAGGATCCCCAGTTTACTCGATTCTTGAATGCCCTAAAGAAGGACAGCGAAGGCAAAGAGAAAAAGACACCTTCTACAGCTCCAGGACAGCCACAAGAACCGAAAGAAATTCCTAAGCCTTCTTTAGAAACGCCCAAAATGCTTGATGAGCACAAACAGTTGGTATCCGTGGGGCAGCAAGTGCAAATGCATAGCCAACTTGGTAGTGCCAATCCATGGGAACGTGGGCAGCAAGGCAATTATGCACATGCAAGCATGGAACAGCAAGGATAATTTGGTGGTGGTACCATTTTTCATGCTATGGTTGGACAGGCACCGCATACGAGAATGTATGGCACAAATCCCTATGGTATGCAGCAACCAATGCATGGCTCACAACACCGAATGTGTCCGGGTAAGTGGAATGCCTGATCCCATGTATGGCAGCATAGGCAAGATGTCTGGGGCACAAAGAGGGCCATATGGATATGTATCGGCACCCCCAAGGACTGTCGGAGCACAAGGATTTGGTGCTGGTCATGTAGGTGCTTTAGATAGTACTAGTTTTTATGCAAATACAGTCAATGCACCCTTTTTATAGCAGCTCATTTATAATAACTTGACTCCCATAGGTCTGCTGAAGGACTATGATGAAGGTGGCAAAAGCGTAAAGTTTGAGCCTTTCAATGGTGCACAAGATAGGCTGAAAGCACTTGTTTTTATTCAGCAATTTGATATAACCTATTTTGGAGGCAACTTCACAAAGGCATCTAAGATACGCAAGGCAACCACACTTTTGAAGGAAAATGCATGGTAGTGGTGGTCTACACTTCTTATTCAAGGGAAGTCACCTACCACTTGGGTCAAGTTCAAGCAAATGTTTGCTTCAAACTGGTTGACAAGTACCTTTGAAGTAGACATTATGACAGCTTGGAATCAATTGAATTCCAAAGACTGCAAGAACTTGGATCAGTATAATAAGAAATTTTGGGATGCATTCTTGCCACTTACTTCTTATTGCACAGTACCCCTCCATGAGCAAGTGAAGTATATTTGTGGTTTGCCAAGGGTATTTGGGATTTTTGCATTAAGTCCACTGTTTCCAACATGTCTCAGCTTATAGAAACTGCTACTACAGCCGACACATTGTTGCGTGGAAAGGATGTAGGATTCCACAATGATGATGCCAAGCCACATATCAAAGAGACAAAGGCTGAGAAAAAGGGTAAATCTGAAAATAAAGCTGAAAATCAAGGCAGATCTAAAAATAGGGCTAGAAAGAGGAACAGATCGCAGAGAAAGAGTGGGAAAAGTGATGCACGACGTAAGGAGCTGATGGCTGCAAATAAATGCTATATTTGTGAACAGGAAGGGCATATGGCACACAACTGTCCTAATAAACAGCAAGCTGAAAAGGATGATAATAAGGAAAAGAAAGGCAAAACCACTGTTGGTTTAGTGGTTGATGTAGTGGCAGATTAGCCTAATCAAGACAGTATTGAACTTTGCAGAACATGGGACAAAATCAAAGATCAGCATGCATTGATTTTTCTTGATCCAAGGGCACAGTCAAATTTCATCTCTTGATATGGCAGCCCATTTAGGCATCAGAGAGGATGAGATGGGGCCAATGGTGAGATTGGCATGGCATGCAAGGGACATGCAGAGCCGGTCACTCCTATCATTGGAAAGCTTCATTTGCACAGTCAAAGTTACGTGGGCAGCGAAGAGTTTTTTATTGCTCCATTGGAAGAATGTGATGTCTTACTTGGTATGCCTTGGTGTCATCGTGTGCATGCAGTGATTGATACTCATAATAAGATTGTGACCTTCTTCCATGGCAAAGTTCATACTTTGGATGTAAAACTGAAAGGGGAATCTGTCCCTGTTGTATCTGCTTCTGCTATTTCTAAAGTAATGAAAAATCATCTTTCAGCTTACTTAGTTTTCACCGAGGATAAAAGTGATAATGGAGATATGCTAGAGGATGCATCTGCTGAAATTCAGCCACAGGTTGAAGAGCTCGATGAAATACTGGTACCAGAGCAGATTTTGGCACACAAAGAGAGGAAGATCATGGGTAAGGGTTCCAAAAGGTATTTTGTGAAATTTCAGAATTATTCACCAATGGATGCCAAATGGATGGAGGAGGATGACTTGGCAGACCATCCTCAATTGTTGTGCTTTACCTTGATACTTTCCAATTAGAGCCGACTTTAGTTTGGGCTCAATCAGATTCGGCAGAGCAAAGATCTAGAGTATTACCTGATGCTTGTGAGGGAGCTAGCACCTCCGCTCCTCAGTAATGGACAGCTCTAGAAGTAGTGGATCTCGAATGTATTCAGCATACATTCAAGGTATTGTAGCCGAACAGCATGTTTGCCAGGAGATCACTATTTAGTGTACTAGTCACTATGTTTGGTATGCAGATCAGTATGGTTTTCACTGCAACTCTCAAACTATACATTTACATCCATTATGCTTGGTGTGTAATCAATTATGCTTGGTATGGCATTGATTATGCTTGATGTAGCATCAGTTAATGACCATCAAGGGCTAATTATTGAATGTTGGTTTTCAGCATATGATCATTAATATTCAGTGGTATTCAGCTGGTTTTGTGAACAGCAACATGTCTTATGATGCCATTGATGTTTCAGCCATGGTTTATGCTTGGTTTTCGCTATACTATGGTTTGGTTTTGCTAGATGAGTTGAGCTCATGAGAAATGGACATGTCACATGATAATCTAGCAATGTTTTTGAGATTCATTGATGTTTCAGCCATGGTTTATGCTTGGTTTTCGCTATACTTTGGTTTGGTTTTGCTAGATGAGTTGAGCTCATGAGAAATGGACATGTCACATGAGATTCTTTGTGAGCCTTATGTTATGTTATGTTGGCTGGTAATTTTCAGCATATGTTGGGCATATGGAATGGTTGAACAACAATGCCCAATGCTATGTTGACTATGATGCCCTATGGAAATTCCAGTGTAGTGCTTTGCTTTTGATGCATTTAGCAATGCAATCGAAGACGATTGCAAGGATTTCAAGGGGGAGGGCTGTCATGAGGACATGTATTTTTAAAACATCACTTAACATGGGATTAATTTTTAATCACATGATTAAGTAAATGTTGCATATATGAGATGTAACTAGCGTTAGAGTAAATTTACGAGCCCGAGACCTGAGAAAATCATGGGATGTCAAAGACAAAAGTTGCTATAAGTTATGTTGCACAGATACTTGGTGGTATCTACTGTCAATTGTTGGCCTAGATCATTCATTTGGTCATAAGTATCAGTTAGTGACACTAGAGATGTGGCATTTAATGGTACCTAATGCCGATCTAATGGTCAAAGGTAGCACAGAGAGACTCACGAGTGAAAGATGCCTAGCCAATTTAATTATTGGCTAGTCAGATTATTTTTCTGGGCACCGAAATAATTATTAGATTAATTTTCGGTAAATAAAGGCTGAAATTTAATATTTAATGCTGGATAATGTTGGAAAAACGATTTGGGAAGACTGCCACTTGGCAAACTTGCCATAGGCTGGTAAAAGACTGAAGAAGAGGAAAAACGAGATCATTCTTGTTGTAGCAAATATGGAAGAGCTGTGAGCAGCCATGGCCTTTTAGCCATTGCAACCAATCACAAATGAGTTTTGAGGAGGCAATTATAGATTCGGACCCTCCATAGCTGGACGATTGCATCCAGGTACAAGGTGACAACTGATTTGGATGTCTCAGCTATAGGTGACAGCATTTAATGCTGTTGTGGCAGGGCAGCAGCTGCATTTGACTGATTTTTAGTCATTCTTTGCAACAAAACTCTGAATTTTCTCTCTACAACTTTCTCTCTCATCTCCCAACCATTTCACAACCTTGCTTCAAAGATCTCAGCATTTGCACCCTTGGAGACTGAGAAAATGCAAATTTCTCAAAAATCAGGGTTTACTAGCAACATTGGAAAGCGTGCCAAAAATTGGAAGCTCCAAGACTTAGATTTTTCAAGGCTGAAGGTGAATTGTAGCTAAATTCAGATGGAGGACTAGCCAGCCATTGAATTTGGGACTAGCCAGCCATTGAATTTGGGGCATTTCCATCGTCTATGAATTCGATGAAGGCCAATTAAGTGTTTGAATCAAGGGGCAAATCAGATTGAAGATTTGCTGGTCACTTTGGACAGCAAGGGGAGTTTGGATTGCGAAGGGGATCGGGAGAATCCCATTGTAAATCAACTTCTTCTTCAATAAAGCTAAAGAAATACCGAAAGGGACGTCAATCGGGTGTGCATTGTCCAAGATCAATAGGTAAATTTGTATTTTCAGATTTGCAATTATTGTTTACTGCTAAGGTTTAGTTGTAATCAAGGATTTACCACTTCGAACATAACAACACCAGTTCAGTCTCCAAAAACATCTATGTTGAGAATCGAGCGAGAGTGGGCAAATCAGCTTGCTCCACAAAGTTCTGGCATGGTGGAATACACTTCTAACCACAACGAAGAAAAAAAGTTATCTAAGCTGTCCGATGAAGAATATCACATGATCATGGCTTACAGACAAAAGAAGATTGAGGAGCTCGGCCAAAGGATTTCGCTTCAAGAAATACTACTCAATGAAGGTATACATGATTTTCTCTCTTCAAGTTTTGCGTATAAGTCTGATAATGTTGCAGGACTAATTCTTATATGTTAACACACGTCGTGGGGATTATAAGAAAAAGCCAAGTACCTCTTCTTCTACCCCCTTCTTTTCAATTTACTTCTCAAAATCAAAATGAATTTGGTATTCCTATTCCTTCGTTACATGATGCATCTTTATCATCGTCTTTTCATTTTCAATCATTAAATGGAAAAAATGAACAAAATGCATCTTCACCTTTCACTCCACAAATTCAAAACCCACCCATTCCACCATCTTCTTCCCCTGCTACTCTTCCATTCACACCATTCACATTCCCATTTCAGACACCTCATGTTGCACCGCACATCACACCTAAGGGCTATGGAAACATAGGCACACCTTTTAGGACCTCCTCCTTGCCTCAGTCGGGTGGTGTTCCACCTTCTTCTCACACACTTTCGGGATCATTGCAGCCTGGGTATCCCTCCTCGTTTCTTCCAAGTGTGGATCAGTTGGTACCATAATTTGCCTCCATGGCCTTGCCTAGTGGACCTTTTGGTCATTCTGCTATGCTCTAGCCGAACTTTGGACAGGGCTTCCATATCATCGTGCCTCCATCTACACCAGCACCTTATAGAAGCATTCATGTTCCAGTGTCTCTGCCTCAATCGGCACTCGTTGGACATTCATAGCCCATTTTTGCCTACCCACCTCTTCCCCCTCCTTATCAAACCCCTCCACCAGCACCACCATCTTATTCCACCCATCCATCTTACCCCACTTTTCCAACACCTCATGGTTCTACCTCATCTTCAGTCAAGTATGCATTCAATGACAAGACTCATTTCAACGGTTCAAACTTTACCACTTGGTGGAACTTGATGAGACATGTCCTTGACTACCAGAACCTATGGGATCTTATGCAAAGGTTGGAACCCCAACCCAATCCCACACTTGTTCCATATGAGGTCGTTTTCTCATGGAAGGCTAGGAATGCTTGTGCTATTGTCAAGCTAATGTAGAGCTTATTGCCTGAGTTTCATTCTCAGGTTCATCATTTTGACTTAGCGTCAGAGCAATGGGCACACTTGACTGACTGCTATGCAGCTCAGGATAGAACCCATCGTATCAATCTTAACCATGAGCTTCAAATTTTCAAAATCTTTGACCGGGATGACTTGAAAGTCAAGTTGGCTGAGTACCAACGTCTTCTTGCTGAATTCTCCATTACGGGGACTCCCAAGTCCTCTGACGATCAGGTCACACTATTTCTAAACAAACTCCTCAAGAAATACTTCAATTTTGTGGAAGGTATAGTTTCAAAGCCTACCATGACTACTTTCTATGAATTTGAGTGTTAGCTATTGCATTATGCACGGTTGTTCGATCAATTTCGTATGAATAATCCATCAGAGGGAGGTCTTGTTGCTCATTCTCAGAAGGGGCAACAAGAAAAGGGTAAACAAAATCAAACTTCCAATCAAAATCAAAAACAAAATCAATCTGGGAAACCACAAGGAAACTCCCAATCACAACTCAAACCAGGGTGGCAAAATGTATCTAAGAAGAATAGGTATTGTCAACATTGTCAAAAGACTAGTCATTTTGACGAGGAGTGTCAATCAAAGGCAAGAGGCACAGCACCAAAACCTAAGTCTCAGACCCCAATCCCTCAGTCGAGCAACCCCCAACAGGAGAGGTAGGGTGATGGCAAGGGGCAGTTTAAAGCTCAGACTCACACTGCCACCGATCAGCCATCTCAGTTGACAACGTTCTCAACTCCAGAGGGCTTGTCTGACTAGTCTGCAACAGCCCACATCGTCTCCGTAGAGACATCAGATGCGAGTCTCGTCCATATTTGTGAGTTGCCTCCTGACAAGGTTTCTACAAAGGCCCACTCGTCACAACCAACCACTTCATCTCATGTTTAGATTGTGGACAGTGGAGCTACATATCACATGACTCCTATAGAGGAAATTTTCCATATCCGAGCCCCTACAGGCACAATTCCTCGATCAAGATTTAGACTCAAGGTTGTGTCAATTTTGCCATTGACAAGGATCTGGATCTAGCTTTGTTGGACAATGTATATCATGTTTCTCAACTTGGGGTGAACTTGTTATCTGTTTAGCAGCTTTGCCGATTGAGGCGAGCAATTTTCTTTACAACAATCACAATTGAGATCCTTGACTCTCGAACTAGTTTAGTGATTGCTCACGGTGAGGCACAGCCTAATGGCCTATACTATATGATACACTTTCTCACCGAGTCAACAGCCGAGGGCTCCATGTTCCATAGCTTCTAAGCATTTGCCACATCTCGGGAGCCTACGAACAATGAGCGTCTTTGGCATTTTCGCTTAGGGCATCTTGGTTATAACTCTCTTTATGAGTTGTTGCGCTATGAGCTGGTAAAGGGCCTTCCTCGCCTAAAGCTAGTTCGCGATGTCTATTAAGCTTATCAGCTCGAAAAGTAGCACCGTAACCCTTTTTCTCAGCAGTCCACACATCATACTAAGGCGTCTCTTAGATTGATTCATGTTGATCTTTAAGGGCCGACATCCATTGCCACCTTGAACGGTGCGTTGTACTTTTTTATTATAGTGGATAACCATTCTACATACATGTGGATATACTTCCTCAAGCATAAGTCAAATGCTTTCACATATTTTTATGCTTGGGTATTGCTGGTTCATAACCTGACTCGACATCGTGTTGGTTGCATGAGGAGTGATAGCAGTGGTGAGTTTCTCTCTCACAAGTTTTCCGAGTTTCTATAACAGCATGGCATCTCTCACCAACTCACCTCTACCAACTCCCCTTCTCAAAATGGAGTTGTAGAGCATAAGAACCAGACAATCATAGAAATGGCACGCTCTATGCTGTTCGCAGCAAAGCTCCTTGCGCGCATTTGGATTGAGGCTGTTAACATTGCAGTGTACAACCTTAACCAGTGCTCGACTGCGGCTAGGAAAGGTCACTCCCTGCGCTGACCTCCTTATTTTTGTCGGATATTCCTCTAAAGCGAAAGCCTATCGTTTGTTAGATCCTCGGGCAAACAAGATGATCGTTCGGAGGAACGTTGTTTTTTAAGAGAGGGATATCCTGTAGTCCTTTATATCTGATTCCTCTTTCCACATCATCGAATATCGTGCCTACTAAACCTGGTCTACTTCCCGCTCTTGACATTCTTGTAGATTATTTAGCTCCTAGGCTCCCTCTGCGAGACTCGTTACCTTGTTGGTACTAGCAGACCATGCGGGATTCAAGGATCTTATCACCGGATTTCACTCCGGAGGGACCTAAAAGATCTGTTTGACTTGCTCCTCAAGTATCATTTGCATCGTTGTTTACAGCTGATTACATAGCACATTCTGAGCCGAATAGATGGCAGGAGGCTCTTCAGCATCCTCAATGGCGAGAGGCCATGGAGAAGGAGCTAGAGAGTATTGACTGAAATGAGACTTGTACAGTGGTGGATCGTCCGAACCATAAGAAAGCCATCGGGACAAAGTGGATTTTTAGGACCAAGCTAAAAGCTAATGGGACTTTAGCCAAGTACAAGGCTTGCCTTGTAGTGCAAGGGTTTCAAAAGAAGCATGGCATTGATTATGAAGAGACCTTTGCCCCTACTGTGCGGTTGACATCTTTACGGTTGCTTCTCGCACTAGCCGCTCACTACGGTTGGCCGATACATCATATGGATGTCAAGAGTGCCTTCCTAAATGGTTATCTCGAGGAGGAAGTCTATGTGGAGCAACCACCGGGCTTTCCTTCTGGGAACTCGCAGGATAAGGTATTCCGCTTGTAGAAAGCTCTTTATAGGCTGAAGCAAGCGCCGCGGTCTTAGTTTCATAGGATGGATGAGTTCTTACAGACTCACATATACCATTCTACCCCTTATGACCTGAACTTATATGTTCAATCTACTGCAAAGGGGGTCAGCTATATCCTACTGTACGTTGATGACTTACTCATCACAAGCTCAGATTTTGCTGCCATCACAGAATTTACAGCCAACATCCTCCCTGAAAGACTCTGTTGACAATGTCACAACCATGGATCTAGGACCCAAGAACAGAATTTTACCTGTCACTGTCCTTCTGGCTGCCCAAACTTGGATGATGGGTAACAGGTCACTACTATCAGCCCGTTTGATTGATGGCTCCTCAAGGATTTTCCCTTTTGTCACCATTTAGGGCATTAAGTGATATCATTGACCTTCTTACTTATACTTGATTCCTTGAAGAACTTGATCTCATCCTGCAATCAATGCATCCCCTCACAACCAGCTGACTCCCAGAAAGAGTCTTCCTCAATATCCTAGAACTAAGCATTGTCCTCTCCTTATAGCCCTTTGATCCAGTGCTGCCCTTCCTCTGCCTCTTTTTGTAGTCCATTGTCTACCTCCACATCAGCAAAGACATTCCAAGCTGTCCACAGGCTTAGAGAAAACACAATTGGTAAAAAGGGTACGTGAGAAGAATATTCGCTAACCTAATAATAAAGGATAGCATAACACCTTAGCCTTACAAGATAAAAAGCACAAAAATAGAAATCAAGAAAATTTTTGTGCATCAAGGATACACTCTATTACTTGCGGATTTCCATCTGTGATCACCACCTCGGCTGCATCAGTGCATGCAGCAACTGCTAGTCCAGCTAGTCCATATCCTGAGCCAAGTTCTAAAACACGTTTGGATCTGAAAATCAAATTGTTACTCTGAGTCATATCCAGTAAAATTACTTACCCAAGATGAAGCTCTACCTACAACAAAACAGACATTTTCACTTTGCACCTGAAAAGGGAAGTGTTGGAAATGCAAAAATATGTCAGCACCTCTTCTGCTGGCCATAATCCTGTTGCAAAAGACAGTCCACTTGTTCGGTTATTCATCATAACAAAAACAATAACATAATATTTCATTCCACCATATAAAAGTTTGTTTATGCCAGAACATGATCACATTTGAATGTTAGTTCAGAGTTCATTACAGGAAAATGGTCTTATTTTTTCTTATATCACCAAAACAACCCACATACTTTTGAAGTTTCCAAACCGGCCCAAACAACCTCAAATTTTTGTGAAATTCCCAAAATATCGATGTATTTTCAAAACATCCAAGTTCCTTATCACATTTGGAGAGCAGTGACGAACTGACTAAAGTTCCTGCCACCTGAGCTGCCCAATGTCATCTGCAGCCTAAACCCCTTGTGCCTCCGCCTCCCTCATGCCTTCTTCGCCTCACAGAGTCCTCAACTCCCCTCCCTCTCATATTCTGCTGTGCTGCATGCCACCTTAGCTTTGCCACATACAATTTCCTCTATCAGCCCCCTCTTTCGCCTCACCACCCTGATCTCTGCTACTCCCCCCACCTGGTCACCTCCCCTTCCACTACCTTGCTCTTTCTCCTATACCTTCTCCCCACTCTCCTCCAATCACTCACCCCTCAAGGCCAACCCTCCTTGCTGCTCCCTTTTTGCAAGGGCCTTCCTCAAAAGTCTCTCACTCACAAGATTTTGGCACAAGAATACACCTCAAGCATGTACAATGGAAACCCCTGATCCAAGGCCACAGAACTGTTATGAGGACAACAAGAACTTGGAGAGGACAAGAATTGTCACCCTCGTAACTTGCAAGGGAATAACTTGAAGAGAAGAAAAACTTATTTATTTATTTCAAAAGGATGAAGTACAACAATATATTTCTTGATACAAGACTAGATCAAAGATAAGACAAGAACCAGAGATACATGGCTTGGACTGGAACTAGAGAAGAGTTACCTCGCAGGAGCCTAACAACTAGTCTTGGCAAGACTAAAGGGCTTGTAACCCCAGACCCTTATTTATACTAAAGTTGAGGAGTTTAAGGGGAAGCTTCTAGATGATGACACAAGTATCACTCAAATAAGGCATGACATAAGCAATGCTTATGTAAACATTGCAAGTGTCCTTGAAAAGAGAATCTTCTAGACTTTTCTAGAAGATACTAGGTTTCTTGATGTCAATGACATTACATCCTCCTTTAGCAACAAGTTCCACAAGTAGCGATGAGGTTTCTTGATAAGGCTCTTGGCTTCAATGGATGTCATTGATGAAACTCCTTTACTTCAACAAGTGCTTGGCAAAGATAGAAGGCTAGTTCCCATGTTCGCTCACTAGTTATTACATACGGGACTGTTCTTTTTGTCTTCTACGGGTGATACCCACTCAGCTCTAGGGAAACGAGCACGAAGAGATCCTCTCTACTTTCCACCCAGCCACACCTAGGAAGTTGCTGGCCAAAACGAAATCGTGACTCCCCCGCCAGCCGTCAACTTCAAGTGAGTTATACTATTTTTAAACTCACTTACTTCCTAGGCTCCCCTTGACCCCGTTCGGGCACCCAATGCCCCTGGACGGTCATCCCTCGCGCTTGTTTCCCAACAAGTTACACAATAAATGTAACATTTCCTCCCCCTTAAGAATCGGTTTTGTCCTCGAAACGATACTTGGAAGGTCCAACTGTAAATTGGGAAACCTTTTCCCTAAAGTACTTACTCGCTCCCATGTTGAGCTTTCTTCTGAACAATCTTTCCATTTCACCAGATATTCTTGATAAATAGTATTCCTTATTCGTCTATTACGAACATTTAAAATTCTTTCTGGTTCATGTGGAATAGATTGGTCACCTAATAGCTCCTCAATGTTATCATTTAAGATTAGATTATCCACATCACCCAGTTTCTTTTTTAGCTTGGTTACATGGAAAACTGGATGTGTTTTACTACCAATAGGTAGTTGGAGCTTGTAAGCCTGTTTCCCCACCCTCTTAAGTATAGTGAAAGGACCACAATACCTGGGTGAAAGCTTTGGGCATCGTCCCGTTTTCATGGTTTTAGTTTGTTCAGGCACCTTAAGATAGACCAATTCTCCTTCCTCAAAGGAGATGTCTCTTCGATAAGGATCTGCATAAGCTCTAGCTCAATTTTGAGCTTTCTTAATATTTTCTTGAGCAAATTTTAACATACTATTCATATCCTCCAAAAAATCATTGGCTGCTTGAACCTTTTCCTTATGCAGTCCTACTGCATGAGGAGCTCTGGGCTGAAACCCATACATTAGCATAAATGGACTATATCCAGTGGAAGAGTGCTTGGCACTATTATATGCAAACTCTACTATCAATAAATGCTCTTCCCAATTAGTTTGCCTTTTACTTACATATGCTCTCAACATAACTTCAAGGATTTGGTTAACCCTTTCAGTTTGCCCATCAATTTGTGGGCGCTCCGCCGTGCTCATGCTAAGTTTAGTATCTAACTTTTTAAATACATCACGCCAAAATTGACTATCAAATTTTCTATCCTGATCAGAAACTATATTTGCTGGAAGGCCATACAATCGGTATATGTTCTCTGTGAACAATCTAGCCAATTTTGGTGCTTTAACATCAGTTAAAGTTGGAATAAACCTAGCCATTTTGGTTAACCTATCCACAATCACACCACAAAGTCGTGCCCCCTCTGTGTTCTGGGTAATGCGACAATAAAGTCCATGGAGATACTCTCCCATTTTCTAAAAGGAATCTCTAATGGATGGAGAAGTCCTCCCATTTTTAATCTTTTAGCTTTATTAACCTGGCATTTATTACATTTGACCACATAGTCAAGGACGTCCTTATTCATTCCAGGCCAATAGAATTGCCTTTTAATAAGACTATAAGTCTTATTAACTCTTGGATGTCCCGCATTAGGGGTATCATGACACTCAAAGAGTAACTGACGCCTTATTTCTTCATCTTTCGGGGACACATACCCTACCCTTGTAGAGTAAATAACCATTATCAATGGTAAAATTCTTCCACTTGAATCCCATTTGAGCAACCCCTGATGCTCCATTTCCTTGTTGAACATCCTTAGATGTTCCTTCTTCAGTGGAGGCTCTTCCATTTGGATCCCCATTTTCTATTGCTTCCCATATGTTGGAATATGCCAAATCGACCTGGCATTTCCCTTTTAAGGATTCAAGCAAATCGGAAGTGAACTGAGTAAAACTCAATTCATTTATGATGGGCATTCTGCTGAGTGCATCAGCCACTATATTATACTTTCCTTTTCTATATCTTATCTCATAGTCAAACTCTTGGAGAAGTTTGGCCCATCTGGCTTTACGCCCTTGTAGATCCGGTTGGTCATTAAGCCACTTAATGCTTTCATGATCCGACAAGATCAAAAGTTTGGCACCGTACAGATAGTGCCTCCATTTCTTCATTGCATGCACTATTGCATACAGCTCCCTCTCACAAACAGAATAATTCCGTTTTGCACGGTCTACTTTCTTGCTTTCAAAAGCAACCGATTGACCTTCTTGTAATAAGACCGTGCCTACTGCCCTATCATTGGCATCAGCTTCAACCACGAATGGTTTATTGGGATCCACAATTAACAGTACTGGAGCTGTAGCAATAGCTACCTTAAGTTTTTTAAAACTTTCGTTTTGGTCTGTTCCCCAATTAAAGCTCTTTCCTTTTCCTTTAAGTTGGTTCATCATTGGAACAGCTAGCTTGGCATAATCTCAAATGAATCTACGATAAAATCCAAATAAATCTAGGAAGATCTGCAACTCTTCCAGGTTCCTTGGAGATGGCCATTTAATAATTGCCCTTACTCTTTCTGGATCCATCTTGATTCCCTCTTTCGAGATAATATGCCCCAAATATTTGACCTCTTGTGCAAAAAAATCACATTTAGTTTTCTTCGCATAAAGGGAACGGGTTCTTAACAATTGGAATACTGACCGTAAGTGTTCCAAATGTTCTTCTCTTGATTTATTAAAAATCAAGATATCATCCAAGAAGACTACTACAAAGTGTCCTAGATAGGGCCGTAATACACTATTCATCAGCTTCATAAAAGTAACTGGTGCATTAGTGAGACCAAAAGGCATCACCAAAAAATCATAATGCTCGTATCTAGTACGAAATGCCATCTTAGGAATATCCTGGACCTTAATTCTTACTTGGTGATAGCCTGATCTTAAATCAATCTTTGTGAAGAATTTTGCCACTTATAATTGATCAAAAAGATCTTCCATTCTGGGCATAGGAAATTTATTCTTCACCGTTATTTTATTAAGCGCTCTGTAATCAACACAAAGTCGCATAGAACCATCTTTTTTCTTCACTAATAAAATTGGCGAAGCCCAAGGTGAATTGTTGGGTTGTATAAACCCTTTATCAAGGTAATCCTTTTTTTTTTTTTCGACTTCTTCGTACCATGTTTCACTTATCATACGAACAATGCATTGCTGTTCACTCTTTTGTTGGGGAAGTTTCAACTTTTTGACAAGTGCATAACTTATGAAATTGTGGGTGGCAGAGTCATCAATCATGCCTCTAAACTGCTCCCCATCTATCAATCCATACACTCTAACTAATTCATGTGGCCCGAAGGTAGGTTGCCACATAGAAGTTGTCATACAACACCTATGTTGTACATCCTTGTGCAAGACCTCTAAAGATTTTTACTTTTCATGTCTCTTTAATTCCAAGGTCTGCATTACATGGATTTGTTTCTCTTTTCCCTTGCCCTTGTCCTTATCCTTTCCTTTATCTTTTCCCTTCTTTCTTTGAGGGCAATTCCAAGCAGCATGGTTAGGGGATAGGCAATTGAAACACAGCCTTTCTTTTTTGGCCTTATCAAAGTCATCTTGACTTAACTTCGGCCTTACATATTGTTTCTTTTCAAAGGGTTGTTTCTTACCCTTAAGGAACGGCATTTTCCTTTTGGATTTCCCAAACAAATTTTGAGGTCTCAAATTCCTTAGTTTTGGGCTCCGTATCAGGGAGACTAGTGAGTGCACCTGGACGCATATTATCTTCATTGATTAATGCAAATTCAATTGCCACTTCGAGCTTCTTGGGTGAACTCCTTTTCAATCCCTTTTTACAGGCCTTATCCAGTCCCCTTATGAATCCTCGTCTTTTGAAATTCATCTATTCCTTCCAATTTGAGGATTATCTCACAATACTCCTCGAGATATGTCAACAAAGGTCTTCCCTTTTGTCTGACAAAATCCCAATCTTCCCAATTTCTTTCCATTTCATTTTCAGGAAGGAATTCTTTCAAAAAGACCGATTCAAATTGAGCCCAAGTTTCAGGTATTTTATTTGCCTCCTTTAAAGTTCTCCACCATTTATATGCTTTTGGCCCCAAGGTTAGACTGGCCTCCAACGCTTGGAGATGTGGTGGAGTATTCTTAAGTTTGTGCAAATCCTCCCATTTTTGGAGGAAGTTAAAGATAGTATATTTATTTCTATATTTTTCCTCCCCATGAAACTGAGGGGGTTTCATATCTTTTAACATTGGGTTATCCCTCAGCTTTTGGTGGGATTCCCTAGGGTCTCGCATGGTCGCATCTAGGTCTTTCGATGAAGATGGAATATTTGAGGTCTCTACCTTACCTTTATCCCTTTCTAGTAATAAGGCTAATTGAGATTTTATTTCGATGAGTGCTTGAGTTAGCAGCTCCATTTGAACCCCTGTGCTTGCACACAAGCAGTTAAATCATCAAATTGTTCTCGTGTAGCAAAAAATTATTCCCAGTGTTCTTCTTGCATTTCAGTTTCATGGGGATCCACCATAGGGTGGTCCCCGGAACTAGAGGCTCCCGTTGCCCCCTCTCTCCCTTTTTCCCCCATCTATACATTTCCCATCTATACATTGGAATTGAAAAGAAAATATAAGAAATTTGCAAACAAAGATGGGGTACTTCCCTGATTACAAAGGTAGGATAGATGTCGATGGCCTTTATAGTTCAGTGGTAGAAAGCACATGAGGAACAATGCGACTTTTCTCCAATCTATAGTGGTTGTATGCAGGTTGCGTGGAAACAAAACCTATTGGCAGGAGCGTTGGGTAAGGGTGTGCTGGGTAAGGGTGTAATTAAACACCACAACCAGGTCGCATGGGAACAAGGCCGTGGCCAGAGTGATAATTAATGTGGCCCGTGTTGATGCAAAATATAGCCACAGCGACTGACAACAGGACCTGATCACGTGGCTGCAACGACTGAAGACGGGACACGATGGCGACTGAAGACAGGACACGATGATGCAGAAGGTGGCCGTAGCGACTGAAGACAGGGCACGATGACGCAGAACGTGGCTCAATTGCAATCGTCGCCAACATCGGATGTAGTCAAAGTGGCTCTGATACCAATATTACATATGGGACTATTCCTTTTGTCTTCTGCGGATGATATCCACTCAACTCTAGGGAAACGAGCACGAAGAGATCCTCTCTACTCTCCACCCAAAATCGTGACTCCCCTGCCAGCCGTCAACTTTAGGTGAGTTATACTATTTTTAAACTCACTTACTTCCTAGGCTCCCCTTGACCCCGTTCAGGCGCCCAAGGTCCCCCGAACGGTCATCCCTCACACTTATTTCCCAACAACTACACAATAAAAGTAACACTAGTATCATAGCCCTTTCAATGAACAAGATATTCAAGTCTTCCACAAAAGATTCTAGAATCAAAGATAGCTTGGACTTCATGCTTTGGGTGACCTTCGATTTTAACATATGGTGGTGGTTGTAAGTTTTCCCTCTTATTGAGAATGTATGGCAAGGCTCCACAATTGAGACATGGAATAGGTGAATTCTCATGGATCATGATAACTAGGGGACGATAAGTGACTCGATTCATTTGGCCAATGATCTTGAACAACCGAAATCTTTGATAATCTAGTTTGGAAAGGGCTTGAATAACATAATCTTGCCATAAAGCCCAAACTCAATCTCCGATATTATAAGTTGGATAATGCATCTCAAAAGAAATACTCTAAATGCAAAAAACACAAAACCAATCGTATAATAAAGCACAGACTAATAAACTCAAAACACAGTTAGGGTTAGGGTTGGCGAAACAAAGACAATGAACACAATGAATAATAAAGTGAATGAATAATGAATATATAGTGCTCATGCAGCAAACACTATGCAATGAATACTAAACCTCAAACTCTCGTATCTCTGAGATGAAGGCAAAGGTTATGCACTGTGGAGTGTGTTGTACTCTGAACGGACCCCGAATTGCAGCAAAGGTAGCCTCCAAGAGTCGAACACTAGCAAACGCAATCAAGGAAGGCTCGATCTGATGCAAACGGCAGTACAAGAGAGAAAAAGACTAAAAACACAGGTACTTGAGTAGAGAGAAAATCTGCACGACAGCTGTTATGTGCAAACGTAGCAAATAGTGGTGAGAGAATATCAAGACAGCAACTTGAAACCCAAAATGCAACATTCAGAGGAGAGAGAAGATCATGGCGACAGCTACTAGCTAATGGCGATAGCATCCAACTCTAGGTGACAGCTCTTGCAACTTGGCGACATCTACAAACACATGAGGAAGGCTGAAATCTGGTACCAAATGGTAGCAAGTGGCTAGTGGAAGCTTTGACCAAGATGTCCTCCGTGAATGGGATGTGAGCAACAAAGATACAGCTCCTGAAACTTACAAAAACGAGATTAAGGGAGAGTGGTGGGCTGCATGCATATTTATAGAAAGTTTGGGACACCCAAATGAGGGTTTTACATATGGGACACAATAACTCTCTAGGATCACATTTCGTTTTTAAATAAGAGGTTTTTTTCATTAATTAAGCGTGTTTTGGGCTATTTAAGTCAAGCTAATGCATTTTTAGCTCGACACCCCCTCCCTATTAGCAGATACGTCAATTCATGTGTGAGCCTATACATGCAAAGGCTAAGCACATTATTTAGGATATTTTGGGTATTTTTTATGGTCACATTTAGAATTTAATGCTGGCTGACCAGCATTAAATGCTAGCCGACCTGATCATATTAAAGACATATTTTTTGTTCTATATATTCAAACAATGACTCCTCACTTAGTCACTCATCTGCCACCTCACGTGTGGAGACTCCATGAAGAGAGGAGCTAGTGCCAGTGCCCACACAGCCAGTGACTCACTGTTGTATGCAACTGTCTCGTATTGGATATATGGATTCCATTTCCCGAGCATACATCTGAGTTCTCATCTATATTGTGTTTTCCAGTGTTCTTTCTTTCCCAATCTCTTTTGTCTTGTGCTTCAACAGTTTATTACAACGTATCTTTACGCTTCCATTACTACTCCACTTCTAACACTCTCAGGCCCAAAACTGAGCCATGAGAAATAAACCCTTGATATATATTTTCTTTTACCCCAAGGCGTCCCATCCCAAAGCAACTAGGGCTTCAAATAAATGGTGCACGTCAGCTACCTAGAGCAATGGTTATCTTACCACGGGAGCCCAAGTGAACACCCTAGAAAGGCCAAGGCATCGGACCAAGGGTGTGCATTGGCTGACCAAGAGCCTACCAAGTCTTGCAAATGTGGATAAAATAAGCAATGAACTTTTGATTTTTTTATTTTTTTATTTTGTTTGAGAAATCTTAATGTGATTTTTTCAAAAGATCTAGTATTAAGTAATGGTTTCAAATCAATTTTCGTCCCATTGAGTCACTATGCCCCAAAGTACGAGAAAAAAAAAATAGATTGCCCCATGACCTTTATACAACAAGCAAAACAATCCCACACACTACTGGGATAAGTATTAAGGGATACCTACGTGTGTGTGTGTGTGTGTATGCATCAATCATATGGAGAATATATGAAGAGAGAGGGAAGACAGGTAGGCAAGCAAGATAAGTAAAGCCAACATGCAAGCATAGGGAAAGATTGCCTTCGAAGACAATCACATGCAATGCCACGATTATGGTGAATCCAAAGTCTACCACTCTAAGGGTGACTGAAAAGGGATAAATGCGCACATATGCATATTTACATGAACAAAATGCCGATGCATGGGGTAATGCAAAGGAGGATGCAAATAGTTATGCTCATGTAGAATACAATGCAACGGTGCCATTTGGATAGTGCCCTCGCAGGGAAACTGTACACTTACCCAAGCACCCTTTTACAATCATGTCATTCTGACAATGTGGATAAAGTTACAAATATCCATAATATACAAGACATAATAAATAAATGTCTGAAACTAAAAAGTTATAAACATCATCACTCTCACTATCAAGAGAAGAAAACTTCTTCCTCTCAAACTGGAGGGAAAAGTACGAGAAAAGCACCCTCTTCTTGTCAATCTAAAGAAGTAGAGA
Organism: Lygodium microphyllum; assembly: GCF_053477565.2. Lineage (NCBI taxonomy): Eukaryota > Viridiplantae > Streptophyta > Polypodiopsida > Schizaeales > Lygodiaceae > Lygodium > Lygodium microphyllum. Next base: position 107,093,305 of record NC_141161.1, read on the forward strand.
AGGGTGTATCCAAGCCAATCCATGGTAGAAATTATTGGAGAACTGGCCGGTTGACCACCTTGGTCAAAATATCTGTAGGGATAGCCCGAATGTGTGTGTGTAGGTCGAGCCTCCGTCACAGGTACACCTAGAAACAGGTATGTAGAGATCCTAAAGGCTACGCCTAAATGTGTAGAGATCCTAAAGGTTGTGCCTAAATATGTAGAACCCCCCGGTGTCATGTGTGGTGGATAATACGGTCCACTTAAGAAAGCGAAAAGGAGGGTAAAGCGGAAGATGAGAAAGGGATGGAAGGGAACCCAAAGAGATTTGTGATGGATGTTGTGGGAAACATCGTAGGTTCCTTTTGTTCATTAAATGCATTAGATAAAGATGCACCTACTCCATATTGACCATGAGAAATAAAATCATTTGAAGAAAAAGGAAAGGTAGGAATATTTACAAGTTCTTCTTTTAGCTTTTTACCTAGTTTTCAGTTCATAAAGAAATACATATCCTCCTCATTACTCACAAACCAAAGCTTGTTTTGAAGAGTCCCTTCTTGATAAGTATCTTTCAATCCAACAAAAAATATAGAATTAGTTGGCATAGAATCTGAAATAATAGGGTTCATACCTAGCATTAGAGGAAAAACGTACTGAGGAAGTGATGTGTAATCTGAGTCAAGTTCCACTTGTAGATGGCCGGTCCGTAGTGAAGATCCGAAGGTCCTGCAGATCGTGAGTTTTGTGCACTAAATCTAAAGGAGAAAACTTTAGCTTACCTTCAATCTCCAGCTGAGCCCTATGCATAAGGATGAGATCATTCTCAACCGCAAAAATTTGATATGGTCTGTAGACTCCATGGTAGTCCAACAATTCTCTGCTGATGTCAGATCAAGCAGTAGCAAGCTGGGAGACCCACTCCTGATTGTTTATATCCATGTTTAGCTGTAGAAATTGGAGCAATGTTGTGAATGTGTTTGAAGTCATTTAACCCTTCTGTTGTTCTTGCTTTAGCGAATGAGCTTGATGATCAAAGGCCAAGGTTTCTCAAATAGAACCTAGCTCTGATAGTAGGTGAAGAAATGCTCTAAACGCAAAAGGCACAAAACCAATCCTACGACAAAGCACAAACTGATACTCAAAAGACAATCAAAGTTAGGGTTAGGTAACACAGAGACAGTGAACACAATGAATAATGAATATACAATGCTCATGTAGCAAACACACTATGCAATAAATACCGAACCTCAAACTCTCGTATCTCTGGGATTAAGACAGAGGTTATGAGCTATAGAGTGTGTCGTACTCCAAACAAATCCTAAATCGCAACAAAGGCAGCCTCCGAGTATCAAACACCAACAAACATAGCCAAGGAAGATTGGATCTGATAGAGACGGCAATACAGGGAAAAGAAAGATTAAAAACACAAGTACCTGAGGAGAGTAAAAATCTACACAACAATTGTTAGGCACAACAGACAATGGTGAGAGAATGTTAGGGTGGCAACCAAAAATCCAAAATGCGACATTTAGAGAAAAGAGAAAATCATGGCAACAACTAGCAACTAATGACAGCAGCAACCAACCGTAGATGGCATTACCCAATTGTAGGCAATAGCTCATGGAGCCTAGCGACAACTACAAACATGTGAGGAAGGCTGGAATCAAGCACCATATAGTAGCAAGAGGCTGCTAAAAGCTCTAATCGCAATGTCCTCCGCGAAAAAGGTATGGGCAACAAAGATACAGCTCCTAAAACCTACAAATACGAGATTAAGGAAGAGTGGTAGGCTACATGCATATTATAGAAAGTTTGGGACACCCAAATTAGGGTTTAACATGTGGAACACAGTGACTCTATAGGATCGCGTTTCTTTTTAAAATAAGAGGTTTTCCTCATTAATTAAGCATGTTTTAGAGTTGTTTAAGTTAGACTAATGCATTTTAGCTCAAAAACATCTATTGTTGATCAACATTGTCTCCATATCTTTCCTAGGCTTGTTGAATATGCGACTCTAAATCCTTATGAATCTTTGACAAGTGTTAAACTAGATTCATAACTATTGGATTCTTTACTGGGTGACTCATATAAATGTCTATTGTAGAATATTTTCCATAGTTGGCAAAGAATGGAGTTTGCCTAGCTCAAGTTAATTAGCATTATTATACGCAAGTTCAACCAAGAAAAGTAAATCCACCTAATTATCTTGATGTAAATTCATTGTACATTGAAAATATTGTTTCAAAACTTGATTCACTGTCTCTATTTGTCCATTACTTCAAGGGTGATTGGCCGAAGACATTGGCTGTGTTGGGGTAAAAGGCCCTTGGGCCTGCCCATATACAGTGACCACCCATATTCTTTATTCATATATAAATGAAAGTACAATAAGGCTATCATAACATTGTTGACAGCACCTACATTGTGTGTGCTCTTCTCTCCCGCATCTCCTGCATCCATTTCAATTGGTATCAAAGCAGGTCCTTCGCGAGAACTTCCCAACATTCCCTGGCATCTACACGAGGTATGAGAGCTTGCTTCTCACTCAGTTCTCAGACATTCTTTGACATGAACAGCAGGGTTTTATGAAGAGGCAGCCATAGCTTCCATCATTGAAGCTTGTTCTCTTCACCTCTTGCTTGGACTTGTCCTAGGCTTGTGTAGGCCTATTGTAGGCCTTCATTGGGCTCTTGCTTATCCCCTACCCACCCTGATTTGGCCCCTCAAATACAGCAGCATGCTCACATTTTATTTGCGTCTGTTTGCAAAAATAGCTCAACAATCACTCTTTTTGTCATATCTCAGGCATTCGAAATCTGATTCACGCAAGGTAAGAGTCTAAGTTGGGGTTTTGGCACGCTCCGGACACAAGGGTGATGTCGGATTTGCCAAATTCTGATGACAAAATATTCTGCAACAGATTTCAGGTCTGAGACAGCATGTATTTGTATGCCTATGGCTTATGTGATACTTCTACTAATGTCTATTGATACCGGATCACTTGTGAATGTTATGCCTCTTATGTGAGACGCATTTGGAGCTAATTTAGCTCAACCATTGATTGTTTTGAACAGTCCCAAATCTGTCCAAAACAGGGCATCTACCTGTTACTTCAATTTTATGCTTGGTCTTGACATTTTATGCCCGGTTGGTGCTTATACATGCGGGAATGTATGCCTATGGTTTGCCTATGGATTTGAACTTGAATTGAGCACTGATTTGCTCAATTTACAGAGGTTATATGCTGCTGGAAACTTCAGGGCTGAAGCTATTTAATGATTTGCCAGGTTATGCTTATTGCGTACGGGGTGCTCCCGGCTACTTGGGTTGATATATTCACGGATTTGGATGATGCCACATGGTTCTTCTATGCTCCAAAATTGTTTTGAGCTGAGATTAGAGCTCGATTTTATGGTTCACTGTCACTTCCTTGCAGCAGGCATTTCACTATCATGACATGGTTTATGCCTAGGCTACCCAGTGCGGATTATGAAGTCTTGGTAAATGCTTTTGGTTGGTTGTGGATGGCAGTTGTTTGAGCCTCATCTCGACACTCATTTGAGTATCCCCTTGAGCAGTTGGACATTGACTTGGCTTTTTCCGTTACAACTTGGCTTTTTCCGTTACGACCTTGGATGCTATATGGGATTTGATGCTCTGATTATGGATCTTGACTATTACGTGGATGTAGTTACAAGTATTGAGCAGTGAACTGCTCCCTTGTTTTAGCAGTTGTCTATTGAGCTGTGATTGCTCGTTTGCATTTGATATGTGCAATACTTACTGATCAGTGGACTTGGATAGTGCTTGGGATTTATAGTTATGGCCGTCATGCTTCTATGTTGTATGATATCTATGCTATTTGGGCTACTATTGCCCATGTATGTCAGGGAGCAGTTGATCTTTATGGCCACCTGTGTATGCACATGGTCTGCTGCTATGTATTTTACAGAGCCTCTTACCTGGATGCTTTTACACAGATATTTGGGCTTTTATTGGAGCTTGATTCTTGTAGGTTTATTTCCCACCTGCCGTTCTTGGCTGGACATGTATGTCAATACATGGTCTGAGACACTGCAAAGTTATGTATACTCCTATGTTTCGGGGATGCTTATGCATTTATGACTTCGCGGCATGCTATACTTTTATGGCTGCAAGCTACAGTGGTTGGATATGTCATGCTTTTGTCTGCTAGGCTTGTCCGTGTGGGAGCTTTTGCATCCGTGGTTGATGCCTTTGTGTTCTTCCCTTCTGGTTTGAATGAGTCCCCTTTGTTAGCAGTCATGTTTGTCATGCCTTGTCATCTCCTGCCTGTGAGCCTCAATCTGAGTCAGACGAGGACATTAGGAGCTCTGACATGTCTGTCATGTGTTATGATGGGGGAGGCTAGTCACTCTCGACTGGCTGTCTTAGGATGTGCATTTCTTTTTGGCCTCTTTTAGTGGGCAGCCACTGGCTGCCCGGCCACTTTTTTTGGTCACTGATGTGGGGCGCCCATTTTAGGGCATTTTTAGGGTTTGTTCTTTTGCCTATTTATAGGCAGCCCCCCCTCCCCACTTAATCACTTGTCTTCTTGCAGATTCCGACACTCCTCCCCCGTGGTGGTACTGCCATCATCATCAGCCTGATCTGGTGCCCTCACTGACACTGTGGGCTGCGTGCAGGGACTGATCAGTCTCCTTCCGCCTTCCCGTTTGTATTCAGCATTCATTTCAGTCGATGCAGATTTCTCTTCCTTATTTTCTGCTTTCTCTCTCTCTCCCTCCGTGTTCGTATTCCTTCTTCCACAGCGCACTCTCACATGGTATCAGAGCCGAAGGAGAGTACACGGAGCTGAGATCTACGGAGGAGAACACCCACAACCTTGCATTTGTTGGTCAAGACGTCTTCAACAGCTGAGGCGTCACCTTCTGCACCATCTCCTTGATTAAGGCGGCATGTTTTGGTGTCAACCTACTTGCGTTTGCTGCTGGCATCATCCCCAACAGCCAAGGTAGCCCTTTCAGGAGGTCCCAAATCTTTGTTTGTGTTTGCTGCTGGCGCCTTCTCCAGTTGCTGCCACGTCATCAACAACCTCTTCCTGCTTGCATTTTCAGCCAAGCGGCCTCCCCAACAGCTGGGCGACACTCCACCAAGCTGCGTTTTCAGCTTCTGTGGCTGCGTTCAACCTCTGGCAGCACTCTTCCAAGCTGGCGACCTCATTCCTACTTGCATATAGGGGCAGGAGGCTGTTTTTTTTGTGGTGATTGCATCGTTAGCACTTGCGTTTGACATCATCCTTGCGTTCTGTGCAAGGCGGCCAGCTCAGGAGCTTTTGGTGTTTGCGTTTCAGCACCGACAACCTTCCCTTGTTGTGTTTTGGTGTTTGTAGATATCGAAGATGTCTTATCATCAGTTTACGGGCTTTGATGACTTAGATGACGAGCTTTTGTCTCGACACTCATCTAAACGGAGGTGTGATTTCTATCATGAGGACCGTCGTCCGGAGTCTATTCCTCTTTCCCGTCCCCCTTCTATTCATGTATCTCGGCGAGCCCCTTCCAGTGGGTCGAAGATGCAGCCTTTGGTACCCCCTGTATAGGTACCCGTACTTCCTCAACTGCCCAAAGAGGACCGGTTGGATGGCTCCAACTTTTCTCTATGGTCCAGCAAGGTGAAGTGTATCTTGAACTCCTTCGATCTTTGGGAGCTTGTTTCTGTTCCTATTCCCCGGCCTAAGGTGGATCCCGCAGAAGGGACATCTATGGATCGTGCTGCCTTATGGGATCAGCTCAATTCTAGAGCCAGATCTTTCCTCTTTTTGAATTTGCAGGATTCTGTTCTTGTTCATGCTCATAGGTTGAAGACTGCAGCAGACATGTGGAGAAAGCCCGCGTCTCTCTATCAACAAAAGACGTTTGCCCACTAGATATCTCTCGAAAAGAAGTTGCGGATGCTCGCTATTGATGATAGTCCTTCCATGAAGGACCACATCAACAGATTATAGGATATGAGGGATGAGCTTGCATCCCTAAGTCGAACGATATCTTCTAAAGACATGGCTATGATTCTCTTGACTCAACTACCATCGCCTCGGTTTGATATCTTCTACACCAGCCTTCTTACTTTGAGGACCCGTGCCAAGCTTCTATGGGAGGAGCTATCCCCACTTGTCTTGGAGCATGACGAGCGACTTAGAGAGGTCAATGCTAGTAGATCCGACTCCACTAGAGCCTTTGTTGCAGGTTCGGGAGGACAGAAGAAGAAGAAGAAGTCAAAGGCTAAGAAGAAGGACAGTTCTTCAGGCTCTGACTCGGATTCAGAAAGCCCGAAGTGCCCACACTGTGGGAAAGGGACACATCCCGAGGAGAAATGCTAGAAGAAGTACCCTCACCTTCGTCCGAGAGCGAAGGGTGGATCTACATCAGAGCCTTCTTCTACCTCTACACCAGCTGTTACCCATGAGTCAGTGTTCCTTCATATCCATGCTTTGGAGAGGATCCTTCTTCCGTGGCTGCAGTGTCTTCTGCGCAGCCTTGGTTAGTGGACAGTGGTGCTTCGAGTCATATGACTCCCCCAGGTGATTTGTTACAGGATCTCCATCCATCAGAGGGTTCAGTCAGTTGGTGACATTTTATCCGTGCCTACTAGTGGTGTTGGCACATTGCCTTTGTTTACCGACCGACCTTCGAGCTCCTTTTCACAGGCCCTATATGTTCCGGATTTGGGCCTTCCCCTCCTCTCAGTTTATGGCCTTACGAGGCTTGGCACACGAGTGATCTTCACTGAGCATGCCATTGTTATTGAGGATTCTTTTACACGAGCTATCTTATCTACAGGTTGGCAGGAGAGCAGGCTTTACAGGCTTCATTCCCCTTCTTTGATGCAGGGTCCTCCAAGGCAGTCTATTGCTACACCCGTTCCCGCTTATGCACTTTCTATTCCACAGGTTCCTTCCCATCTCCCACCCTCTCCTCCGGTGGTTCCCTCATACCTCCCATCCCTTTCAGAGGGGGACAATCTCGGTGATGCGACTATGGATTCCCTGGCCCCTAGTGTTTTAGAGGGGGATTCCCAAGATCGTGAGGAGCTCCTTCAGCGGCAGTCTACATCGGCGGACTTCATCGACATTGGCATTCTTCTTGCCACCCCAGGATCTATTTCTTCTTCGGCCTTCAACCACATCCAGGATCTGAGAGGGGGTGTTAGCAGTCATGTTTGTCATGCCTTGTCATCTCCTGCCTGTGAGCCTCAGTCTGAGTCAGACGAGGACATTAGGAGCTCTGACATGTCTGTCATGTGTTATGATGGGGGAGACTAGTCACTCTCGACTAGCTATCTTAGGATGTGCATTTCTTTTTGGCCTCTTTTAGTGGGCAGCCACTGGCTGCCCGGCCACTTTTTTTGGTCACTGATGTGGGGCGCCCATTTTAGGGCATTTTTAGGGTTTGTTCTTTTGCCTATTTATAGACAGCCCCCCCCCCCCCCCACTTGATCACTTGTCTTCTTGCAGATTCCAACACTCCTCCCCCGTGGTGGTGCTGCCATCATCATCAACCTGATCTGGTGCCCTCACTGGCGCTGTGGGCTGCATGCAAGGACTGATCAGTCTCCTTCCGCCTTCCCGTTTGTATTCAGCATTCATTTCAGTCAGTGCAGATTTCTCTTCCTTATTTTCTGCTTTCTCTCTCTCTCCCTCCGTGTTCGTATTCCTTCTTCCGCAGCGCACTCTCACACCCTTTGCAATATACTATGATGACTTCCAGCTCATCTAGTCATGCAGACAGTCCTCTTGATGAGCCTATTCTCTCTGATAAGAGTTCCCCTGATTCTTTGAGCTCCTTGGATGTATTGGACAGCCCTACTCATACTATAGGTTTTACAGGTTCTGTTTGCTTTCATTGTGGAAAGACAGGGCATGTGAAGCATAAATACTTCAACCGCCGCACTAGACATGAGAGTAGAGTCAGTGATACAGTAGGTGAGACCACTGTTGATAGTGGTATGGTGCATGTAGTTATCCATGATGATGCAGCTGAGCCTAGACTCCTAGCATCGTGTTACCCTACAGATTACTTGCTCAGCGATATGGCCTATACCTTTGATTGGCTTTTAGACAGTATGGTATCTTGCCATATTACTCCGCATAGAGCTTGGTTCTCTTCTTACAGGGAGGTTGATGGATGTATTTCTTTGGGCCTTGAGCAAGATTGTCATGTTACTGGTACAGGGAATATACACTTGGCTTTGCCAAATGGGTCTTCTCTTATGCTCAATGATGTCTTGTAAATACCTACGCTCAGTAAGAGCCTAATCTCTGTCAGTCAATTGCATGGTGCCAAATATTATGTCTCTCTTGGAGATACTTCATGAAAAATCCATCGTGGTTGCTTGGTATTGGCTAGAGGTGCTAGATATGGCACTGGATTACGTAGTGCATGTCTCTCATGTGGGAGATTCTATGGTTGTAGTTACACAAATACCACATGCATTGTTTCCTAGGCCATGTACGACACACTGAGATGGATGCTTTATGTGATATGGGCTTATTGCCTGCTCTTCCCCATGCTACTTGCCCTCCTTGTACTCATGGTCCGTGCAGAGCCTCTTTGGCTTATGGCGATCGTGTGAGGCATGCTCCTCTAGATCTAGTCCATGTTGCAGTATATGGACCTATGCCTTCCTAATCACTTGGTAGGGCATCGTATTTTGTGACCTTCATGGATCATGCTACCCACCGTGTTTGGGCTTACCCTTTGGTACGGATTAAGGATACTGTTACTATGCTTGACAGGTTTATGGATTCTACTGGTAGCAAGCCTAGATGCTTGCAAATGGATTATGAGAGTCATGCTATCTCTCCCAGCTTACGGATCTCTTGTTAGCAATATGGCATTGATTTCTTATGCCCACGGTATTATGGGATTGGTCATGGCATGTGCCTTACTTTACAGACAAAGGTTGCTTCTATACTTACCACAGCTAGGTTGTCTTATGGATTTTGGGTTGAGGCCCTTATAACGGCAGTCTACTTGGTTAATCGGACATCGTGTTTCTCTTTGGATGTTATTACTCTGCATGAGGCATGGAGTGGCATGAGACCCTCCTATGATCACTTGAGGATGTCAGTATGCCACATGAGCCTATGTCACATAGATGCATACTCCTTGGTTATGGAGATGGTGACTTTACGGCTTACATGTTTTGGGATTTAGATGCCCAACAGGTTCTACGCAGCCATCATGCTGTCTTTTATGAGACGCAGACACCTCTCAGGCCTCTTGATGCGCGTTCAATGCGCTTTATGGCTGATTCTATAGCCGTATGTCAGTCTTCCGCTTTGCTGAGGCCGCATACTGTCTTGAGACCCCGTTTGACTTATGTCCGGGATGCTAGCCCTCTTTCGATGATTGACCTTGGAGAGTCTGTATGCTCTCCGCTATCTTTTATGCACTACGCTGATGCTATGTGCCACTCTCATGCTTTACAGCCGTGCACTTATGAGTTATGTTGCTTGCTTCATGGGAAGCAGTAATGGATTGCTCTATTGTCTAGAGCTATGGGATCGCTTATCTCCCGGATGTCATGGACTCGGGGATGCTTGACTCTTCTTGTGAGGAGGTTCCCGCCACTTATTGCATAGCTCACTTTCCGATTGGGCGTTGGGTGAGATGTCATGATTCCTCACCCTGTCTCTTTTCTTTTGTTTTGCTTTTTTCACTCCCAGGCCCATTGGCCTTTTAGTGGGAGGTTGTTGGGGTAAAAGGCCCTTGGGCCTACCCGTGTACAATGACCGCCCATATTATTTATTCATATTATATATATATATATATGAAAGTGCAATAAGGCTGTCATAACATTGTTGACAGCACCTACATTGTGTATGCTCCTCTCTCCCATGTCTCCTGCATCCCTTTCAGGTTGAAGACAAGTGATTTGGGTGCCTAGAAGCTAGGGGAGACTTCTCCAAAAACTTGACACAAACTGAGGTTCTTGATTTGAAATAATATCATCTAGTATCCCATGATAACGAAAGATATGCAGAAGAAAAAGTCAAGCCATGCATTTGCCAATAACTATCTTGTGGATAGGGATGAAGTGTGCCATCTATAAACCACCGCAAGAATGGAATCACACCCCTTGAAAGAAGGTAGATCGATAATGAAGTCCATTGATATAGATGACTAAGGGTGATTAGGAATAGGCAAGGTGTGACACAACCCATGATGTTCATGGCAAGGGACTTTCGCTCTATTACACCTATCACATGTGGTACAAATTCTTTAACGAATTTCCATATTTGAGGCTACCAATAGTCTCAAGAGATGGGCTCTATTGTCTTATTGACCCCGAAATATCGTACAACTGGAACATCATGTCTTGTTTGGAGTACATGTAGCTGAAGTGATCCAAGTGGTATATACAATAGCCCTTGACAATAGAGCACTCCTTCAACTTTCCAAGAGCCTTCAATATGTGTACACCCTTTTTGAATTTTTTGCTTGACATTTTAAGCAAAGCAATCCTTGTAAAGCCTTTTCTTGACTTGTAGAAGAAAGGTTGGATCTTCTAGAGCTTTGTTTGTTATTGTGCAAATTTGGAATTGTCCCAATTTTAAAATAAAAAAATCCTATTGATCATGAAGTGCATTTCTTTTTTTAGGTGTAAGATAGGAGCGTTGAGACAATACACCTAAGAACTCATGGAAGTACTCTAGAGGTTAATAGCATGTAAAGACTATGATTTTGTGAAGTGTCCCCTCTAGAAGATACCTCCATGTTTCAAAAGAGTCAATAATAGCCAAATGGTTCCTTATTTCAAACTACTAAGAATTTTTAAAAATGAAAAGCCATTGAATATATTCAACCATCATTGCCAACTTGGAAAATGATAGCACCAAGAGCATAATATATGAAGCATCAATCTCCAAGAAAAAAGGCTTGAATGGATCTATATGTACCAATAGAGAGGAGGGTTGTAGAAAAGATTTGCTTAAGTATTTGAAAAGCCTTCTCGGCATCAAAGTTTTTCCACATAAATTTATCATTTACAATTAATCCTGTCCATTGAGATTCCATTTTGAGAGAGTATATCAAAGGAATTTCGCTTTTAGTTTATGAAAATAGCACTTTTCCAATTTAGCATAAAAGTCATTTTCATCTAGGGTATCAAGAAGTAACCTCACGTGATGCCCATACTCTTTTTGGTTCTTAGAAAACATTACAATATCATCTAAATATATTACCACAAAGTCATCTAGGTACACAAGGAAGATGTCATTCATTAGATATTGAAACACTACTGAAGCATTTGTGAGATCCATAGGAATAATCCCTTGATACGCCGCAACGCCATCCCTGCCGTCTCGAACTACATTCTCATCTAGCAAAACATTCCATGTCCCGTTCCTGACAAGGAACGCCATGTGGCACACCACTTATCCTAAAGCTCGGTTGACTACTGCTCCCGCATTCCTTGCTACATTCCCTATCAAGAAAGGTCAAGAAACGCCACATGATAGGCCACTTATCTTGAAGCTCGGTCGATTCCTACTCATTTTGCAACTATTGTCCAGCTCTATCTACATACTCTCGCCCACTTGCAAGTCCTATTAGGTCCAGCCCCCTATGATTCGTCACTCCCATCTGCAATGCCATCACCTCCTCTTTGTCAGAGTGCAGCAATGCGGAAGCGTAGGACAAAGACAGAGAGAGTGAACACAGAGAGAAGAGAGAGAGAGAAAAGGAGACAGTGTAAAAGCAGAAAATCTGCGGTGTAGTATGCTGTATAAGAGTGCAGAAATACTTAAGGGGGCAGAGGAAATATCTGCGTATGTCTCCGACTTGATGACCTCGATCTTCGTCAGCCCGAGCACAGTCTGTCTCAATCAACAGATCTCAAGATCAGAATCTGAAATGAAATATGACTGGAGTGTGCCACCAACTGGCTATAAATAGCCAAAAAGAAAAGAATGCCCAGCACTAGGTCGGCTGCAGCCGACTGCAGAAAAATAATAAAAAACCGACTGCAGCCTGTCCTGTCCGACTGCAGGCTGCCATGTGGCACCCGCGCAGATTGCTGACGTGGCTGCTGTCATCCATACTGCTGATGTGGCACTCTGCCATACTCTGCTATCCACCGTCTGTCCAGGAAATGACTATCTAACACCCCCTCTCAGATCCTGGACAGGTCAAAAGACTGAGGGATCTGGAACGCTGCCGAAGAAGAGCCTGGGGAAGCGCCTTCGTGAACAAATCTGCAAGATTATCCTCCGTCTTGCAATACTCCACATCAATGGTCCCATCCAAAAGCTTCTCCCAAATGAACTGATATTGGATCTCGATGTGCTTTGTACAAGCATGAAAAACAAGATTCTGTACCAAGGCAATGCAACTCTCATCGTCACATCGCAAAAGAGTAGGACGAGTCTGGGGGCAGCCAAGCTCCTCCAACAATCTCCGAAGCCACACAACCTCACATACGGTGGAAGACACAGCCCAACACTCCGTCTCAGTAGAAGAAAGGGCTACCGTGGGCCGCTTCTTGCTACTCCAAGATATAACACCTGTACCCAAGGTAAAATAGTAGCCCGTAGTAGACCGTCAATGGTCCACATCGCCGGCCCAATCTGAGTCACTCCAACCTGCAGGAACCAAATCTGAAGCATCTGTACCTAAGAGATAAGAAATCCCAAAGTCAGAGGTCCCCCTCAAATACCGAAGAATCCTCAGGACAACCTACCAATGCACTTGTTTGGGTTTAGTCATGAACCCTGCCAAAAGACCCACAGCAAAACAAAGATTAACACGAGTGTTGAGAAGCCAAATCAAGGATCCAATCAACTAACGATAGTGTGAAGCATCCATCATGGGAGAATCTGAGTGTGAAGTGGCCTTCCAATTCGGATCCATAGGAGTAGTAATGGGCCGACAAGTCTCCATCTCAAAAGTCACCAAGAGCTCTTGAATGTACCTCTGCTGAGAGATGAAAATCTCCCTCTGAGACTGATAAATCTTGTGACCCAAGAAGAAATGAAGAAGCCCCAAATCCGTCATCTCGAATGCCTGATGTAAAGCTGTCTTGGTCTCTCGGACCTTCTGTGCATGATCCTCTGTCAGAATCAAATCATCAACATATAACACAAACAAAACACGACCAGCCTTGGAAGTGTGAACATAAAGCTGTGGATCAGCCTTGGAGCGCCGATATCCCAACTTCGACTGAAGAAACAAGACAATCTTCTCGTTCCATGCACGCGGAGCCTGCTTGAGGCCATACAAGGCCTTCTTCAACCTGTAAACTTTTCTGCATTTGAGGCCTTCCATTGCAAATTTTACCTTTTCATCGCCTCTAGCGGGTGAAAAAGGTTTGGGCAGCGGAGGAACCAGCCCTAGAAGGCTGCGCTTTCACAATCAGAGGGGGTTGATTTTGCGTTTGTGCAGGTATTTCAGGTTAACATGTCTACAGAGACTGATTTGGAGTTCCAGGCGATAATGGAAAAGAAGGTGCCTGTCCTACTGGCTCTTCCATCAAATCAAAAGCTTGATAGTGATAATTACCGCATCTGGCAGGTGATGATATTGGCCATTTTGGAGTCTTATGATTTGGTGGAACTGGTGATGGAGGAGATTAACAGGCCCTTGGTGAGGGATGAGTCCAAACTCTCTTCCAATGCTCGCGCGGAGTTGACCAAGGCACAATCTCATTGGGACAAACTGAATTCCAGGATTCGATCTTTTCTGTTTCTGTCTTGCACTACAACCGTGATAGCTCATATCAAGCACTTGACGGTGGCTCGAGTGATATGGCTGGAGCTCGATCAAATGTACAACCGGATGACCCTGATAAAGAGGGTTTCTTTGGAGGTGCAGATGCGGACCTTGTCCGTGAATAAGTCTTCTTCGCTTCGGGAACACATCAACAAGCTTCGGCAGCTTCAGATGTAGGTTCGAAATGCGGGAAAGCCTATTTCCTCCGAAGACATGGCGATCACTTTACTATCCTAGTTGCCGCCACTATTTGGTACTTTTTGTTCCGCTCTTATTGCATCAGGGCGGAAGTCAACTCTTCGGTGGGAAGAGTTGGTTCCTATGGTCTTGGACTGGGAGAAACAATTAAAGGGACAGAATGCTTCCAAATCGGAGGCATTGGTTGGTCAAGCCTCTCAAGGGGAAGGAGCAAAAGAAGAAGGAGGACAGCAAATCCAAGAAGGACAAGGAGAAGGAATCAACTTGCCATATTTGTGGAAAGACCGGTCATTGAAAGAAGGATTGCCCCAACAAAGACAAGAAGGACACCAAGAAGAAGGACACGAAGGTTTCTGGAGCAGTGACTGCACCCTCATCAACTACTTTTCTACACTTAGCAGTCACTGAGGACTCTACACCAAAGACTTCTGATGCTGCGATGGCAGCTCCCCAGGCTCGTGAGTAGATTGTGGACAGTGGTGCCTCCCGGCACATGACTCCTTCCGTTGGTGTTGCCCATTTGCAACCTTCGCATGGGCAGATTCTCATTGGAGACAGCTCTTCTATGTCTATTGCTCCACGGGATGAGATGCAGCTTATTCCAGATGGACATGGTGGTACCCACACTTGAGGTGTTGCATGTGCCAGGTTTAGGGTATCATTTACTTTCGGTCCATAAGATTTGTGCTCTTGGCCTCTAGGTGGAGTTTGACAGTGATATTGTTCGAATCCTTGATCGTGGATGGAGGAAGGTTCTCTCTGCAGGGTATGAGGAGAATGGCGTCTATAAATTGAAGTCTTCTTCAGCTCTTACTTCTCTTATTCTTACTTCTCAGACACAGTCCGAGCTTTGGCATGCTCGGTTTGGCCACCTGAACTACGAGTACCTTTGGAAGGCGTCGCGAGGGTCGTTTGTCCGAGGATTTCCGGACATAGTGGTGAGCTATCAGCCATGTGTCTCCTACATTCGTGGGAAACTGCATCAGGATGTGATTCCCAACAAAGCTTCTAAGTGGTCTACTTCACCCATGGAGCTTGTATCTACGGATCTTTGTGGCCCGATGAGGACCGAGTCCCTGAAGGGAAGCCTGTACTTCATGTTGATCGTAGATGACTACAGTAGGATGACTTGGGCCTATTTCTTGACTTTGAAGTCGGAGACTTTCTCTCACTTCAAGGATTGGCTTCTCTTTGAAGAGAACTGTTCTCGCCGGCGACTGAAGACCTTGCGTTCAGACAAGGGAGGTGAATTTATATCTAATGAGTTTGCTTGTTTTTGTGCAAATAGGGGCATTCACCAAGAGTTTGCTAACACCAACACTCCCCAAGAGAATGGCATCTTAGAGCGGAAGAACCGAAGTGTGATTGAGATGGCGCGCACCATGATGGAGCACCAATAGACACCTCAGTTTCTGTGGGCAAGGCAATGGCCGCCGTAGTTCACATCCTCAATCGATCTTCCACTTCAGCCATTGACGAGATGACACCTTTTGAGACTTACTTCGGACTAAGCCTGATGTCTCTTATTTCAGGATCTTTGGGTATATGACACTTATGTGCACATTTCGAAGACGCAACGTGATAAGTTCAAGGCAGCTTCCCAACGACAGGTTTTTATTGGTTATAGCTCCCAGTCCCAAGGTTATCGTTTGTTTGATCCTGTCAAGCGGGATGTCTACACGAGCCGAGATGTGCAGTTCATGGAAGTTCCGACCACAAAGAGGAGTGAGAAGCACCCCGTCCTTGGAGATCCATGGGAGAGTTGGACTCCCAAGACAATTCTTTTGGAGCCAGAGCCTCTTGAAGGAGATTCTTCTTTTGATTCAGAGTCTTATCTTCCACCGGCCACCCCCGAGAAGCTTCTGCCGATGGATGTTCTTGAGTCTTCAACAAATGGAGAGCGCCGAGGAAAGGTTCATCCTCCTCCTTGTTGGGCCCATGACACACTCCGAGATTCAGGGATCGAGGGGATCCTTGAGGAGTGGGAACCGTAGGGTGGACCACGGAGGTCACGGAGGACCCACACACATTCTTCGGAGCTTGTTTGCTCCAACTATTGTTTGCTGACCCGTGTTATGCAAGATTGAGAGCCCACTTCAATGAAGGAGACTTTGCAGTCTGATCATTGGCAGAAGGCCATAGAAGCCAAGTTGGAGGCTATTGAGAGGAATGGCACTTGGTCTCTTGTGCCTCGTCCCTCTCACAAGAAGATGATTGGAGTCAAGTGGGTCTTTAAGACCAAGTACCTTAGCAATGGTTCTTTGGACAAGCACAAGACTCGCCTTGTTGCTAAATGTTTTGCTCAGCGCCCAGGCATTGATTTCCATGATACTTTTGCCCCCATTGCTCATATGGTGACTATTCGAGCTGTTCTTGCCTTGGCTGGCCATAGGAGATGGCCTATCTATCAGTTGGATGTGAAGTCGGCCTTTCTGAATGGTGACTTGCAGGAGGAGATCTATGTTGAGCAGCCTCTTGGCCCCTTCAAACATCAATAACCTGCAGCAAATTCACCGATTAGACTCCTTTCCCACATGCCCACACTCACTTCAGCCTTGATCCGATGCACAACACTCCCGCTTGCCCTCGAATCCTAGAAACGCAGCCTTGTGTCGCGCTGAAATCTCCTCTTCACATAGGTTCAGCCCTCAGTCAGTCCATCTTCACCACTCTAATACCATGTCAAAGTGCAACAATGCGGAAGCATAGGACAAAGACTGAGAGAGTGAACACAGAGAGAAGAGAGAGAGAGAGAGAGGAGTGTGTAAATGCAGAAAATCTACAGTGTAGTATGTTGTATAAGAGTGCAAAAATACACAAGGGGGCAGAGGAAATATCTGCAAATGTCTTCAACTTGATGACCTCGATCTCCGTCAGCCCGAGCACATTTTGTCCCAGCCAACAGATCTCAAGATCAAAAACTGAAATGAATAATAACTGGAGTGTGCCACCAACTAGCTATAAATAGCCAAAAAGAAAAGAATGCCCAGCACCAGGTCGGCTGCATTAAATACAGCCGACTGCAGAAAAATAATAAAAAACTGTCCAACTACAGCCTATCCTGTCCGACTGCAGGCTGCCACGTGACACTTGCGCAAATTGCTGACATGGCTGCTGACGTGGCTGTTGTTATCCGTACTACTAACGTGGCACTCTGCCGTACTCTATTGTCCACCCTCTATCCAAGAAATGGCTGTCTAACACTCTTCTCTCTTCCTTCTGCTCTACAACTTTCCTCTTCCTTCTTCCTCCACTTCCCTCCTCTCACTTCTCTTCTCCATTATTCTCCTCTTCTCTTCTTCCTTCTCCCTTCTCTAATTTTTCCTTCTCTCTTCTAAGTTCTCGCTCACTCTTCTCTCTTATCTCAAGGCTCTTCGCAATGGCCAGCCCTTTAGGCATTTCTTGAGTTATTTTTATTTCAATTTTCAACTTGAAATGGCTTTATCTTTCCACCTTGCTTGTTGTGGCGATAGTTGAGGAAGAAGGTCTGATGATTGGTCATGGTGGAAAGAAGTAAATGTTGACCACCCATTGACCGATAGAGGCTCTCAACCGTGGGCTTGCAAGCTTTGCCCGTACAAGCGAACTAGTGGAGCAAACAAGGCAATCCATTGAACCGAGCAAATCTGTTTCTAATTTTTATTGATTTTAATTTTTCAAAGTTACTTACATATTAGAATATGAAATATAAATTGCCGCTTGTTTGATCTTATGCATAATTAGGTCTAAGCTCATCTCCTACATGAACCAAATTCAAAGGTGCAGTTTTGTCCTAGTGTGACCCAGGGATGGACAACAAGCAAAATAGGCAAATTGAAGAATATTTCATCCATGTGCAAGGCTGAAAAGAGTTATCCATAATAGTGCATTTACTACATGAGTACTATATATTCGATATTCATTCATTTCATTATTCATTGTGTTCACTATCTCTGAGTTACCTGAACCCTAAACCTAACCATATTCTAAACTTCTATGTTTATCAATCTATGCTTTGTCGTACGATTGGTTTTGTGTTTTCTGCATTTAGAGCATTTCTTCACAACTAGGAGCCCCAAATTCAAGCCAACTGGTTGCCCCAGCTGCATTGCACCTTTTGAAGGCCTAGTGCTGATGGTGCTGAAATCATAGTGAGAACACAGCCAGTGTTCTATCCAAAGATGAAGAATATAGCAAGGATTCACAGATATCAAAGGTGACTTATGGTTTATTGAAGTACAGATCTCAAAAAGATCCACAAGGCTTACGAGTAGAGCCACATGGAATGGGAACATATAGATGGAACAAGAATCCTTTTCGGGATGGGAATGTGGGCACTAAATATATTTCAGAATGCCATGTCACTAACATATTGACGACCTTTGCAACATAAGATGATATAAGGCCCAAAATATATAACTATTGAAATGTGGCAATACATGACACTCATATGATTAAGAAGTGATTTTAAGTTTAGGATTTCATCCATACGCACCTTAAGATAGCTTCATCACACTATGCATGTTTGAGGAATGGGAACGGGAATAGAAATAGTGATGCTCATGGATCGTGTTCCCAAGTTCCTTAAGCCTTGGAATGGAGTTCCATGTGACTATGCTCGGGAGGATAGTTGAGCAAGGTGCCTTAACAAGTTGGATGGGGGGAACTAGATAAGAGGATGAGGGCTCCAATGGTGCAAGCTTCAAGGGAGATGGCTGAGATATCAAGTGTTAGCATATGGTCTTGAAAGCTCTAAATGTTATGGTAGCACTAGGTGTCAAGAGCACCCAGCTCTGATACGATGTAAGAACACTACCACTTTTCAGCATCACGTCTCTTCAATAGTGTTCCGCCTCCAGCCCCACCACACTCTACTGTCCACATTGTTGTTCCTCCAGTCATGACACTATCTACCTCCGCTGCAACTGCTGCAGCCCTAGACAACACCTCATGCTGCTGCTAATCCATCAACAACCTGAACACAGACTGTGACGCCCCCCGGACTTCTCCTATGCCCAAAACACATTGTCTGCACCACCAAACATGGACTGTTGCTGCCCCACCTGCTGATACAGCCAAGAAGCAGATTTTGCTCACATCATTCACATCCAAAACACAAACCCATCTCGCAGTCCACTATGAGTCCTGGTTGGCTGCTCACATTCAGGAACGTATACGAGTGACAACATACTCCACACTGCTGTTCATGGCATCTTCAACTCTACCTTCAGCACCTCAAAGTCCAAACCACCTCTCAGAAAGTCCCTAACACATGTGCTTCACATAGCCAAGACTGCCTCTTTGAGTTTCCTTAAACCATGTGTCCTACTACCGTATTTTGCCTTATAGCCTTCACTCTTGGTCCAAAACCTGCAGTTGGATCCTATTCTACCACATTGCACCTCACTTAGGTTCTTGCAACTGTTCATTATTGTATTTTCCTTTGGGGCATCAGCTTTCGTTTGTGCAATTAATTATAGCCCACTTAATTCACATACAGTATCAAATCCTCACATAGAAGTAGGGTCATTATAATAATTTTTCCTTCTTAGACTTTCCAAACAATGATTCCAGTATAAATAATTCACATGCAAGAAGAGGAAAAAGTTATTAAGTTTACTATGCATAGAGATTTTGTTTGAGCCTATGTATAGTACACCACTACTTTAAACTTGGATCAATAAAAACTTTTCACCTAGGTACTTTCAGCAAACTGCTTACCAACAATTCCTGTCATGTCGACATTCTCCATCTTAGTAAGTGCAAGATCAGTCAAACCAAGGTCATCACCAGATCGTTGGCTGTACCATCCTTCCCATCAAAATACCCACAAATTATGCAACTACGTAGAAAGAGAAGATTCACTATAGACAAATACATAATAGAAAATTGACTACATACAAATAGTTCCTGTTTTATATATAGCTTGACCAGTTCAAATGCCAAAAGGAATGAGACCCATTGTTTGTATTGCAACTAGTTTATGTAATGGATCACGAGAGTACCATATCTTAGAGCAGCTAATCTGCCCTTAGACCTTTACTCCTGCTGGTCAACTATTTCATACCATCATGATACCTATCTATTAAATATGTGGTTGATTTGCATCTGCATCACTAGAGTCTACAAAGAACACTAACATGAGTCCATCCAACGTGCAAGTGTATACTGTAAGAGCATGGGAATAATTTAAGCTCATTATAAATCCTTATGTCAACACGGCCAAAATGCTACTTTTCCCATGCTTGAGGGTGAATCCCATTAGGCTCTATGGCTAGGAGGTGACCTTGAAGTCTCTCCTCTCTCTTTTGTTTTTGCAGAAGTATGGCTTCTATTGTGGCACGTGTGCAGGTTGGATCTGTATGAGTGTTTTATTAGTATTAAAGTTAAAATCTACTCTTCACAATGTGATACAATAACATGCACAAAACCACTGGAAGCTCATAGGACCATGATAGGCCATGCATTGTCGTGCGGTTTTTAGTCCAGTGGAAGAAAGCGATGAAAAAGTTTTCGCAAGGAATTCACTTATACACCTACAAACACTTGTTGGTCTCTCTACATGAGGAGTTAACTTAGTTCAGCAACCGGACAGGAAGATTTAAGAAGTGGCTTACATGCTCAGTGAAAATTCAGTTTTCTTAATGTTACTTGACAAGTTCATGTGGTTCATGCTAAAGTTTAGATATCTATAGGACACTTTACACAAGAGAAGGAAGAGAGTCTTGACATACACATTAATGTATGCTTTTGGGAGAGATTAAAGGGAGCTCTTATGCTGAAATTTTACATGCTGTCCAAGGGGAAAATTCAGCGCAAAAAACAAGTGAAGGGCTGAAGCAAAACGTGGGGCTGATCTAAAGTTTTTGAGCATACAAGCATTCAACTAGGTGATAGATACAAGGCCAGACAGAAGGAGAAGACTTGAGGAAGAAGTGTTCTTTGCTGTAAATCTGGGGCTGACGTACAGCAGTTCACTACTGTAATACAGTGTATATAGGCTGACCTTTGCTGCCCATAGCTTTTACAAGCAGAACTCTCTTGAACCAGGTGCATTCAACTACTCTTGGCTGTCCCAAATAGGGGAAAAGCGTGGACAGATTTGAAATTTTCTTTTCTTACTGTTGTAAAAACTGAAAGGCTGGGATTTTAAGTAAACAGGGTACAACAGGGGCAGCACTACTGCTGTCCATAATTCTTCCATATTTGTATGCTTCTTGAAGATTGTCCCAGGCAAAATAGTGGACAGATTTGATGTTTTTGGCCATCTCTACTGTCATGTATGAATAGATTGCTGTTTGAATATTCAAGAAGGGTCTAAAACTACTCCAAATCAAGGAAATACAGGTTTATGTGGGTTGTTTATACCCAGGACTGTTCTTATGAAAGAATAGGACTGTTTTGATACATTGACTCTATGTATGCTTTCCAAGCAGAAAGACATCATCTGATTGAAATTTGGGTCTGATCATGATGAACTATGGTCTTTTAGATTAACAATAGTTATTGGATACAGTCAGATGTATGTATGTTTGTTGGATGCATGAAGTCAATACAAAGTGGTTTTTGGCTCTCTTGAACCCCTGTCTAGAATCAACAACCTCTTCTCTCCTCTTCTTTCTAACTTGTTTTTGGGCTTAGCCTACTGCTGAACTTCTTTTGAGTTTCTATGACTTTGGCACTGGACACTTAATCCTTCAACATCTTTGATGAATCTGATGTGAAAGTCTGCAACGCAGTTTAGCAGGATGGGTGATGCTTTAGGTCCCACAAATTATGTAAGGCAATTGTTGCAAAATTTTACTGCCTATTTGCAACAACAACAATAGTAGTAGCTGGATACTATTTCCAAGCATGAATCTGTCGATTTGTTCAGTGCTGATCATTTTTCTCTTTCTGCCTTCTCTCCTTTTCTCTCCATGTTCAATGAATCTCTTCCATTGCACACTCTCACAAGATTTGCCTTGGAAGTCTAAAGATGCTTACATCAACTTTATCCTAACATCCCTCTCATGACAACTTACAAGAATCAATCAATTGCTCAATTTTTATTGCCAAGTAGTTGTATCTAAGTTGTTACTTGCATCCCTCACTCTTGAGTGCAATTTTCTGTCCATTCGCCTTTACATCATGTTTCTTCCATCACAAGGATTTGTAAACTTTCTCTTGTACTTGGATGGTGGGTTTTATTTCTTTTTGGGGTTCACTAGACAATGTGTAATAGTATTACCAAAATCAAAGAAATGTGTCTTGTAATGCTTGGAGTAAGGCAATGTTTTAACTTTCCCTTTGATCTCAGAGAAGACAAAAGCTTTGGAGTTTATACTAACAGCAAGTATAGCGATTAATATGCCTTTAGACTGAACCATACTGATGACCCTCTTAAGGGATAGACAACAAGAAAATGAGGTAACATTTAAAGAAGATATCAGCAAGTAATATTTATAAGTCAATTACTTCTAGAACTTGGTTCATGGAGCATACTAATCAGCTATGAGATATATGTAAGACCAATAACAAACAATGCAAACTAAACTTGAAAATGTGTGGGGGAAAAAGTTGCCCCTGAAATAGAGAGTTTTCTTTTGGAGATGCATTACGGTCGTCCACTCACTGGCAGCACCTTGGAAAATAGGGGAATAGAGTTAGCCAAATTTCCTGGACATTCCTCTTCCATGACAACAAAGGCAACATCTTTTCGGACTTGGCTTGTATGCTTCCAAGGATTCCCTCTTGTAGATGCTAATTAGGTATTTGGTAAATGTCCTGCATACTTGGCTGATTTTCATTACCTCTTAACTAGACAAGATGTTGGTATGTGTGATCAACTTATGTAGATTGCAATGCATGTTCATAGATTGACAAACACTCCCGTACTTTCCGGCAACTTTCAGGCAATCACTGTGTGGCTGTGTTTAGGAAGAGCTTCTCAACCATTTGTTTTGGCAGTGCTTTTAGTATTCTTATGTTGACGACGCTGTCAGGTTGAAAGTGATCTTAAAGGTATGTGGAAAGGATTCTCACGTCCTCACAAGTTTACCATCAGAAATATGAAGTATTACAAAGACGAAACCTTACAGCTACTACTTACAGGAGCGGTAGTTCCTAGTTACATGCTGTTACTTACAGGAGAACTAGTTCCTTCTTTGATCCTGCATGAAGGCTGTATCTGATCAGGACGTTCCCTTGCCCAGTGCTTGGCTCTTCCTCACAAGATCCAACGCTCTCACCAGAGACGACACCAAAGCTGCCGCGTGGCCGTCTGGAGATCCTGGCTAGCTCTTCATCCTCTTGCGAAGCTCCGTCTGAGCAAGCATTTTATGACGATGAGCACCGTTTTTTAGCTGGCATATCATCAGGATCACTTCTATCTTTTTTCTTTTGAAGATGCGAAGTTCACAAACCTCGACCCGGAAGAAGATAATGGCGAAGTAAGCGCCATCGCAGAGAAGCTTCAGATCGGGAAACCATTTCCTGTGGATCAAGGTAGAGCAGCCACAGCCATGCTAACTTCTAAGTGCCTCGCTTGTTGTTTGGGAGGATTTCTGCTCGTTAATAACCTGCTAATTCTAATCCCTGATAAAAATTTTAACCAAGCAGCATTAAGAGTAGCTGGTAATGCAACTGCTTTGCTTCTGTGTTGCGTGAGAACCCAAGTTCGATTCCTATCGTCCTTCTACTTGTACGAGATTTACTTGTACGAGGCCTTCTGAGGGTATCAAAAAAACTGTTAGAAATGGCATCGCATTTTTTGAAACATGTAATTTTTAATTTGTTAATTTTAATCTCAACTTATAACTTTCTAGCGAGAAGTCAAGCTCGATTCCTATTATCGTTCTACTTGTACGAGGACTACCAAAAAAATTGTTAGAAATGGCATTGCCTATTATCTTTCTACTTGTACGAGGCCTTGTGAGGGTACCAAAAATTTTGTTAAAAATGGCATCGCATTTTTTGAAACATGTAACTTTTAATTTGTTAATTTTAACCCCAACTTATAACTTTCTAGCGAGAAGCCAAGTTCGATTTCTATTATTGTTCTACTTGTACGAGACCTTGTGAGAGGGTACCAAAAAAACTGTTAGAAATGGCATCGCATTTTTTGAAACATGTAACTTTTAATTTATCAATTTTTAACCCCCACTTATAACTTCTTAGCGAGAAGCCAAGCTCGATTTTTGGGGCAGAACTAGTGGATTTGTCATTCCACGTGTATGGGGCACTATGAGGGTGCCAAATAAATTGTTAGAAATGGCATCGCATTTTTTTTTTAAATCTAACCCTTAACTACTAATACTAACCCCAACTTATAACCCTCTAACAAGTCGATCAACCAATGCATGATGCATCGGCTATAGCAAAAACTTCATGTCATTTCATCCATGTGCAAGTTAAGCTTGCCATGGACCCAATCATCAATGTGAAGAAAGAGAAGACAAAATCAACATGGCAATAGGAAAGAGAAGATGCAATCAAGCTTAATGCAACCAACATGACACCTCCATGTCATCAACACTTGTAGTAAATCACATAACACCTCAAAATGGGCTACTTGGCTAACTAAGATTCACTTTGGAGATTGTCAAGGTTCAACTCAACATTGATGTACACGCGTCAATTTGAACACATGGACCTATTACAGTTTTGTACATTACAACTAGTGCACATAATCCCATATTGTTGTTTGAGATCACATTGTCATATCATCTAAGAAGTTGCTACTTAAATACCTTAACAATAAAATTTTCCCGGTCTAGTCATAACACCAAGACAACCTTTGAGAATAACCTTCATCTAAAGATCCCAAATAGCTGTAATTATCAAGCCCCTAAACTCACTTTCAATCTACTCTCCTTTCAAATGTAAAAATTCACTCAATATAAAGGTCTACATTGTTTAAAAAAAGCTATTGTTGCCCATTAGTTAGTGATTTCTCTAACCATGAACATTAGCCCATGATGTCTTCATAAGTTTGGTGCTCTTTTGCATATGTGGTATCATTGATGAAGGGCATTGGCAACTTACGATCCTTTTGCATGTGTCATAGTGTTAGTGAAATGGTGCGCAAATCGGATGTCGTATGCATACGTAGCGAGCGTTGGAAGGTCCCCAAGAACAAAGAACTCTACTTTTTGCTCAAAATCCAAGAGATTAGACTTGCACAACATGAAGCAAGAAGACTAATTGGGTACAATCTTCCCCCATGCCTTGTGTGAGTGCTCCACAAAGCATGTATTTAATATATTATTCATCTCCAAGCTCAAAAAATAGCCCAAATTTACAATTAGCATGCTTTAGCTTTTGTGTTTACTTTTGTCCAAATAAAGAATAAAGTGGTTGGGCGCCCCAAGAGTCGGGTTATGCCCAAATACAATGACCAATAATGAATATTTAAATTGTGCGCCCATACGCATACAAAATAATAAATATATATCGAGTGCTTTAATAAATAAGCGCGTCAAAATAAATATTGGCGCCATGCCTAAGATGCGCGTCCTTGAGCATTCAAAGTTGCAATAAAGCATTCCAAAAACGCTCAATATATTGTGAAATAGGCTCGCAATCACTTTGTTGCAGAAGATCCCACTGTTTGATTGCTTTTTTGTGGAATTGGGGTGGAAGAAAATTTTGCGAATTTTTCTTTTGGAAAGTCTCCCAAGTAGTAGGACAATCAATGCTTTTGCAAACAACAATCCACCATAGGGATGCTCTGTCCACTAAATGATTAGTGACACACTTAATTTTGTCTTTTTCGGCATACTATTCTTCATGGAAATAATCATCAAACTAACTGATAAAAGCAAGTACAGTCTTTCCATCGCGTGACCCATTGAAAGTATGAAATTTGAAATTTCTTTTACTTATCTTGGTTTCTTTCCGAATAGATTGTGCTTCAAGTGTCGCATCAATCGTACGTCATATCGTATCTTTAGGTTGTGGTCTATCTTGATTGGTAGTAGATCGTTGAAGACTAGCCAATTGAGCTTGCAAAGTTTGACGTGCTCTTCGTTCCTCTTGGAGTTGCATCATAATTAGGTTAGTTTTTGTTCCATCATTGGCTCCAATAGATCACCTTCGGCCATAAAATCTTCCATATTTTGATCAATCATCCTACAAAATTTCAAACAACCTCACACATTTGAAATCGTGTGAGCGGGACGAGCATAGCTCAAAGTTAGGTTTACAAGGCTTGCTTTTTTTAAATTAAAAAACGGCTTTTTAGTAAACTTTCTTCTTCTCGGTTATGGAATTTGATGTCAGCGGCCTTCTTCCAAGCGGATACGTTTTCTGTATAATCTGCGTGTGATTCTCTGCTTGTTGGAATCCTTCTCTGCCACAGCATAGGTGTGAACAGGGGCTTGTAGGGAGGTCGAAAACCGATTCGGGATAAGATGAGTGTGAATGCCCACTATGGGAGAGATTGGAGCTTTGTAATTTTAAGCCTTAGTAAGCTTAATAAAAGCTTAATAGTTTTTTTTTTTTGAAATTTTCAAGATGTGAGGAGCTGTTTGACGTCGCCGTCGTCGGACTGCAGTATATCCATCCGCCACGCCATCGTCAAATTTCCAAAGCTTAAGTTAAGCTTAAGCTTTTATAAGCTCTTACGCTTATTCTTAATAAGATTTTTACTTTCTGATATCTGAGATAAAAAACGACTTTCAAAGAGACTTCCTCAGTGGTCCTTCACTTCCTGAGAGTGGTCCTTTGCGATCCGACTGCATAGTAGAGGGTTCTTCACCACCAGGAACACGATGGTATTGACGAATTGTCATGAGATCGACTGTAGAGCCCGTTCGTTCCAGGAGCTTCGCCTTCGCACGAGATGGTAAGCGATTGGAAGCCCTCGATCTCAGCTTCGCTCTGATACCACTGGTGCACAAATCGGATGTCATATGTGTACGTAGCGAGCGCCGAAATATCCCCAAGAATAAAAAACTCTACTTTTTGCTCAAAATCCAAGAGATTAGACTTACACGACATGAAGTAAGAAGACCAATTGGGTACAATCTCCCCCCATGCCTTGTGTGAGCACTCCACAAAGCATGTATTTTATATATTATTCATCTCCAAGCTCAAAAATAGCCCAAATTTACAATTAGCATGCTTTAGATTTTGTGTTTGCTTTTGTCCAAATAAAGAATAAAGCAGTTGGGCATTCCAAGAGGCGGGCTATGTCTAAATATAACGACTAATAATGAATATTTAAATCGTGCGTCCATGCACATACAAAATAATAAATATATGTCAAGCACTTTAATAAATAAGTACGTCAAAATAAATATTGGCACCACGCCTAAGACGTGCGCCTATAAAAAATGATAATTTATTCTAAATAACTTGAATACACACTATCGCTCAATGCTTCCCAGCGCCACCGCCACCTACTCTACACATCAACTAAAGCATTCACAATTGTTAGAAAATAATAAAATAAAACCGACAAAAGTGAATACCTAGCAGTCTTTAGCTACAAAATAAATAAATAGGTTGGAACTCTATCCTAACCTTAATTTAATAGGAGTGCGCACTCTAAACTCGTAAATGTCCAGTAATTTAAATATGTATTTTACGGAATCACCTGCTATGGAATCACCCACTTGCACATTAAATTAACATGGCACCCGAAAAGGACAGGCGTCCCCATCGACTTTTCACACAAGGAATCCACCTTGTGTACGAGCCCCGAAAAATAAATATAATTTTACGAAATCCACCGTGGAATATGCCTCCTAGCATCATGAAATTACAATTTTCTCTATCTTGCTTTCTAATCACACTCATGGACCATGGTTAACCTCATCACCTTATTGATGAGCTAGAAAATCAAAGACTGAATAAAAAAGTTAGTCGGACCTCATCATTTGCATGAATGCACAAATCATATTTAGCGCTTTGTAACTCATCAGTGTTTCACACATTGAAATTCATAGTGTTTGAAATACACAACGTAGTAGCGTGTTTGATCCAATTGCTTTGATATATGGTTAGAAATTTGGGTTTTGCATAAATATAATTTCCATCTAACATCTTTTAGTATGATGTGCAATTATTTGGTTGTGTTGAGCAAGCAAGCCATGTGTTCATGTTAACTATATCTATATTATATATCATTTTGACAATAGGGTTGGGAGGCCCCAAACCTCTAGAAAGCCTCCCAAACATGGGGTGTTGTTTTGTATTGAAGGAAAAGCACCTTGTTATCAAGGTTATTGTTTAGTGAGTCTTTATGTTACTTAAAGTGTGCAAACTTACAACCATTGGGGACTATTCATGGCGTTATTGTTTATGACATTGTTCAACAATAAGAGTAGACGACCACAAGTTTTCTACAGTTGCATGCATGCAGGTGGGGGTTTGAGTGGGAAGCACCAAAGGATTGAGGTGAATGGAGTGACTCAAATGGAGGATTCCCCTAGCATAGGGAATGTATTATCAGCAAGGCAATGAAGCATTTTGATGTTGATATGGTTACTCTAGAGAACTAGTTGCAAGTTGATCAAACTAGGAACAATGATATCAAAGGTAGTCATATCTAAGCTGGGCAAAAGAGTGCATAAAGCAGTAATCACATTATCTTTAGATAGAGTTAAGAAAAATTATGATAAGCTTGTTTCTTTAGGCATGTTCTTTGATTTTCTCAATTGTTCTCCTAGTGAGTATGACTTTGTACACCAGTTCAAGATTACTTTCCAAGGCAAGGTAGTACTAGTCCAATACCGCTTCATTGGGAAATGCTTTGTGGTGGTTGGATCAAGAGCTGAGCGAGATTAGATATTGGACTCTATAGTCAGTTTCATAAGGGGAATCTAGTCTACACACTACCATGGTGTTCATCATTCTTGCTAGAAGGGGTCCTTCAACACGAGTGCCTCATGTGGGATACATTCATAGATCTACCTCCATGGCTGGATGATGAAGTCATGAAACTAGCATAAGCATTTGGCAAATAACTTTATGTCCCTACCTCGACTACTATCTTAGGCAAATTCAAAGATGAGCACAAGGTGTGTATCTCATGGGATCATAGGAATGAACCTCCTGACTTCTTGGAAAGCTCTAACGTGCAAGGTTTTAATGTGGTTCTAGGGATCTACTTCTCACCCTTCCCAAACTCTTACTACTTATGCCATGAGAATGGGCATTTTTCTAGGACCTATCTTAAGAGGAACATTTAGTCAAATGATGATGGTAAAGTGCAAGAGCCTTAGGAAACAAAGGAGACTACTTTCCCTCACTTTGCCTAACAAACCATACATGTGTAAGGACAAAGATTCTAATAAAGGCAAAGCTCCCCTCCCTTCAACTTCCAAGATTGACACAATGAAAGTTGATGGATTCAAAGAATTGGCTACAAGGACAGTTAACAAAGCAAAGGGTTCTTCCAAGTCGGTGCCTCAGAAACAGAATCTTCCCCCAAGGGTGTTTGGTAGGCTACCAAATCATTTAAAAAAAGTCCAAAATATCACTCCAAAAATTGGCCCGCACCCCTTTGGTCGATAGGAATTTTTATGCGACTATTGATGGAGGTGATTAATCAACTAAAGCATTCAATCAAAGCAGTATTCCTTTCATGGAATGCACGGGGTTTATCCTCCAACCTTAGGAAGAATGCATGTTATAGCTTGATTTGCAAGCACAAATGAGGGATCAATATTGCTCTACAAGAGTTAAATTTTGATTATTCTAGTGTTGGAGATTTCTCACTCCCTAGATTTTCTATATTTGTTGATATCTACAATAGAGGCAGATGTGGTGCATTACTAGGTTCTCAATCAATGAGGAATACTCCCCTAGCTTAGTATGGAAGTCATGTGATGGATTTGCCATTGCTATCAATATTTTTCTATGTAGTGAAGAATTGCATATTTGGTCTATTTATGCACCTCTATCCTCATCTAAGAGGGGTCCCTGGTGGTTATGCATAGATGAGAAACTTCTTAGAACCCATGCTCTTTTAATGGGGGAATGGAACATGGCTACTAGACCTGAGGATGCATCCCATGGGGGAGGGAATATGTTGTCAGTGTGGAACAAGAAGCTTGGAATGACTTGGAATTAGCTCATGATCTCTATGATTTTGCTTTGGCACTTCAAGATGGGAAAAATGTTGGTTTTACTTGGCATAATAGGCATAAAGGGAGCACACTGAGAGCTTCTAAGCTAGACAGAATTTACGATAATGCTAATACCTGATGGCTATGTCCTGAGGCCAAAATTAGACCATTGGCTTCTAAATCCTCTTCACGACACATCCTAGTTCAAGGTATCTTTTCTCAAAGATAAGAAGTTCATGAAGTACTTGAAAAAGACCTGGTTGGACACTCGAGATCCTTCTCTAACTTTGGATTTCAAGTGACCAAAATGCTTGTCAACTGTAGTTGAAGCCTCAAAGAAACATGGAAGACTTAAAGCTACCCAAAAAAAAAGGGGGACTGGAACTTGATTGTGAGCATCCACTCTTCGGTGTTGGATGCTCTCAAAGTCTCCCCCTTGGTGATGTGGTTCTACAATGCCTTCTCTTTGAGATTGAGTTATTTCAAAGCATGCTTAAAGTTGATTGGGTGAACACAATGAAGGTTCAGTTGTTGAGGGGCACCTAGGAGATCATGGGTTATGCCCCCACTCCAATGTTTTTTAATTATTTGAAGAAAAAGCACAAGAAAGAGCTTATTAGTTTTGTGGAGGACCCAAATTGTAACAAGACATATGATGATCGGGAAATTGCGATAGTCTTTGGAGACGATCTTGCTCCCATCATGGGCATTGAACCTCCTATGGTTCATGATTATGATGAAATAATAGTTGCTTTCTTTCATGGTGTCTCTAACCCCACTCCTAGAAGAAGCTCTTCTTCTTGAAAGATCTTTCACTCGGGAGGAAGTCAAGTCAACACTCATGGTTATGAAGCATGGAAAAGCCCTAGGTTTGGATTTGATCTATTTTAGAGCTTATGGGACACTTACTCCACTAACTTAGTTGACTTGCGGCAGCTAGGTGAGAAAGTCAAGTTACCTCCCTGATAAGCTAAATGAGGGAATTATAAAGCTGCCCCCCAAGTCCTTGGAGAGGAGCAAGCCCTCTAACTAGATGCCTTTGACTATGCTTCCATTCCCCTATAAGATTCTATCAAAGGCACTAGCCTATATAATTAAGCTTTTAATGGCTAGAGTGATCCATCTGCATCAATTTGGGCTCATCCATGGTCGTAAGATCTAAGATGATTTGATTTCTAGCAAACTAGTCTAAGTTTTGTTGGTAAACATGGATTTAGATAAGACTTACAATAGGGTTAGTTAGAGATTATAAATTCAACTATGGAGGCATTTGGTTTTAGTCATGTGTTTATTAGGATGATCTCACCTTTGTAATGGTTAATGGACTAGTGTACTCCCCCTTTCCCCTCATGCTATTTAATCGACACGATTGTCCTTTGGCCCTACTTCTCTTTGCTTAATTATAGATCCCTTACTTAGAACGATAGATAAGTATGTTACTAGTGATGTAATTAAGGTGCTTCCCCTGCCTAATGGTGAACACTTTGTTGCTCAATTTTTTGCAGATGATAATGCAAGCATTGTGCAAGCGGATAAGTATTTAGCAAACAACTTGCTATCACTTCATAAGGATTTCAAGTGCTATATGTTTCCAAAATCAACTCCTCTAAAATGGAGTTGGTCCCCCTATCATATGAAGACCCCTAGCCGTGGCTTTTGTCTTATGGATTCAGGTTCATAAGAGTGATGGAAGTTTTTAGATCCTAAGGTTGCACTATTGGAGTGGGCATATATTCCAAGCAACAATTTTATTATTTCAAGAAGCAAATCTATAATAAACTTGCTAAGTGGAAAAATGAATAGTTGTCTCTCATTGGCTCTATAATAAAGACCATTTTAATATCTACATTGGTCTCCATCGGCTCCATCCTCCCCTTTACTAGCTTTGCATGGTTGCAATTTAGGAAGTCCTTCAGGATTTTCCTATGGAACAAGGAAGAAAACAAGCCTTTTGGTCGAATTTCTTGGTCCACCCTAACAACATGTAAGAAAGATGGTGGTGGTGGTTTGGAATCCTTGTAATCTAAATTTGTTGAGAACCTTCATCGTATAAGAACAAACTATTAAACAAAATTGAAAGAAACACAAATTACAAAAACAGAGAGAATTGAAGAAAGCATGCACGACACAAGATTGGGTACAATCTCTTCCCATGCATGGGTGAATACTTCTCCCATGCGTGTATTAATATTAGAAGAAGCTGTTATGCCTAAAATACATCATAAGCATCATTTTTGTGTTTCTTGCTTTGCATGACTTATTTTTGTGCAAATAAATCAAAACACACCCTATTCTAATAACTTTACAAAAATAGTATTTTTTCCTCTAATAAATACATAAAAATAAATATATTACACATGTGTGCATGCAAAGTCCTTATGCTAATAGACATATACAAAAATATGCTTTCGGCAATATTTTTCCACAGTGAAGAGTGCATAAATTCCATACACAAAAGTACACACTTTGATAATAATTATTTCGCTTAGTCTATCTAATTATCTACTCATCACAACACAACATACATTAGTATCCTTCCATCTATTTGCCAAGCATAATGTGACTAGTATCGAGCACATGTGTTCACATGATAAGTCACATATTATGTGGCAAATGAAAAAAAATCACAATACATTATGGTAAAACACGGCATGATAATTTCATGATTCTAGTATAATACTGTGACAAACATAATTCTATAATTTTGGTAAAACACCATATAAACATAATTCCATAACATTTCTTGGGTGTTAAAAAGCAACTGTCCATAGTTGTAAAGAAAAATATGCAAGGGTGGCCAACCGCATGCAATGCTGCCTCTTGCATTGAATCTATGCTATAAAATTCCATGGATTTTACATGAAACACTACCTACTATGGCAAATTTGTGCCCTTGGGATCTTTAATGTGATTGTGAGTAGTAGACGTTAATTAAATTGTCATATTACGTAGTTAGTGCTAATTTTTGTATCCATTGTGATTTTTCTACATAATGAGTTCTATACTTGAATAAATATATTCTATGATATTGATTTCCTATTATGGTAGTAGCGTGGTCATGGTCAAGTATTACTTTAAGAACTAAAATTTTAGTATTAGCTTCTAACAAAAGTAGATCATCACCTATAGGAGTAACTGGAGGTGTTTCCTTGAAGGGTTTCAACAAATTGATCAGAAAAGAATTATGAATTTTCTAATGAGAAGAAATGTCCACTCTAAATATAAATTTTGGAGCAAATTTGAACTTTGGATGCCTTTCAATGTTTTGTAGTCTCCTCTTTTCAATGAGAAGGCATAATAGAACCATCTTTATAAGTAAAATCTAAGGATAGAATCTATCAAATCGTGATGCTATATTTATGAAGGCATAAGTCACAAGGAATCATTAAGTTTATCAATGACATGGATTAGAAATGTCATATCGATATAGTGCCTAGAGCATTAATTGTTTGCACAACAATGATTATATTATCATGGGAATAGAAAATATGGATTAAAAAAAAACCATGGACTTTGATGCTCTACCAGTATGTTAGTGTATACATAGTGATAACTAGATATAGATAGTTACTAAGTCATGTAGCACTTAGTAACCTTGACATCTAGATTTATAAGATTAAAGACTACCATTGTAACAACAAATAATCACTACTCAAAAAGAAACTCAAGGTCAAACATATACTCATTTTTTCCAAAGTAACAAAAACATGTGGAAAAATTAGCCAATGCATGAAAGATTTATGCCATATACTTTTTGGACAAGTGAACGAAAAAAAGGAAAACACCCTACTACTAAGTCCCAATCATAATGATCCATAAAAGTTTCTAGTAATCCTTATTGTCGATTGCAAAGCTCACCTTTCATCATATATATATATATATATATATATATATATGAGATTTATTTTATTGGGTTGCTATAATCAATAAATGGTCGAATACTATGATAACATCCAATATAAAGGATTTTCATGGGACTTGACTAATAGCTTGAAAAGATATAGGATCACAAATATCTTGGAATATGTAAAATATTACACGGCGTAGCGAACAGAATCTGAGAAAGAGATAGAGAGTACACAACAGATAAGAGGAGAATCAGTAAATTCTTTAACTTCAAACAACTGATACAAAGATGGCTCTGTCCACCCGTGCGCTTCCACTGTGTGAAGCTTAGATGGCGATCTAGACAGAAGATAGGTGAAGAGCTTAAGGGTAGCTGGAACAACAACTCTGACTGGATGAAAGATGAGTGAGTGATGGCTGCGAAGGGGTTTAGCTTTTATAGCCCGCGAAAGTCGTTAGGTCGGCTTGCTGACCGACCTACCATATGAGCCTCCACTAGTCGGCCAGGGAATATTCCCTTTACCATCGGGCTGGGGGCGCTGCCCCCGGACCCCCGCCAGGGGGGCCGCTGGCCCCCCTGGGACCCCCCAGCCAGGGGCCGCTTCCGCGGCCCCCGGACCCCACAATAGGGGCCCCTTTTAACTCCCTTACCACGCAACTCGATGCAATGTGCCTCGAGTTGCTACCAACTTAACCACTCCGTCTAACCCAAAGATTAGACCCACAACAGTCACCTTTTTGCCATCCGGTCACATAGACCTCATCTGATATACAAGTCAGGACTCAACCAATGTCCGGGCTCACATTTGGCTTCTCCTCATAATGGGGGCCTTACAACTTTGAGCACCATGGATCATTGGTAGCACCTAATGAGGGTGGGGCATTGATCATATCTAACAGAATATGGAGCATTTAAGGGACTTTGTAAAAATACTAAAATGAAAGGTATGAAAAGAAAATCTAATTAAGATAAATATATAAGCCTAATATTTTACTTTATCAAAATATATATAGATATATACATATCATTAGTTCTTTTCAAGTTTGTTAAAAAAAATCTAAAGATATAAATACATAAATATACACATGCATAATTTATATTCAACAAACTAATTATATGAAAAATTGGAGATACATAAGACATAGTAATAGTTAGCACAATGTATAATTAGGGAGGTGAGTGATTTTTTAAAATTAATATTTTTTAATTTTATAATTATATGATCTAATAAGAAAAAAATATAATCAATGGAATATCAAACTAAGCTTAAGTCTTTTTGAAATTATTATCTTTGTGGAAGATTAATTCCTCTATGGGTAAATCTTAAGAGGGCTATGGGATTTTAGTGGAATAAACTAAATAATTAACATATGGGTCTATTCTAAAATGAAAGTTAGACTTTATTAATATCTTCAGATCTAATTTTGGTGCTAACTTAACGTAGGCAAAAAAATCAATTCAATAAGAAAGTTGTTTAAGTCATATATTGAACACGTATCTAAATATCAAACTTGGAACTTGGACTATCTCGTGAATGCTTGTAGTTAGAGATGCTCCACTAGTTGGTTTGGGAATGTTGATATATTGTGAGATAAATCTTTTTGATAACACCTTCGTAGTTGCTTTTACAGGTCCCTTCACACAAATGATTGCTTGGAAGGCTTCATATTGTAAATTGTGTCAGACTACTTGACAAGTCTCAGATACAAAAGATAGTGATGATGATAATTAGATAATAAGCATTAAGAATCTATAAGAATATACTACATTGTCACAAACTTATGTATAAAGCTTGTATCTAATGGATAATAAGATGTGCCTTGATGGGGATGAAGAGATAACTATTCAAGATGGATATATGCTTCTTCTTCGATGTTGATACATCCACCAATCACCTTGATCTAATACCAATGTTGAGGATCTTCACCATACAACAACAAGCCATTAAACAAAATTAAAAGAAACACAAATTGCAAAAGAGGAGAGAATTGAAGAAAGCATGCATGCATAAGATTGGGTACAATGTCCCCCCATGCATGGATGAGCACCTCCCCCATGAATGTATTTATAATATTAGAATAAGCTTTTGTACTCAAAATACATTGAAAGCATCCTTTTTGTGTTTCTTGCTTTTCCTCACTTTGTATGACTCGCTTTTGTGCAAATAAATCAAAATCCACAAAAAATTGAGATAAAAAATTGTGATAATTTCATCCTTCTAATATAATACCTTGATAAACATAATTCCATAACAAAATCTACTCGACTTCTTCTCAATCTTTTTAAGAGGATTCTAGTCCACCAACCATGAGCAATTCTTATGCGATACTAAATGTCTTCAACTATCATACATATGGCTGGACTTGAACTAGTTTGATGTTCTAGGTAGTATCTCCATCAAAATACCTCTTTCACTAATTGCTCATAGCTTAGCTAAAGCATGGAGTTCATTATTGAAGGAGGCACATTGGTCTAACAAGGTATCTAGAAGGGGTAGATCCATCACTTCATCGATATATTTGGCTATTAGGCCATGCATATGATCCACATCACCCTCAAGTGCTGGAGCGTCCTCGTCTCCAAAACCCTCCATGGGAAAGGGATAAGAATTTGGGTTGACATCTAGGACTTGATAAACCACAAGTGGAAATATTTGGCAAGTCTCGTGCAATAATTTTAACTCTCAAATAAGGAGTTGGATAGGTTAATCAAAGTTTGTTCTAGACTCTAGGAGCCTTGGCAGACTTTAATTGTCCTAATCTTAAGCCATCCAACTAAGCACATGATTGCTGATTCTAGTAAACCACTATGGCAATGCAAGAAAAGTAGGGAGGTGCAAGGTCCCTCTTTTCACGTGGCTTTACAAATTTGGAATTCACCAAAGTGTCAACTTGGAAGAGAGAGCAAGAAGAGCTTGGAAGACCATCGAGTCTAATAAGATGAATATATTGTTATGGAGGTTAATGTTGAATAGGCTTTTTATTAACCCTCCATGGGAAAGGGATGTGCCTTATGGAGGTTAATGAATATATTGTTATGGAGGTTAATGTTGAATAGGCTTATGCCTCGTTGCATTTTCATATTGTTGTAATTTTTAAAAAATGATTTTCCTTTAGTAATACATGCTACACATTAGAAAGCCTCCCAAACATAAGCATTTTAACAAACCTATGAAATTTAAAATTTAGAAGGGTTCTCTCTCTAACACTCTTGCTATATTTCCTCTATTTTTGTTTATTATGCTTTGAGAGCATGTGCATGTGTCTGTGTGTGTGTGTGCGCGTGCACACACACACACACACACACACACACACACACACACACACACACACACACACACACACACACACACACACACACACACACACACACACACACACACACACACACACACACACACACACACACACACACACACACACACACACACACACACACACACACACACACACACACACACACACACACACACACACACACACACACACACACACACACACACACACAAGCGCGCACATGCACGCACACACAGAGGTGGCCAACAACCAACAGAGTGTTGCAAAGGGCTCAAACACAAGTTGGCAAGTATGATGGTCCTATGGATGATCTTGCATGTGTTTTGTGTGTGTGATAGAGTATTATCTCTCTCTTTACCCATCTTTCAGCATCTCATTGAACAACAAATACGACAAAGCAGTGTGGGCGAACTGGCCAACAGAGCAGCGGAGGCATGTGAAAGGAGTTGGGCTTCGAGTAGCATGGTGAAGGGGCAGTGAGGCACTCAACAACATGAAGGAAAGAAGCAATACACATGGCGAAGTGGGAATGGAAGCAATACAAAGTGATGTAGAGCAACGATAGAGAGACTCAAAGCAGTGGTCGAGAGGCACAGAGACACGAAAATCAGTGGCCAGGTGGCATGGCAAGTATATGTGGAGAGAGAGAGAGAGAGAGAGAGAGAGAGAGAGAGAGAGAGAGAGAGAGAGAGAGAGAGAGAGAGAGAGAGAGAGAGAGAGAGTGTGTGTGTGTGTGTGTGTGTGTGTGTGTGTGTGAATTACAAACCTCTCTCTCTCTCTCTCATCTCAGTAGGTTGATGTAATTCTTGAGTAAGCACATTGATACATGTGCAAGCACTCATACACACACATGTCCACTCTATCTCTTTGTGCACCCTCATGTGCATGTACCCAAATTCATGTACACATTAGTCATTAGTACACACATATTCACATGCATACTTGTCCCCACACTAGCGCGCGCGCACACACACACACACACACACACACACACACACACACACACACACACACACACACACACACACACACACACACACACACACACACACACACACACACACACACACACACACACACACACACACACACACACACACACACACACACACACACACACACACACACACACACACATGCACACATGAAAGCACTATCTTCAAGGTAAGAAACACATAGATTTACATATGCACACATATCAACACATACAACTACACATGCATATATAGATAATTATACCCATGTATATGCTCACATAGGAACACACACACACACACACACACACACACCAATATACAGTGGATGGATGAGCACATTGGGGATTCCCTCTCTTCGTGTGGGGAAAGAGAAGGCAAAAGGATAGTAGGTGGTAGCATGTAGGTGGAAGTACTAGTAGTGGGGCAATGGGGTGCATGGGCAAGCACAAAGAGGGTGTCCACACACACAAATACATGCACATGTAGGCACACACACACAACATTGCACTCGAACATGCACACAAAGATGCACACTCACATTCACTTCTGCATAACCCTAATCCCCATTCAAAACCCTAGGCATATTTCCCTTACCAAAATCTTGGGCCTCATAAAGCTAACTTGTTTGCTACTATCCTCACTACCACTCTTATGCCAAATATACATATCTTCTTAGTTGCATTTTCTTGGGGGATTTTAAAAATAAAATAAACCATCATTTATTTTGTGAATCCTTTGTTTCCTTGGTTGCATTGGTGTAAGAAGTTGAGAAGACTTATATTTTAGTGAGAGATTATTAATAATACATTGTCATAGTGACACATGTACAAAAGTTGTGAGACGTAAATTTTCATCACTATTGGAAATAATACAATTATTGTCTCTCATCTCACCTTCTTACTCATAGCTCCCATGGCTTCTTTCTCTTCTCTCCTATATTTTTAGTATTTCTCTCTCCTCATCACTCATTCTCTCTTCTCTTTTCTCTCTCTTATGCTCTCCTTTCTCTCATCTCTCAACCCTCTTCTTCACAAGTGGCATCAAAGGATTAGTCTTTGATCTATTTGGTCATAATCTTTCCCTAGATTTCCTTCTCAAACTAGTTATGTTGTTCTAGTTTCTCATAGATAGGGTGTTAGCTCGGAAGTGGACATGTGCAAAAACCAATGAGACCAAGGACAATCTAATTAGAGCTAAATGGAGACCAAGTTGGAGGTATCACAGAAAAAATGGTAGGTCATGGACAAGAAATAGGCCACTCTGGAGGTAAAATGGTTAAAGAATGGGAAAATAGAGTTAGTCAGGATTAGAAGTCCCATTATTTTTTAAACACACCTTCTCTTTCCTCTTTCTTTCAAGCTTTTATGAAAGCTTTCATGGAGATCAGCATGGATTGTGATTTCTTACTCTCCAGTGATCACATCTCTAACTCTAACCATGGGGCAATTGTTCCATATCTTTTGAGCATCAAATAAAGTACCTACTTGCTAAGATAAAGTGTGTGATTACTACATGATTAGCCTCAAAAAATTCAATACAAAATGCACTACCTATTTTGAGTTCTACAGTACTTCTCAGCCATTGATCACTTAACTCTAGATTCTTTAGGCTTCAAAAGCAAGAAAATAATCTTATTCTCAAAGTGATCTTTAACCCTCTTCATCATTCATTTGATCATGATCTCTAAAACCCTAAAAACTAGGAGGACAGCCATAGTGTTAGGTTTGAAGCTTCAAATTTCTTCAAGATTTAGCTCTTTCCAACCTCTAAGGCTTCTTTATTGCTACTATCAAGTAAGATTGGCTTCAAGATTTAAGAAATTGGAAGGACTATAGCAAATCAAGCTTCTTAGAGTGCATAATGGAGTTACATTTTGGGGCTTTTGGTCAAGAAACTTGAATATTTGGTATTCAAGTATTCAAGAGGACTCAAGGCGACTATTCTTCGAGGATTTAATGATCTCCAAGCAAGGATGGGATGAATTCAAGGGATTCATAATGGGAGCATGAAGTTTTTGGAGTGATTTGGGGTAATTCCTTCTACTAATGGACTAAGGCTTGATTCTAAATGAATCATCCATCTTCTTCAAGTCAATAAGAGATATTTTATTTGCTTAATCTCTAAAAATCTCTCTACATCCATTTTTCAAGATTTTTCACTTGTTGATGGGAGATTTATGGTCATTTGAGCTTCTAAATGAGTAATAGACAAGAGATTAATGTTTTTTTCCATAAATTAGAGTTCTCTACATTAAATTTTAGCATTCATTTCAATCCAATCTCATCATGATTACCATTTTCAATGTCTTTATGCATAACCTTGATTTGATTTTGTGATTCTCTTGTATCCAAGAAATATATTGTAAAGATTGAGTATTGCAATTAGTGAGTCAGGAATTTGCAGTGGTAAGACCCTCAAACAATCTCAAAATTTTAATTCTACTTTCATTGATCAAATTCATGCATATCATTGAAGGTTGAAAGAATGATTTCAGTAATGCATATCATCTATGTTTCCTTTGAATAGAATGCCCTTGCCATGGAAATGCCTATTGAGGAAAAAGATGGATGCCAAGGTGTTGGGGGTAAAGGTGCTTGTGCCTAGTGGCCGCCCATGTATTAGTTACATTAACAGTACCTGCACACTTGTAAATTGCAGGTGGTGGATACCCATCATTGTCACTTCATTCTTTATTATTTTAGTGTCATTTGAATAAGGGAAGGCTAGTCAAACATTGTGACTGTTGGAGTTCCCACACCTTGTGTCTCTTACTCTAGCTCTCTTGCTCCTTCCACCATAGCTCTTATTTTCACTCACGGGCTTCCACTCAAGGCTCACTCCCTTCAACTAGTATTAGAGCTGAGATTGAGGAGCTCTTCCCTTCATTTTACTTTAGCTTGGACTTGAAAGCTTCAGTTTTTCTTCAATGGTGTTGGGGGTAAAGGCACCTGTGCCTAGCCGCCCTTATATTAGTTACACTAATACTACCTACACACTGTATTAGTTACATGTACACCTATATACTGTAGATGTCGAGTGCCCATCACTCTCACTTTATTATTTATTCTTTCAATGATATTTGAATAAAGAGAAGGTCAGTCACACATTGTGACTGTTGGAGTTCCCACATCTTGTGTGTGTCTCTCTCTTGCTCTTGCTCCTTCCACCATAGCTCTTGTTTCTACTCTGTACTTCCACTTCAGGGCTCACTCCATTCAACTAGTATCAAAGTCACCTTCACCAAGAGTTTGAGCCCAACTTGGCATTGCTTTAGCTTGCGGAGCATACCTTCAATTCACAATTTAATGGCAACCATGGTTTAGCTTGAAGTGGTATGTATTGTTGCTCATTTACTATCTAGCTCATCAAGGCATGTTTCAAAGCTTCATTGAGCTCCCCTTGAGCTCTCTTTTAGCTCTATTGACCTCAACCCAGCTAGCATTGAGCCCATGACAACATATGCAATTTGCACTGATTGTGCTGCCTCCTTTCTTGCTTAGGTTTGCTTTATCCTATGTTATCTCTAGCTCCTGGCATTACTCCTGGTCTTGGGCAATCACTTGGCATTGTACCCGATGCCTTTGGTATGAGTTTGAGCATCAATTGGAGCTCTTGGGCTTAGCCATTG
This sequence comes from Lygodium microphyllum, assembly GCF_053477565.2. Taxonomy (NCBI): domain Eukaryota; kingdom Viridiplantae; phylum Streptophyta; class Polypodiopsida; order Schizaeales; family Lygodiaceae; genus Lygodium; species Lygodium microphyllum. The sequence goes on from NC_141161.1 coordinate 107,135,017, forward strand.
GCTCACAATTTATGATAGTTTGTAGTATTATAGTTTTGGACAGCTCCTCACTCATTTTTTGGAGGTCACTTATGCTTCTTGGTGTTAAAAGATGCGGATCTGGAGCATGACAAAAGCTATGGTGGATGAAAGATGAAGACCAAATTCATGATGACATGGACAAGTAGAGACAAATTGTTACACAAGTGAATTAGGTTCCAAGATGGAAGCTTGGACTCATAAACACAATCTTGTGTAGGACTGACAATGACAAGATACTTAACTAAAAGTACAAAGCATCATGACATTGTATATATTCATATGAAAGTTATAGTCAAGTACAATGCTTTATAGAAGTTGGGTTGTTCCACTCTCCTCACTTTGCATATGGGATTCAATACAACTCTTCTTGGAGCATACATCGTTTGTCTATTTCTCAACACCCCCCCTCAAATGATGAGTCCCTACACTTGTTGGCTTTTGCTCCCCCCTATATGATAACATGGCCCAGGAGACTAGCTCATAGGCAGCCTAGTCAAGTTAAAGCTTGAGACTTTACATCTTTAGCAAGGGTTTTTACAAAGCAAATCCACTAAGGGAACAAATTCCTTAGAACAATCTGTCAGAGTTGTTGATGGTAGGGGAAGCTTCTTCTTCTTCTTCTTCATTCATGAATTGACCTTGGTGGTGGTCATTTTGCCTTTGTTGTGCTCTCTTCTTGTGAAAACATTCACTGGCAATATGGCTAGTCTTACGACAATAACGACATGTCATCTGACTTCTGTTGTCGGTGTTGAATCCTCGACCTCTTCCCTTAGGTCCAGTAGCTCCTCTAGTGTATAAGAGATTTTCCCTTGAGCTGGTCTCTTTTACGTCTTTGCTTTTAAACTTGCTTTCTCCATCAAGCAGTGAATGCTCAATATCTTTGAGTGAGAGATTGGGAACATTACTCAGTGTTGAAACAAGGTTCTCATATGGTTCATGATTAACATTGGCAAGTAGCACTGCTATTGCCTCATCCTCATCATTGTTCTTTTTAAGAGTTGCTAGCTAAGTTTTAAGGCTCTTGAACTTATTGATGTGTACAATCATAGATGAACTGTCTTTTGCATCCAACTTATAAAACTGCATAAGTAATTTTACCTTTGAGTTCTTTGCTTATGTAACAAAGATTTTGTCAAGTTCTTCTCATGCCTTCTTTGCATCCCTGATGCCGAAGATGTGATGTAATATATCATCTGATAGACCCCAAGCAATAATACCTAGATCTTTGTTGTTCATCTTCTTCTATGCCTTTTTTTAAGGCTGGTCTTTTGCTGTATTTTCTTTCCAGTCATCTGCATCTTCTTCCTCATCTTCAATCAAGTCCCACAAGTCTTTTCGCATAAGGTGGTACATGCTCTTCTCCTTCTAGGCATGAAAGCCTTCGCCATTAAACTTTGCTATCTGTTCTACTTCAGTCATCTTAGTAGGAGGTCTTACCACAAGAACTCTCAGGCAGTGTCTATCCTTTTACAAGAAGATTGAGATTTACATGGGATTTTATCAATGTGACTTTAAATCATCACACATTGAGAATAAGCTTTGAAGCGTGAATCAGAAGATGAGTTACTCATGAGTAGACTGAAGAATCAAGTGCCAAGAAGCATTGTTTGACTATGTTTTGAATGTTGATGCTTAGGCTTCTCAAACCTTCCTCTTGCTAAAGTCTTTGTTGCTTGCTCCAAGTCTTTCAAGTTTGCAAGATCCTCCTTACTGATTTGTTGGTTTGATTGGGCAGTGGACTTGAGTGGTAGGAGCTCTAGTGAGCTTGAGAAAGTGTAAGAGAGAAAATTTGGAGCTTTGGCTATGGAGTTTATTAGGGTTTGAGGTGTAGGTGACTGTTTTTTCTGATGATATAGCATCTATGGTGGATAATTCAGTCGCATATTTGATTGAGATGAAGCTTAGAAGTCATTCTTCAAATGCCCTATGATCAGAGGTGGAATTGCAGCGTGCAGATAGAGATCGAGATGTATGAATTGATACAGGCGTAGAATTTCCAATGACCACAAATTTTTGTAATGCTGCATTCTACAATGACCAATATTGTGCTGTTATGTGATAGCAGCGCCGCCCAGAGCCAAGGAACAATCCCCTAGAAGAAAGCAAGTGAAGTTAGGCTCTGTAGGTGGAGATTAAGAAGCTCAATCAAAGGTAGGTACAGATTTGGCTATGGTAGACATAGAACAATCCTGAGAAAATTAATAATGCTGAGCTTATGGCAGGGCAATGCTGATGTTTCAAGTGATACAAAGAAGCTTCCGTAGCAGGGGAACACTTCTCCAGAAGGAGGCTCGGTAAGATTTGGCCAGTAGAGAGAGATATGAGAGCTTCAAGCAAAAAGGGTACTGCTGGCTATGGGGAACACTTCTCCAGAAGGAGGCTCGGTAAGATTTGGCCAGTAGAGAGAGATATGAGAGCTTCAAGCAAGTAGGGTATTGTTGGCTATGGCTGCTACAAGGTCAAGTGGAGAAGAAGGAGTGGGAGATGAGGTGCTGGACTTGGTCTTGCACTGGACAAGGTCAAGTGGGAGATGAGGTGCTAGACTTGTCCTGCATTAGGCTAGATGAGAGCAAAATGGAGTTGTGCCATGCTCAATTGCACTCTGATACCATATTAAAAGATGTGAATCTAGAGCATGACAAAAGCTATGGCGGATGAAAGATAAAGACCAAATTCATGATGACATGGACAAGTAGAGACAAACTATTACACAAGTGAATTAGGTTCCAAGATGAAAGCTTGGACTCATAAACATAATCTTGTGTAGGACTGACAACGACAAGATACTTAACTGAAAGTACAAAGGATCATGACATTGTATATATTCATATGAAAATGATAGTCAAGTACAATGCTTTATAGAAGTTGGGTTGTTCCAATCTCCTCATTGTGCATATGGGATTTAGTACATCTCTTCCTTGAGCATACATCATTTGTCTATTTCTCAACACTCAGGATGCCTATTTGATGCTGAATCATCTAAGGATATTATGCCAATGTATTGGAATGCTATGGGATTGAGAACTCTTTTGCTCAGTTTTACATAGGTCTAGCTCATTCTCTTGAGCTCCCGTCACTCCCGAGCTTCCCGAGCTTCTTTCCGGCCTATTGAGGCACCACCAGGACATTGAAATTGAGGTATTGCTTCATATTTCAGAGATTTATCTTAGTCCACAGGTCTAGGTAAACAAGGTTTTTCACAGGTTGTGGGCAGGCATAGCTCACACCTCTTGGAGCTTCCTTCACCTGGATCTTGCTTCCAGCCTATCAAGGCTTGTTGAGGCTTGGTGTAGGCCTTCTTTGGCCCCCATTTGTACCCCCTTTAGGCCCCATTGTTGAGATGTGGAACAGCAGACCCCCCCAGCCAGCTCACGTTTTTTTTGCGCCTGTTTCAAAATCTGGCCCAAAAATCACTCTTTTTGTCATATCTCGGGCATTTGGAACCCGATTCAGGCAAGGTAAGAGTCTAAGTTGGGGTTTTGGCATGTTTCGGACGCGATGGTGATGTCAAATTTGCCAAATTCTGATGAGAGAATATTTTACAACAGATTTCAGGTCTGAGACAACATGTATTTGTATACCTATGGCTTATGTGACGCTTCTATTGATGTCGATTGATTGGGGGATTGAAGCTACATGTAATGCTATGATTTTGGCCTGATTGTAGGGCTAGAAATACTCAATTTATAACAGTAATGCATGCTGAATACTCTTGGGCTGAAGCTATCTTTCATGCTTTGACATATGCCTATTGGTTTTGGATGTATGTCTTGGGTTATGCTATGATGTATTGATTATCGACGGACGGCTTCGAGCTTGTCATTGGATCTAGATGATTTTGGAAGCTTGAGCTTATTTCAGCCCGTACTTATTGACATTGGTTTATGCTTGACAATGGTCAGTGCTTTGACAGTTACATGCTCTTTGGGTACATGGTTACCCGATGCCTACGGCTTGATGCATTTGTCTTGGCACAGTGTACCATGTACTTGTTGAGCTTCAGTGCTCTCTGAAGACTTGGCTTGGATTCTAATTTTCTATTTTGGAATTTTGTATTGGATGTCACTTTGGTTGTCAGAGATATTTATTGGGATGTATGTCTTGCTCATGGATGCTACCTATAGTTGCTTTGTAGCCGTCATGCTCTTGGGATGCTATTGAGGCATTGTCTTGGTTACGTGTCTTTGGTATTCTGATTTGGTTTGATTGAGCTATTGAGCTCATTTATCCTCTTGTGCCACTGGGAGCATCTTGTATGCTTGACCGACATTGAGCAGGAGGTTTATGCTATTTTGAGCATTTTGCAGATACTTGAGACTTTGGGATCTCTTACACTAAAATGTTGCATGGTTCATGCACTGATATCTTGGAGTTGCTTTTGACTTGAGCTTGGGCTTTGCACTCTTGTGAGCATACACCTACTAGTGTCAGGTCTTGCCAGTGTTATGTATACTTTGCCCTATTGTCCAAGGGGTATGCCTACTCATTGATGGATGCTTTGGTGACATGTTTGGGTGTTTGCTCAAAGTCTTGATGACTGTTTGGTAGTGATTTATGCCCGTTTATGGCTGGTCATGTTTTGGTTGTCATTTATTGACTTGGTCCAGTGATTTGGTCAAAAATGAACTCTCACAGTACCCTGTTGTCATTTATTACAGCAAGCATATAACTTCAGATTGACATGGATTTTTCATGCTGAAATATTTTGAAATGATGTACTTTCACTAGTACTTGGTAGGCAATAGCTTTGGTTACACTTTTCTTGCCATTTTCTCTCGATTTTGGTGATTTTTTGGTCATTTTCTGTAGTAAACAATAAGTAATTTTGAATTGTCTATAGTCTTTCAGCCTGCATTATGGTGAGTTCGTCCACTGCTCATGCTATTTTCAACATCATTAAGCTTGATGGTATGAATTACTCTTATTGGAAGAGCTAGATTTGGCAGGTGTTGGTGCAAAAATCGCAGATCAAACCTTTGAGGTTGAGCGTGCATCTGCCTGCAACTATGCCAAATGAGGAATGGCTTGAGCTTGATGAGTTATGCAAGTCCACTATTGTATTATCTCTCATAGAATAGGTTCATTACAATGTATTTGAGGAAGAATAGAGTGCATGGTAGTTGTGGGATAAAATCGTGAATCTCTATGACAAGAAAAGTCTAGTGAGTCAGATGTATTGGCTGAAGTAGCTTATGGATCTGCGCACGAAGGAGAATGTGACTATGTTTGCTCACTTGAGCCAGTTCCATACTATACTCAAAAACTTGACTTCGTAGGACATCACTTTTGTAGAGGATGTCACTCCTCTTTTCTTGCTTGGTACTCTTAATGAGTCATGGGATGTATTCCGCATTGCATTATGTGCCTCTACTGCTATCTTGAAATTATTTGATGTTGAGAGTGCTCTTCTACAAGAAGAGGTTAATCATAAGAATTTGGATGCCTCTCCTGTGTCGCATGCTATGACAGTTAGAGACAGGAATGATGGATATGAACAGCATGGCAGTGGCAGTGGCCGTGGACGGGATTCTCAAAAATCTCGATTCAAGTCTCATGGGAAGTTACGTAGCAAATCCCATGGCAGGAATGCAGATGTTACTTGTCACCATTGTGGGAAAAAGGGCCATACCAGGCCACAACGCCATGAACTGTGCAATGGAAGTCGCAAAGATAAGGGGAAAGACAAAGTGTAGGATAAGTCTTCTGATCGCAGCATAGTGCTTGCAAAGTCCAGTGTTAAAATTGAAGAGATCAATGTTATGCAGCCTGAGGATGTTGATGATGATGGTTCTTCTAGTGCTTCACAGATGACAAAGATACACTCTATGTATGCACAGTGTTGGCTCTTGGACTCAGGTGCGTCCTTTCATGTGACACCTTGCCAAGAGTGGTTTCATTCATATCGTACTGTTTCGGGTTTTGTGCACTTGGGTGATGACAGCTCTCTTGACATTGTGGGCATTGGTGATGCTAGGCTACAGTTTCCTTCTGGCAGCAGTTTTGTTATGTAGGATGTACGTCATGTACCTGCTTTGACATGCAGTCTCATGTCAGTTGGACAGCTTGATAATGCAGGTTATCATGTATCTTTTGGAGAATCTGCATGGAATATCATTCGTGGTGGCAGACTTGTGATTGCGAGAGGTGCCAAGATTGGCAGTCTCTATGCCTTGATTGTATCCGTTTCTTCCCTTGATCATGTTTTGTCTGCATCCCACATGTATCTCTTTGCCCATTTGGGCCATATGTCTTTGAAGGGAATGAAAATGCTTTCTGGTTTGTAGTACTTACCGCCCCTTGATTATGCATGTTTTGATTCATGTGAGCATTGTCTTTATGGCAGGCAAACTAGGTTTACGCATAAGAAGTCTGGTAGGCCACGCATGAGTGAGCCCTTGGCATTGGTACATTCGGATGTCTATGGGCCCATGCCTTGTCAATCTATGGGTGGTGCCAAGTATTTTGCTACTTTCATAGATGATTTTTCACGGAAAGTTTGGGCTTATCCCATTAAGCTGAAATCCGATGTCTTGGATGTGTTTCAGAGATGGCTTGCATTGGTTGAGGACCAGCCTAGGTATAGGCTAAAATGCCTAAGGACAGATAATGGGGGTGAGTATGTCTCATGTGCTTTTGAGCAGTTATGTGATGAGAGGGGTATTAACTGTCAGTTGACCGCCCCCTACACCCCCCCAGAATGGTTTGGCTAAGCGGATGAATAGAACCATCCAGGAGCGTGTACGTAGCATGCTTAGCCATGCAGGCTTACCACCACAGAGCTTTTGGGCTGAGGCAGTTAGTACAACTGTGCATATCATAAACAGATCACCTTCTAGTGGTTTGGATTTCCAGGTTACTGAGGAGGTATGGACTTGAAAACCTCCCTCTTATGCGCATCTCCGTGTCTTTGGATGTGAGGCATTTTGCCATGTGCCCAGAGACAAGAGAAGTAAGCTGGATCCTAAGAGTGTCAAATGCATTTTCCTTGGTTATGGGGATGCAGGTGAGATGGGTTACCATCTCTAGGATCCGCAGGCATGGAAAGTCATCCGTAGTCATGATGTAGTCTTTTGTGAAGACAAGATGCATAGGCAGCCTGAGAGAGTTGTTGAGATTCGCAGGGTCATATTTCAGGAGGAGCCGAGAGCTCCCGCATAGCCAATTGGACAGCCTATAGCTGCAGTAGATGCTCATGGTCAGGGTGTTGGACAGGTAGCTGGGCAGGTAGCAGAGCCTGCCATGAGACGGGTCTACTAGAGACAGACGTCCACCTGATAGATTTCAGCCCTCGATGCATTATGTCTTGGTTACAGATACATGAGAACCTTTAACTTATGATGAGGCTATGCACAGGGGTGACAGTCACTCCTGGGAGAGGGCTATGCAGTCTGAGATAGACTCCTTGCATAAGAATGAGACTTGGGATTTAGTTTCCTTACCTGAGGGCAAGAAGGCTTTGCTATGCAAGTGGGTGTACAAGCTGAAAAGTACCCCTGAACACCCCAAGCTGGCATACAAGGCTAGATTGGTAGCAAAGGGTTTTAAGCAAGAGTATGGTGTGGACTTTGATGAGGTTTTTTCTCCTGTGGTTAAGATGACCACCCTGTGCTTAGTCTCGGCTTTGGTTGCTTAGCTTGACTTGGATTTATACCAGATGGATGTCAAGACAGCTTTCTTACATGGGGACTTGCATGATGAGATTTATACATAGCAGCCTAAGGGCTTTGCAAAACCTAGGAGGGAGCATCTAGTGTGCAAATTGAAGAAAAGTCTTTATGGCTTGAAGCAGGAACCTAGGGAGTGGTATCATAAGTTTGATACCTTTATGCAGTCACACGGCTACAAGAGGAGTGCTATGGATCCGTGTCTTTACACAAAGAAAGCTCGTGATGGTTCTTTATTGATTTTGGTACTCTATGTGGATGATATGCTGATAGCAGGGAAAGCTCATGATGAGCTAGATGCTCTTAAGGCTTAGCTCAAGAAGAGCTTTGAGATGAAAGATCTAGGATAGGCCGCTCACATACTTGGTATGCGCATTAGACGCGACAAGCATCAGGGACTTCTCTACTTATCACAGAGGGAGTACATCCATAAAGTCCTTGAGTGCTTTCGCATGTAGGATGTAAATCCTATTGGCTGTCCATTGCCTTCTTATGTGAAGGTATCATAGGCTGATCGTCTGCAGACAGATGAGCAGAGGGCCTAGATGGCCAAGATTCCCTATGCATCTGCAGTGGGGCAGTCTTATGTATGCCATGATAGCCACTCGTCCAGATATTGCCTTTGCAGTTGATGTTGTGGCACGCTATATGGCTACACCTGGCAAGAAGCATTAGGATGTCGTGTGAAGGGTATCATGAGGTACCTGAAGGGCATTGCAGATATGTGCATATGCTATGGCAACCAGATACAGGAGTCGTGGGGTACACTGACTCTAATTATGCAGGACATGCAGATAGTATGAAGTCCACTTTCGGCTATGTATTCACCTATGCTGGAGGTGCTGTTTCTTGGATGTTCAGGGTGCAGAAATGCACGGCCCTTTCTACTACAGAGGCTGAGTATGTTGTAGCCACAGAGGCTTTCAAGGAGGCCATTTGGTTGGGTCGTTTGGTTGCTAACCTTGGTATTGATGCTATCCCTACACTGCATTCGGATTCTATGAGTGCTATTCAGTTAGCCATGAATCCTTTAGCCAAGAATCCAGTCTTCCATGTGAAGACGAAACACATTGAGGTGAGGTATCACTTCATACATGGGGTCGTTGAGGACAAGTCTATTGACCTTGTCAAGATCTCGACTGACCAGAATCTTGCAAATCTGCTCATGAAAAGCCTCTCTATAGAGTGCTTTGCCTTCCTCAGGAGGTTGATGGGCATGGGATGAGATGACGTCTTTCCTCATCTTGTTGTACATGTGTACATGTTGTACTATCTTTTTTCATTTTTTCTTTTTCACTCCTCACTAGGGCAGATTCGCCTTTAAGTGGGAGGTTGTTGGGGGTAAAGGCGCCTCCGCCTAGCCGCCCATGTATTATTACACTAACAGTCACCACCACTGCACACACTGCAGGTGGCGGGCGCTCATCACCGTCACTTTATTCTTTATTCTTTTAGTGACAGTTTGAATAAAGGAAGGCCCGGTCACACATTGTGACTGTTGGAGCTCCCATTTCTTGTCTCTCTCTTTCTTGCTTTTGCTCTCCCGCCATAGCTCTGGAGTGCAAGCTTCGATCCTTCTCACCTTTCACTTGGATCTTGGATGTATGGATGCCTTCCAAATGATGTTTTGAGCTTTGTTTGCTCATCTGCCATTCTACATTTGTTCCAGTAGGGGCCACTACTTAACACTTGGATATTACATTGAACATTTAGTTATGCAATTGAGCTTGAGGGTTTCACAGTGAGATTGGGGGACTTGGCAATATGTACATGCTCTTATCATGCTTTATATGCATAGTTGATGCTTAGTGGGTTGATTTGACATTACTCTTGGACCGGCACCTATCTTTTTCATGATGTTGTCAGTGATGTATGCATCTTGGTTGGTTATGTATTGAGCTTCCATTACATTGCTGAGTCTGTTGTGCCTTTGGTTGGTCTCTTTTGTTACTCGTGAGACTCACGCTATGCATGATTGTTATGCCTATGGGATGTATCTTAGTTTGACACATTGATTCTTTTTAACAGTTCTTGGTGCCTGTCACATATTCACTCACTACTAGTTGGAGCCATTGCCTGGCAATTGTACTTTGTCTTATATTAGTGATTGCTCCTTTTTGGCATTGATTTCTCATTGTTGTACTTCATTCTTAGCATGCTAGAATTGTAGTTTATTGCACTGTTTATGCAAGCAATCACCTCCATTTGACAGTTCTTTGCATTGAGTTTGTGAATAGTTTATAACTTGGTTAGTTTCCCTTGTTTTCAACTTGATTTGGCAGTGGTTTTGGGGCTGATTTGTGGGTAATTATAGCCACTTAGTTTCTGTGCATTTATTTGGTCTTAGTATGGCCGGTGGTTCTAATGATAATGCTATCTTTTAATATTGACAAGTTGGATGGTACCAACTATAGCTATTGGAAGGCCCAAATCTGGCAAGTTTAAGTGCAAAAAATACAAGTTAAGCCTTTGAAACATGAGGGTGTCAAGGCCAAATGTATTGATGCTAAGGATCGGATTGAATTAGATGAGCTATGTAAGTCCACCATTATATTGTTCCTCTCTATGAAGCAGGTGTTCTATAATGTTGTCTCTGATGGGCAGTCCACATGGGATTGATGGAAAAATTTTCATTATGTCTATGGCAAGCAGAGTCTCGCTTCTCAGATGTATTAGTTGAAGCAACTTCTTGACATTCACATGAAGGAGGGCACTTCCATGTTAGCCCACTTAAACGAATTCCATTCTATTCTCAGCCATTTGTTTTTACAGGGGATTGAATTCAAGGATAATCTCCCCCTTTTGTTCCTCTTGGTTATAGCACTTGAATCATGGGATACATTTTGTATTGCTATGTGTGTCAATATGCCTATTGATGGGTTAGACTTACAGGGCATAGAGGGTGCACTCTTGAATGAAGAGGTTAATAGAAAGAATGTAGATGCTTTTCGCACTTCTCATGCTTTGACAATTAGAGGCAATAATGGTAGAAGTGGTAATGACCATTTTGAGAGCAACTCTCAACAGTCTCATTCTCAATCACGTGGATAGTCTCGCAATAAGTTCCTCATTGACTTGTCATTACTGTGGCAAAGTAGGGCATATTTGGACACAGTGCCGTAAAATACGTGAGGACAAGCACAAGGAAAAGGGCAAGGGTAAAGTATATGACAAAAATGATGATTGCAGCAGTGCCCCTAGTAAGTGAGGCATTAAGATTGAAGAGATTAATACTGTGTAGATTGATTTTGATGATGATTTCATACTTGTTGCTTCTTCTCTTGATGCTTCACAATTGACTGATGCTTTGTCAGAGTATACCTAGTGTTGGCTGATAGATTCAAGGGCTTCCTTTCATGTGACCCCTCATAGAGAGTGGTTCCACTCCTATCGTAGTTTGACTAGATCTGTCCATTTGGGTAATGACCTAGCATTAGAGATAGTTGGTATTAGTAATGTCTAGTTGTAGTTTGGTTGAAGTTGCATGTTTACTCTTCATGATGTATGTCATGTACTAGCTCTCATGATGAAGAGCCTTATCTCTACTGACACTTTAGATGATGTGGGTTACGCAATTTATTTTGGTAATTCCTCATGGAAGATTACATGTAGAAATCTTGTCATTACATGTGGTGCTAAGTCCAATACTCTCTATTTTTTGCTTGTATCTGGGTCAGTTGACCATGTTTTGGTAGTGGATGTAGTTCCACATGTACCTCTTTGGCATTGTCACCTTGGGCATATGTCCTTGAAAGGAATGAAAATGCTTACTTGTTTGTAGTATCTTTTACTCCTTGATTGTAAGTGCTTTGAGTCTTGTGATCATTGTTTATATGGCAAGCAGACACATAATACACATAAAAAGTATGGTATGATACACATGGGTGAACCATCTCTCATTCATTCGAATGTATATGGTTCCATGCCCTGGTGTAAAGTATTCTTTACCTTTATTGATGACTATATGCATAAGGTTTGGGCATATCCTGTCAAGCAAAAATTGAAAGTCTTGGTTACATTTTAACGTTGGCTTACTTTAGTAGAGAGCCAGCCTAGGTATAGGTTGAAATGCCTAAGGTTAGATAATGGGGGTGAGTATGTCTCTAAGGCCTTTGAGTAGTTTTGTGATGAAAGGGGTATTAAGCATTAGTTGACTGCACCACACACCCCACTCCAGAATGGTATGATTGAGTACATGAATATGACAATTCAGGAGGGAGTTTGCAGTATGCTTGGCTAGGTAGGCTTACCACAATATTTTTAGGTTGAGGTAGTTACTACTGGTGTATACTTGATGAATTGGTCCTCGTATATTACTCTTGACTATCAAGTTACAAAGGAGGTCTAGTATGGAAAACCTCCCTCATGTGCTCATTTGCGCATCTTTGGTTGTGAGGCTTTTTGCCATGTTCCCAAGGATAAGTACAATAAGGTAGATCCTAAGTCTAAGAAATGCATCTTTCTTGGTTATGGACATGTAGATGAGATGGGCTATCGCCTATGGGATCCGTAGGCTCGGAAGATTATTTGCAGCCATGATGTTGTTTTCCATGAGAAGAAAACGCATTAGTACCTTGAGCATGTTGTTGAGATACGTAGGGTGATGTTTCAGGAGGAGTATCCTACTATTGTACAACCCACTAGACAACTTGTCACAATGTCTAACACTCCAATGGCCCACATCCCTAATGCTCCACATGATGTCCTAGCCCCAAATCCTGTTTGGTCTACTAGAGATTGATGATAGCTTGCACCGTTTGAGCCCTCTATGGATTATGTCATGGTGACAGATGCTGGTGAGCCTCTTACTTATGATAAGGCCGTGCGTAGAGGTGATAGCCACTCTTGGAAGAGGGCTATGTAATTAGAGTATGACTCATTGCAGAAAAATCATACATGGGATTTGGTTCCTTTGCCTAGTGAAAAGTGTGCTTTGCCATGCAAGTGGGTGTACAAGTTGAAAAGTACCCTTGGATGTCCCAAGCCAGTATGTAAGGCCAAATTAGTTGCTAAGGGTTTTAAGTAGGAACATGGTGTGGACTTTGATGACGTCTTTTCTTGTGTTATGAAGATGACTACCCTATGTTTGGTACTGGCTTTGGTTGCTCAGCTTGAGTTGGATATTTATCACATGGTTGGTCAAGACAACTTTTCTTCATAGGGACTTGCATAATGAGATTTACATGGAGCAACCTAAGGGCTTTCAAAACTTGGCAGCAGGGACCACTTAGTGTGTAGATTGAGAAATAGCCTTTACAGCCTTAAGCAAGCACCTAGGAAATGATACTACAAGTTTGATGATTTTATGCATTCACAAGGATATTCATGAAATGATATGGATCCATGTTTATACACAAAGAAGGCTCGTGATGGTGGGTGGTAGCCTTATAAATTTGATTCTCTATATGGATGATATATTGATTACTAGGAGTACTCATGATGAGGGCTAGATGCCTTGAAAGGTTAGCTCAAGGAGAGTTTTGAGATGAAGGTCATTTGATAGGCCTTACATATTCTTGGGATGCACATTACGCGTGATCACTCTAAGGGACTCCTTTACTTATCATACAGAAGAAGTACATCCAGAAGGTCCTTGAGTGGTTTCATCTATAGGATGTTAAGCCTATTGGCTATCCTTAACCTTCTCATGTGAAGGTTAGTTAGGTTGATTGTCTATAGTTTGATGAGTAAAAAACTGAGATGGCCAAGATTCCTTATGCATCTACAATGGATAGTCTAATGTATGCCATGATAGCCACTTGCCCTAACACAATATTTGCAGTGGGAGTTGTGGCATGCTATATGGATGCACTTGGCCGATGGCATTGGGATGTCGTCAAGGGTATCATGAGGTACTTGAAAGGCAAAACAACCATGTACATATATTATGGTGGCCAAGATATAGGAGTCGTAGGATACACTGACTCTGATTATGCAGGACACATAGATTGTAGGAAGTCCACCTTTTCTGTTTCTTGGATGTCTAGAGTGTAGAAATGCACAACCCTATCTACTTCATAGATAGAGTATGTTGTAGCTATCAAGGCTTAGAAGGAGGCTCTCTAGTTAGGTCATCTGGTGGCAAATCTTGGCATTATTTATGCAGCCCCTACACTACATTTGGATTCTATGAGTGCTATTCAGTTGGCCACCAAGAATCTCGTCTTTCATGTGAAGACAAAGCACATTGAGGTGTGTTACTACTTTATTCAAGAGATTTTTGAGGAAAGTCCATTGAGCTTGTCAAGATCTCAATTGACTAAAATCCTATAGATTTTCTCACTAAAAGTCTAAGAGTGGAGTGCTTTGCCTTCCTTAGGAAGTTGATAGGTATCGGATGAGATGGCATATTTCCTTATCCTGTTGTACGTATGTACATTTGTACTTTGTCATCTTTTTTCTTATTCTCTTCTCACTAGGGGTACATTCACCGTTAAGTGGGAGGTTATTGGGGGTAAAGACACTTGTGATGCCTAGTCATACGTATATTGGTTACACACTGACAGTACCTACATCGTGTATTGATTACCCACACACCTGTATGCTGTACTAGCACACACCCATCACTGTCACTTTATTCTTTATTCTTTCAGTGACATTTGAATAAATAGAAGTTTGCTCACACATTGTGACTGTTGGAGTTTCCACATCCTCTCCGTGTGTGTGTGTAATACACACAAGGATAGCCATTACTTCATTGTTTGAGCTTCATTGATACTCATACACCTATGTATTGATATTGGGATGCCTGCTACATGTCTTGAGATGCTTCTTGGATAGGTTTGAACTTTTTTTTCTCAGTTTGAAGTAGGGTTCTTTATTGTATACATAGTGGGTAGCAAGTATTTAACTTGAAAGCCTTATGTATTGAAGGCTTACATGCTTCTCGGGTATGACATATGCTTATGTGCATACTTGGCATTGATGTATAGGCTTGGACATGTCTATGGTGACATTTAAGGCTCTATTTTGAGTTGCATTGGATGATTTGGTACTTCGGCCTTATGCTTTAGATACCTCCATCATTGACCTTATGAGCTTGAAGAATATATTGGGTTTTATGCTTCAGCTTATGCTTCATGTATCTTGGATGCTTAGATGTCATGTACTTAATGTCTTGAGCTTGTATTGCTCATTTGGCATTCGACCTTTGTTCCAGTGGGAGCCACTACTTGACCCTTGGTTGTTACAAAGAGCACTTGATATTTGCAATTGAGCTTGAGTATCTTACAGTGAGATAGTGGGATTCATTGTGCCATGTATATGCTCTCTTGATATGTGTTAGATGTAGTTATCCTATCATGGGCTGACTTGATCTCTTTGCTTGGACCTGATACTTATACCTATTAGTTATCAGTGGTATTTATATGCTTCTAGGTTATGTATTGAGCCTTGCTTAGTGGATTATGCATTTGGTAGTTCTCTTCATTTACCCTTGAGACCTACCCTATGCCTATTGCATGTATGGTTACTGCCACATTGCAATTGTGACAGTCTTCAATGCTAGTTGTTGCTAGCTTCTTCATCTTGATTGCTCATAGTGGGTTAGTGAACTATTTTTGTAGTTTATTACAACAGCATATTGTTTTTATCTATGCATTCTTTATGAGGGCAATCACTTGTGCTTGAAAAAATTTTGATTGCAATTTGTGGATAGCTCATTACCTTGGTAGTATTTCTTATTTACATCTTGATTTGTCAGTGGTTTTGGGGCAAATTTAGAAGAAATTATAATAGCTTGTTTTGCCCTTCTATGCACTTGCTTAATCTCATTATGGTTGAAGGTTCTCATGACAATACTATCTTCAATATTGAAAAACTAGATGGGGCTAACTACAACTATTGGAAGACACTGATTTGGTGGATAAGCGCAAAATTGCAGGTTAGACCACTAATAAATGGGGGTACCAAACTTGAAAACATTGATGTTGAGGATTGGGCTAAATTAAATGAGCTATGCTAGTTCATAATCAGTTTATCACTCTCTAAGCAAGTTCACTACAATGTTGTGATTGACAATCAAACTGCATATCGGCTTTGGATATAGATTAAGAATCTTTATGACAAGCAGAGTCTTGCATCTCAAATGTATTGGTTGAAACAATTGATAGACCTTTGCATGAAGGAAGGGACTTCTATGTCTACACGTTTGAATGAGCTTCACTCCATCATCAACCATCTAGCTTTGTAGGAGATTGCATTCAAGGATCCTTTATATCCTTTATTTCTGCTTGGTACTCTACCTAAGTGGTGGGATACTTTTCATACGACTCTTTGTGCTAATACCTCAAAGGCTGAAGTAAAATTGCAAAATGTTGAGGGTGCCCTTTTGACAAAAGAGGTGAGAAAAAAGAATGTGGATGCCTCTCGACGTCACATGGATTGACTGTGAGAGGGCGATAGGATGGGAATAGCTATGGTAGAGACTCTCAAAGGTCTCAATCTAGGACATGTGGATAGTCTCACAGTAAGTCTCATGGCGTAGCTCCAAGCTTACTTGTCATTATTGTGGAAAAGCACATCATATTCAGCCACAGTGCCATAAAATGTGCAAAGACAAGTGCAAGAAAAAGGGTAAGAGAAAGTGTAGGAAAGAATCATGACTGCAGTATAGTACCTAGCAAGTCTAGCATCAAGATTGAGAAGATTAATGTGGTGTAGCCTGATGTGTCTAATGATCTCATATTATAGCTTCTTCATTGGATACCTCACAATTGGTTGATGCTTTATCATTAAGATATACTTTGTTGGTTGATAGATTCAAGGACTTCCTTTTGTATTAGCTCTCACAAAAAGCCTTATCTTTGCTAGCACATTAAATAATGTAAGTTATTTTGTCTCTTTTGGTGATTCCTAATGGAAGATTACTCGTGGGAATCTTGTTATTGTATGTGGTGCCATTGTTTATATGGTAGCCCAACCCATAATAGTACACACAAGAAGTATGCCATGAAATGTGTGGCTCTTGTCTATTTGGATGTATGTGGTCCCATATCCTGTCAATCAACTAGGTGGTGCAAAGTACTTTGTCACCTTCATTGATGATTATTCACATAAGGTCCGAGCTTACCTTATTAAGCAGAAATTGGATGTCTTGTCTACCTTTCAGTGTTGGTGGCTTGCTCTTGTTGAGAGCAAGTTTGGGTATAGGCTAAAATGCCCACTGTCAAATAATGGGGGTGAGTATGTCTCGAATGATTTTAAGTAGTTTTGTGATGAGTGGGATATTAAGTGTCAGCTGATTGCCCCTTATATCCCTCCCTAGAACAGTATTGCTGAATGGATGAACATGATGATTTAGGAGAGAGTTTATAGTATGCTTAGTTAGGTAGGCTTATCGTAGTACTTTTGGGCTGAGGCAGTTACTATTGCCATCCACTTGACTAACAGGTCCCCTTGCACTGCTATTAATTGCCAAGTTACAGAGGAGGTATGGACCGGAAAACCTCCATCATATTCTCATTTGCACACCTTTATTTGTGAGGCCTTTTTTCATGTTCCCAAAGAAAAGCACAATAAGTTGGATCCTAAGTCTGTGAAATGCATCTTTCTTGGTTATGCGGATGCTAGTGAGATGGGCTATTGCCTATGGGATCTATAGGATCATTGGATTATTCATAGCTATGATGTAGTTTTTCATGAGAAAAAGATGTATAAGTAGCTTGAGTAGGTAGTTGAGGTATGTAGGGTGATCTTTTAGGAAAAGCTTCCTACTCTTGTGTATAGCCAGCTAGACAACCTAGTAGTTGATGCTCTAGTAGCCCAAGATTTGCCTATTGAGCATGATCAACCTATTTTAAGATGCTCTACTAGAGCATTGCTTTATGCCCTCCATGGACTATGTTATGGTGACATATGTAGGTGAGTCTCTCTCTTGTAATGAGGCTATGCAAATGATAGTCACTCATGGGACAGGGCTATGCAGTTGGAGTTTGACTCCTTACAAATGAACCATACGTGGGATTTGGTTTCTTTGCCTAGTGGCAAGAAGGCATTGCCATGCAAGTGGGTATACAAGATGAAAAGTATCCATGGATGCCCCAAGCCAACTTATTAGGCCAAATTGGTAGCTAAGGGTTTCAAGTAGGTACATGATGTTGACTTTGATGAAGTCTTTTCTTTTGTGGTCAGATGATTGAAGGGGTCGATGACCACCCGTAGAAGGGCAATGCCTACTCCACTTGCCACATGCTGACATCCTTATGGTGGCCAGGGAGTGCTATGCTATGTAGGTGTAGGAAAGCATATATGGAGATTTTAATGTATCATTCCAAACCATTGAGGAAGCTACCATTCCATGATTCACTAATCAGGTTGATACATATCCAACAATGTTTATGTCAGAAGAAGTGGATGCAATAATGGAAGCACAAACGGATGGTGAAATAAACTATTGAACACAAGATAGAAGAGAAAGATGCATAAGACCATTGCAAAGAAGAGAACTCAAAAGAATGCTCAGGAAATGGAATCCATATACCAAACACAAGAATGTCACATACAACATTGAGTTAATGGCAAATAGAAGAGAAATACACAGAAGAACATTTCAAAGAAGAGAACTCAAAAGAATGCTCAGGAAATGGAATCCATATACCAAACACGAGAGTGTCATGTACAAAGTGAGTCAATGGTAGCATAGCCAATGGCACTGGCTCCCTCTCTCAATAGAAACCTGTAGATGATGAATGGCTGAAAGAGTAGAAAACTCCTGAATATATAGGCTAAAATAGTGCCATAAATGGCAATAGTTCAACGAACATTTAATGCTGGTCAATAAAAAATGGCTAAATACTCATCATAATTACCAAAATAAAATGTCTAAATACCCTAGTAATGTTAGGCATGACTTGACTCACACGCTAACTAGATTTCTAATGACTCATCATAGTCCATACAACAAAGACCACTAGAATAGGACCATGGATACCCAAGTAGTGGGTGATCAAGTCTCCACCAAGAGGTGCCTTAGAGAGAACCTAAGTGTTGATGTCAATTGTACCAAAAATTGAAAAATAGAGAAGAATCATAGCAGATCTCTATCTTTGTCAACACTGTCTTGTAGTAACATACAAGACCATCTTGTCAAAAATACCTCTAAACATACATGACCATGGATTCCCTACCTTTAACCAAGATTGCCAAAGTGTCCCCCTATGTGAGATTGGACTAGGAGCCAATCTTGCTCTTTGTTAAAGAACATCCCATCATGAACCTGGATATCAATCCCTGCTCCAAGATTTAAACTTATTAGACTACAATCAATGTGTTAGAAAAGTCCATCTTTGGAACTTGTGCACCTATATATCTTTATAGATGTAGCTCATTGGCCCCACCTCACCACCCTATCACACACCCTCTTTGGCATTGGAGAGTCATGAGGGATGATTACATTCCTTGGACTAGAAAAAGGAGAAGAAGGTGGGGCTATGAAGCCCTTCCCTTCGAACTAAAGAAGATGATCTTGTTTGTGCCTTAGTGAGAGCGGAGTTTTGAGCCCGAGATGTGCATAAAATTTTCCAAAAAATCCAGAATTTAGGGGAAAAATATTCAACATCGAAGGTGGTGGGTCCAGCTAGGACGATTTTAAGCACCAAGTGAAAGATGACTTTTAAAAGATGCTCGAGTGACACTTGTGGATTTTTGATAAATTTTCAGACTATTGTGCGGCTTTTCAGGAGTTGCCAGTTAATGTGGGATGTAAAACCGGACACGCAGAAATTTATAGCACTCGAATCGGAGCCCGGATGGGGAAGGAACCAAGAATCGGTCAAGATTTGAAAAGGTGGACTTGTTTTGGCCAAGTGGGGTAGTGCCTTTTGGGAGTTAGGGCCCCCAAATTTTAACCAACATCAAGAAATGCAATCGTGGAGAGAGAAAGGATGAAGAAAATGCGGATGGAGGCACCATATATGCACCCGAAATTTGCGTCTAATCTCATGATGATGGTGATGGTTGGTTGTAAACAACCTACCCAATCGATCATACTCCCAATCTTCTCCTTCCTTGCCGTGATCATATCACCGTCCTTTGCTTGTCCAATTGTGGCTTGAATGCAGAGATGGAAATCTCGTCTTTCTCTCTCCTCCCTCTCTCTCCCCTAAGGGGTTGTTCTTGTGTGCAAGAGGAAAATGAAAAATGGTGAAGGAAAGCTTGTCCGGATGAGACCGGATTGCTTCCGGATCGATGTAGACATGAAGATTGCTGATTGTGAAGATGCTGAACATTGAATGTGGGCTGACCCGCAGTCCCACACCAAAACCGAGATCCCAAGACATGGAGCCTAAGCGGTAATTTAATTTTTATGAAGAAAAAATGAGTTTTTATGCTATTTGATTGATGAAACATTGTTTCCATGGGCTGATTATGCATTATGATGTTGTTTGTTATGAGTTTCAACAGTTTATAATCAAAAAATCAGAAAATCATAAGTGATGGTTGAAATCAATGTCATAAAACTCGAAAAACACGCGTTTAAGGGGAAAAATGGGGTTTTTGCAAAATAAATGGGAGATATGAGACATAATACCAACAAAACCTAAAATTTTACTTTCAAGAAACCTAAGGGCCATAGCCCACAATCAATATTAATTTTTAGTCATTTTTTATTGAAGAAAATAGAGGAAAAATATAAAAAAAATTGAAAAATGGGTTTTAAATGGGAGAAAATTAGGAAACGGTAAAAGAAAAATTTCAGAAAATTAAATGTGTGTTTGTGCAGTATATAATGAAGGTAAAGCATGAGGTTGGCCTTGGTTTACTCTCGTTTCTATGTTTCCGTTCGTGTTTATCACTTTCTTTGTAAGGAAATACACATAAAATGACTCTTTCACCTATCATTGAATGCAAAACATTAAATGGTAGGGTGAGAGGGGAGGTTGAGCATTATAATATAAAATAAAATCTGCTTTATGTGTTGCATCATGCCTATAGGATGTTGTTTTAAAATAAAGGGAAAGGCAGCATGAGCGTAAGGCTCGGTGTCTTTTCTCTTTGCATGATATAAACGCTAGCATGGAAATCATGGAAAGATTGGTTTCACACGATGCACAATGCTGATTTTCTTTTGTTTGTGCACTAAACCATTCACATTATGCACTATGCGTGGTTCATGGTATCAAAGGAAAAGCTCCTGAACTGCATAGCAATTGTTTTCTTAGGAATTTGACCTACGATTGAGAGTATGAGGTTATCCCTTGCCGTAGGATAGAGAGTCGGTTTCCTAAGGGACTGTTAAGTGAGGACACATGGTATATCTCATAGAAATATGAGAAATAGAAAAGAGAGGAGTTTGCGTTTGAACGTTCTATATGTTTTAGCAGCGCATCAAGGGGCCAATCCCTGCGATGTAAGAGAGCTGGAATGGGGCCGTGGTGTTTCTACCGAGAGGTTGCCTCCATGTATGTGATCGTGGCATTGCCAATGTGTATGGGTTCTCCCTCTGAGGAGTTTAAGAGAAACATTGGACTATAAACTGTAAATGCATGAATTAGGCTTTAGGGCAGTTTGTCCTTTAGCATTAGATTGACGCTCCTGGTCCGTGAGGGTGTTTGTGTGTCATGAGCATGAGGTCTGGCTAGTGCCATAGCCAGTGCCAGCCCATTTTTGGTCCCATCAGTGGTGCGTCTGCCAGGAGATGCCAAGAAGCGGTGGTTCTCGAATCTAGGGTTTTTAGGGACCAAGAAAGTTGGTTTATGTCCTCTGACAAGGACTGTCAAGCCGAAATACAAAAAGCAGAACGTGCTGAGAGGGCTAGATAGTGGTTGGAGATCGTAAGTTGGTATTCTCCTCAAAGGAGTAGCCCAATACGCATAAGAGACAATGGTCTTAGTAACTCAACTTCCTCTCTTCCACCGAGTCAACCCACTTTAAGTGGGGGTGTGAGCCCCTTAGTTCAAGCTCCTATTGTCAATCCGATTGTCGTCATGGCACAACCCATTGCAATTCCTGTAGGGATGCCGGATTTGCGAGCTTTAGGAGTTCCTTTGCCCATTTTTAATGGGTTAGACGAAGAAGATGCGGAGTTTCACATTTGTGAATTCCAAAGACTAATGTTTAATTATCGCATCCAAGATGAGGGACATCTCATGATGTTCTTTAATACGACATTAAAAGGAAGGGCTATGGTATGGTATCATAGCATAGAGTCTGGAATCATAACCACAATTGACCAATTTTATGCAGCTTTACGAGGAAAATATGCCCTTGAAAGAGGTGGCAAATATTGGTTGCGTGTTTTGAATGTAACACGCAAAGATCCCATGAGAATGTGAAAGCCTATGCCAAGAAGCTTAAGGAAGTGTTTCGTAAGTTACAAACTTACATTCCCATTCCGCCGGCTGCCCAATTGCAATACTTCTTGTGGGTAGATGATCGAGGCTATGAGTTGAGCTAATGTCCTTGGCGAAGTTAAGGATATGATGAAGCATTATACTAACATGATTTCTGAACAATATCAGAGCAAATAGCTGTTGACGTCAATTTCCTAAAGAAGTAGCACAATCTGATAGGGAGTCGATGCCCTGAAGAGGGTGGACCCTCAAGATTCAATTGTAAATGGTGTGGCGGACAACATTTCCCTAGAAATTTTCCAAATGTTAAATGTGATATTTGTGGGAAATTGGGCCAGTTAGCCGCTACCTGTTGAAGTAAGATTAGTTTCCTCCAACAAGGGAGTAAACAGCCAGGTCTAGTTAATCATAGAGCGCAAGGTAATAACCTCCAACCAAATGATGGACCAAGACAAATATTACAAAGGGGAAAGACCACTATAGAAGAGTTGCCACAAGGCAATGGGGTCAGCCTTATTGAGGCTGTACGAGTCAATGACGCTGAAATCTCTAACCTACGAGCCATGACAAGAGGCCACAAGCCTAAAGAGGTTGATAAAGATAATGCAAAACCGGTCGAGGGAAACCCTAAGCAAGGGGATAAGGGGATGCAAGTCCTGAATCTTGGCGTGGAAGGGGGATCTCTAAGGCTTGTTGACAAAAAAGTCGATCCTAAGAAGAATGAGGAGGTGCCAAGAAAAAAAAAGAAGCACCAAATCTAGTCTCGAGACCAAAAGAAAGAATGGTTTGGCGAGAAAAGAGAGCTTTGGCTACCTATTATGATTTTGATTTAGCAAGTTCTCTTTGCGAAGTGAAACCAGATGTAAACCTCTTACAGTTGATTAAATTATCTCCAGGAGTATGCAAGGAATTCAAGAAGATCCTGTGTATTGGGTATATTCTAGAACCTTTGGGGATAGCACGAGTAGGGGAAGATTGGTTTGATCATGCTGAAAAGAATTGCCCTAGGGTTCCATCATACGTAGATGGAATATTAGTAGAGCATGCCATCATAGACACTAGGTCCTCCGTCAATATCATGAGTTCAGAGTTGATGGAGAGGCTGGGTCTAGGCATTCAAAAAGATAGCTCTACCCTTCTTAGAATGGCTGATGATAGTCTAAGACAACGAGAAGGTTGCCTTACTAAAGTCCATGTTACAATTGCAAGTGTAGAATGCTTCTTGGACTTTAGGGTGATAAGATTTGCAGGACGTCCTAGCTATAGAGTTTTGCTAGGTAGGCCTTGGATCTTAGGAACAGACTGTCAAGTCGATATACTCACCGATCGAGTGGTTCTAGGTAGAGGTGCTAATCGAGTAATAGTTGATGCTTACCTTGAGTCTCCTCAGAGTGAGAGAGCTCCTTTATCCTCTACTGAATTAGAAACAGCAGATGATCCATCTGGTAGCGAGACATCATCCAGTGATGAATCTAAAGAGGGTTCCACTACATAGGATATTTATCAAATAACTCTAAATGAGCCGATAGAGCCACAAGATAGGATAAGAGATGCGGATGTAATTGAGTTGGACCTTGGCACGCCAAATGATTCACGGCCAATTAAACTAGGTTCCATGCTTAGTTCAACAGAAAGGGAGGACTATGTGTCCTTGATTCAAGAATTTCACGACATCTTTGCTTGGAGTTATGATGAACTGAGAGGCATTCCTCCCAGCCTGGCTGTTCATACTATTCTTGTAAAAGAAGGCAGTCGTCCTACGCGTCAGAAGGTAATGCGTATGCCTTTTGAATTGAGAGACGGGCTGTTTGAGGAGTTACAGAAGTTACAGAAAGCTGGTTTAATCTTCCCTGTACAACATACAGAATGGTGTTCACCAGTTGTCATTAGGAAGAAGAAAAATAACCAAATCTGACTATGTGTAGATTTTAGAGAGCTGAATAAGCAGACGGTTAAGGATTATCTTAAGAAAGTGTTTTGAGCGCTGCAGAAAATTTTGTATCACTCTCAACCCATGGAAGTGTGTCTTTGGATTGCCTTATGGGCTATTGCTAGGCCATGTGGTCAGTTCAGTAGGGATAGCAACTGACCCTGAAAAGATCAAGGTTATAGTCGCTATGAATCCACCATGCACTCCGAAAGAGGTACATAGCTTTCTGTCATCGATAGGGTACTATCAGAGATTTATAAATGCCTTGGCAGAAAGGACGTTGCCATTAATGAACTTATTATCCTTTAGCTGTCTATTTGAATGGAGCGACCCTTGTAAGGTAGCTTTCGAGGATGTGAAACGGGAGCTAGTAAAAGCACTAGTTTTAAAGGCACCTAAAAGAGGCGAGGTATTTTATATATTTTCGACAGCCACCATGCATAGTATCAGCTGTTGTTTAGCCCAAATATGGGAGGAAAAGTGGCATCATCTGATAGCTTTTGCTAGTCGAAAATTGGGCATTTCAGAAATTAACTACACCTACATGGAGAAGTTGTGTCTTGCAATAGTCTTTGGGACTAAAAAATTCAGGCACTACATCCTTTATGAGAAGATCGTTTTCTATACGAAGGTAGAAGGGCTTAGATTGCTTATGAATAAGCTACAGCCGCCTGATCGTTTGGCAAAGTAGTTAATCACTTTGCAGGAGTTCGATTATGAGATTAAGAGTAAGCCACCGAGGTTGCAGGGTATTGTGGAATGCCTTGTGGATTTTGGGGAGCCGAAAGAGACTTTGGCTGAAGGAAGTTATATTGAAGAAATGTTTAAAATTGATACAGCTTCTATCCCATCTTGGTATGCTGCTATCACGCACTATCTATCAACGAGAGAGACTGGAGTTGGTCTATCAAAATCAGAAAAGAGAAAAATCAAACAATAGGCTTTGAAGTTTTCCTTGATCGCAGGAACACTATATCAGCAGGGTGTTGATGATATCTACCGCCAATGTGTGATGCCTGACGAGGTTCCTTTTATCTTGGAAGAGTGCCATGACTCTGCATGTGGAGGGTACTTTGCGGGATGGTTGACGACACATAAAGCTTTAAGAGCTCGATATTGGTGGCCGTCCATCTTCCAAGATTTCTTTGAGTATGTTAAGAGATGTGATACCTGTCAAAGACATGACAGCAGAGAGAATAGGAAATGTCCACTTATGCCTATCATGGCTATCCTTCCATTTGAGAAGTGGGGCATTGATTTTGTGGGCCCTATCACCCCGTCGTTTACCACCCAGAAGAGGTATATTATAGTAACAACTGATTATTTTACAAAATGGTTAGAAGCATGGGCGACGAGGCAACACAATGCAAAAGAGACTGCAAGTTTTCTTTTAGAGCAGATTATCTGCCGTTTCGGTCCACCGAACGAATTAGTATCGGACCGTGGAACCTGTTTTTTGAATAAGGTGATCAAAAACCTGACTGAAGCTTGGCAAATCAAGCATAATAAAATGACCCCTTATAATCCGCAAGCAAATGGACAAGTTGAAAGTACTAATAAGCAGCTTGTGGGTATATTGTCTAAAATAGTCTCTGAGAAGAAATGAGACTGGGACAGGAAGTTGTATGTGGCAGTATGGGTGTACAATACAACGTTCAAGCGAGCTACCGGCCATACTTCATTTAAATTATTTTATGGGAAAGAGTGTGTGTTACCCCTCAAAATTGAGTTACCAACCATACGGTTTGCAATCAACCACTCTTTGGGAGATGAGGATTCACTCTTTGAACGTTTCACGACCATAGCCCACCTGGATGAGCTGAAATTGCAGAGCTTATTACACAAGGAGGTAGCTAAACGTCGGATGAAGCAGTTGCATGATCTTAAAGCGAAGAAGTATACCTTTAAAAAAGGGCAATTAGTTTTGTACTACGATGCGCATAGGGAGCTGTTTCCAGGGAAGTTGGAACCTAGATGGGATGGCCCCTACAAGATTGTCAAGATAGGGAAAAATAGGTCTATGGCTCTACTAGCTGATCTGCAGGGAGTAGAGTTTAAAAATAAGGTTAATCTTAATAAGATTAAACCTTATTATTTCTAAGTGTGCTAATACAGAAACATGCATTACAGGTCCATGCTGGGGATGATTTGAGACCTGCACAAGAGCTTAAAGCTGGTTGATGGGGCGGTTAATTCCTTATTCGGAGCATCTATATCTAGAGCAGAGATACCATTAGGAGAAACTTATCTGGTGGAGCAAAGGATACAAAGTGATTGATCAAGAGGACGAAACCTTTGTGTGGGAGATCAAAGTCTTTTGCCACCATCACTGCTACGACTGTTGACAAGTATCCCTGTTGAGTTCAATGAGGAAGGTGGAATGGAGCCGTCAGTTCATCCTCTCAACATACTGAATTTTGACTATCATAATTACGAATAGAGGGGTTCATGATGGCAAGCTGTGTAAACCCATTGTGGACGTACACATTATATTTTGACAGAGCGTCCAGGGGCCCTAATAAAAAAGGGAGTGTTGGAGTAGTAATCTGAGATCCCCGGCGTAGAGTTACGATGAAGTTAGCTGCTTATCTCGGGGTAGGATTCACTAACAATATGGTGGAGTATAAAGCCTTGATTATGGGACTGCATATTGCCAAGCAAGGTGGTATTCATTCGTTGTTAGTAAAAGGGGATTCCCAATTGATCTTGAATCAACTAGATGGGACATACACAGTGCGGAATCCCATTCTTTGTATGTATCATCGAACTGCCATGACCCTACTTGAGGAGTTTGAGAGAGTGTCTTTTCAATTGATTCCACGTTACTGGAATCAGTTTGTGGATTCATGGCAAATCTTGCTTATGAAGAAGACATTTTCTTCCACTATGGTCCTAGTTTGGACATTGCTATCAATAATGAAACAGGATCCAGTCGCTTGTGGGAAATGTTATCAGAGCATGCAATATATGGCAGACGATGGTTGATATGGGTGATGCAAAGAGTAGCTGAGACCGATCTACCGTTGTTATCTTGGACCCATAGGTTGATTAGACAATATGTTATGCATACGCCTCTTGCTATATATGCAGGAGGGATGGGTCATAACCTTATGCATTTAGTTTAGGGCTGTGAGCCCTGGTCTTTCCTCCTTGGAAAGGAGTCTATTATTGTATATCTGTACTCTTTCAGGGAGGGATGTGTAGGTGCTATTTTATTTAATCTTGTCAGGCCAAGGGGGCCAATTTTGCGAGGCTTTAAATGTTTCATTCCATTAGGCCAAGAGGGCCGATCAGTTTTTGTAGTAAAGTGATTTATTTCATTAGGCCAAGAGGGCCAGTTGTCTGTTTAGTACAGGTGTGGTTAATGGTTTCTTGTTTTAGTCTTATGCTACACAAGTTCAAAGAAGAGCTTGGAAGGAGCCTTTTGTTGCGTGGAAGCTTCTCATGGCCCTATCCAGGTGATATCTCTCCTTCATGAGTACCATGTTTTCTGCTATATGTGTCGGTATACTTGTTGGGGGATTTCTTTTCTTGTTGGGGACCGGCGTCCAAGGCATAAAGTCCAAGGGTTAGGTTAAGTATGTATGAGGGAGGTCTGAGTAGTCGTTGCCTCTTGTAAAGACATTGCTAGGCATCGAAAGACCTGTTTTAGAAGGCCGTCCTAGTGACCCTGTTCTGCTAGCTTGCTAGGCAGCCATTCTAGGAGTTCTTGTTAGTTGTGAGGCAGTTAGAGAAGCTTGCCGGAAGAAAAATAATGATGAAGATGAAAAAAAACCCTGAATATCTAAAAAGATAATAAATATATACAAAGGTGTGTAAAAAGGGGGTTCTACCCCTATAACAATAGAAAAGAAAAGAAAGGAAAATGTATAAGCAGTTGATCATCACCTTGCGAAGGCCCGGTAGGTTCCTGGGGATGAGTTAGACTCGGGGCCGATGCCTTGTCTTCCTAGGGGTGGCATCTTGTTGGAAAAGAAGAAAGTAAGAAAGGTTGGAGTGAAAATAAAAGTGAGCGTAAGAAAAGGATTAAGTGTCACCTTGCGAGGGCTTGGTAGGTTCTTGGGTACCGAGACAGGACCTGAGGCCAATGCCTTGTTCTCCTTGGGTCACTATGCTCAGCTCCCTCCTTTTTACATGCTCGAGTATGGAAGAAATACACACCTCAAAGAAGAATTGTGCTAAAAAGAAAATACTTCTTGATCAGGCTATAGGAGTCCTCGCCTAGTAAGAGCTCCTGGTTGTGTTGTCCTTAGTACGATAGGTAGTTTAGACCACCACTTCAGGCAACCTCTTTGATAGCTCTTTTTAATTTGGCCGTGTTGGAGCAGTTGGTTAGTGACTAGCTTCGGATCTTCTATCAGATTATGCTAGGCCTACTCCTTGTGGATGTCATGCCTTGGTTTTGTCAGGGGGTAGGATGAGATTGTGCTGTGTTTTCAGTATGTATCTATTTTGTATTAGCTTGATGCTTCCTTTGGTTGTTTCGTGCAGATCTGTTGTGGGATTCGACGGGCTGAGTCGCCCTATCCCATGGTCGCCAATGAGAGTGAAGTTTTGAGCCCGAGATGTGTCTAAAATTTGTCAAAAAATCTGGAATTTAGGGGAAAAATATTCAACATCGAAGGCGGCAAGTCTAGCTAGGATGATTTTAAGCACCAAGTGAAAGATGACTTTTAAAAGGCGCTTGAGTGACACTTGTGGATTTTTGATAAATTTTCAGACTATCGTGCAGGTTGTCAGGAGTTGCCAGTTAATGCGAGATGTAAAGCCGGACACGCAAAAATTTACAGCACTCGAATCGGAGCCTGGACGGGGAAGGAACCAAGAATCAATCAAGATTTGAAAAGGTGGACTTGTTTT
This sequence comes from Lygodium microphyllum, assembly GCF_053477565.2. Lineage (NCBI taxonomy): Eukaryota > Viridiplantae > Streptophyta > Polypodiopsida > Schizaeales > Lygodiaceae > Lygodium > Lygodium microphyllum. Next base: position 107,163,786 of record NC_141161.1, read on the forward strand.
GGCCAAGTGGGGTAGTGCCTTTTGGGAGTTAGGGGCCCCAAATTTTAACCAACATCAAGAAATGCAATCATGGAGAGAGAAAGGATGAAGAAAACGTGGATGGAGGCGCCATATCTGCACCCGAAATTTGCGTCTAATCTCATGATGATGGTGATGGTTGGTTGTAAACAACCTACCCCATCGATCATACTCCCAATCTTCTCCTTCCTTGCCAGTCATATCGCCATCCTTTCCTCGTCCAATGGTGGCCTGAATGCAAAGATGGAAATCTAGTCTTTCTCTCTCCTCCCTCTCTCTCCCCTAAGGGGCTGTTCTTGTGTGCAAGAGGAAAATGAAGAATGGTGAAGGAAAGCTTGTTCGGATGAGACCGGATTGCTTCCGGATTGATGTAGACATGAAGATTGCTGATTGTGAAGATACTGGACATTGAATGTGGGCTGACCCATAGTCCCACACCAAAACCGAGATCCCGAGACACGGAGCCTAAGCGGTAATTTAATTTTTATTAAGAAAAAATGAGTTTTTATGCTATTTGATTGATGAAACATTGTTCCCATGGGTTAATTATGCATTATGATGTTGTTTGTTATGAGTTTCCATAGTTTATAATCTAAAAATCAGAAAATCATAAGTGATACGGTTGAAATTAATGTCATAAAACCTGAAAAACACGCGTTTAAGGGAAAAAATGGAATTTTTACAAAATAAATGGGAGATATGAGACATAATACCAAAAAAACCTAAAATTTTGCTGTCAAGAAACCTAAGAGCCATAGCCCACAATCAATATTGATTTTTAGTCATTTTTTATTGAAGAAAATAGAGAAAAAAATACCCAAAAATGGTGGAAAATGGGTTTTAAATGGGAGAAAATTAGGAAATGGTAAAAGAAAAATTCCAAAAAATTACATGTGTGTTTGTGCAGCGTATAATGAAGGTAAAGCATGAGGTTGGCCTCGGTTTACCCTCGTTTCTATGTTTTCGTTCGTGTTTATTGCTTTCTTTGTAAGGAAATACACATAAAACGACTCTTTCACCTATCAACGAATACAAAACATTAAATGGTAGTGTGAGAGGGGAGGTTGAGCATTAAAATATAAACTAAAATTTGGTTTATGTGTTGCATCATGCCTATAGGACGTTGTTTTAAAATAAAGGGAAAGGCAGCATGAGCGTAAGGTTCGGTGTCTTTTCTCTTTGCATGATATAAACGCTAGCATGGAAATCATGGAAAGATTGGTTTTGCATGATGCACAATGCTCATTTTCTTTTGTTTGTACACTAAACCATTCACATTATGCACTATGTATGGTTAAGCTCCTGGACTGCATAGCAATTGTTTTCTTAGGAATTTGACCCACGATTGAGAGTGTGAGGTTATCCCTTATCGTAGGATAGAGAGTCGGTTTCGTAAGGGACTGTTAAGCAAGGACACATGGTATATCTCCTGGAAATACGAGAAATATGAAAGAGAGGAGTTTGTGTTCGAACGTTCTATATATTTTAGCAGCGCATCAAGGGGCCAATCCCTGCGATGTAGGAGAGCTGCAGTAGGGCTGCGGTGTTTCTACCAAGAGGTTACCTCCATGTATGTGATCGTGGCATTGCCAATGTGTATGGGTTCTCCCTCTAAGGAGTTTAAGGGAAACGTTGGACTATAAACTGTAAACACATGAATTAGGCTTTAGGACAGTTTGTCCCTTAGCATTAGATTAATGCTCCTGGTCCGCGAGGCCGTGAGGGTGTTTGTGTATCATGAGCATGTGGTCCAGCTAGTGCCATAGCCAGTGTCGGCCCATTTCAGGTCCCATCAGTTGGTCGGACGATCCGAGTCAAAGTATGAGGAAGAGATCACTCATTGGAGGAGTACAGATCTTGCTTCTTCTTCTTCTTCATCTTCCTTAGAACTACTAACTCATTGTGCAAGTTGTAAAGGTCTCACTAGCACCACCAGATTGAAATGGAAGCCTGCCCTATACCTACAAAGACATCTCACGATTAGAAACATTGAGGACATTTGTAGAACATTGATGGGTGTTGATGACATTCGGGCCCTTAAGGCATTGGCCACTCCATCAAACTCTGGAGGGCTTATAGATCATAGCTCCCACAAGATGAGCCTTTGGAAGGGTGGATTGCATGTGTCAAAGTTGGTCATATACTTGTGTGAAATGAAGTAAGAAAGGTTGAATAGTATCCTTCGGCTCAAACTTCATTTGTTGGAGATGTCCATAAAGAGTCATGGCATACCTAAGCAAAGGAGCCTTGTACAACATTTGAAGCTTTGCCCAAATCACTAGAGAAGTCCTACAAGAGGTGGCTACCAAAAGGACTTCTAGAGATGCAGTAAAGAAGAGCAGAATATGCGTGGTCATCACAGTAGTATCCCATGTGAGCACAACTTCTTCATAGTTGTCCTTGTCAAAATCAGTTGTAAGAAGAGTAGAATTCTTAGGACACTCACAAGCTCCAGGCACGACCTAACATTATAACTTCTACACAAATCATGCTTTCATAATAGCACTCCATGTTAGCTAATTAGGGATATGCATTTTCCATCAATGGCACAACAAGTAGTAGCCATTGGAGAGGATAGAAAAAGAAGATAAAGCAAAGAAGAGGAGAGAGATATTATATCCAAAAAAATAGCACAAAAGATTGCACTAAATTGAGTTCACATGTAGTGGATACAAGCTAATCACAAAAAGCATAATGGTGAAAGCACAAAATTCTATAGAAAATTAGCCAAAATATGTTGCCCACCACTATTCCAATAGTAGATGTTAAAAACATAGATATGATGAGCAAAAGGTACTAGTCGGATCTAGGAGCCACCTAGGGTAGCATGGGGGAAGTAGTCTAAAAATGCAATTGTGCAAGTACAAACTGCAAGTTGGCGATGCATTAAATGTAGAAAACACAAATTTGTAGGGATGTAAATAACATGATTGGCAATAGTAAGGAGTTGCTTGATCAAAGAGGGTAAAGAAGGACATGTACTTAGTAGAACATAGAACCAAGAGCATAAATCCTGAAATTTGATACCATGTCAGAAGTGGTTGGAGCAATGGAAGCATAAATAGATGTTGAGAAAAACTGCTAAACAAAAGAGAGAAGCGAAAGACATAGAAAAACATTGCAAAACAAAGAAGAGAACTCAAAAGAATACTCAAGAAATGGAATCCATATGCCAAACACGAGAATATTGGTATAATAGTGAGTTAATGGCTATGTAGGCAATGGCATAGACTCCCTCTCTCCAATCGAACTTGTAGAGGTGATGAATGATTGAGTGAGGAGGAAGCCCTTCAAATGTATAGACCAAGGAGTGTCATAAATGGCAATAGGTCAGCTAGTAAATAATAAATGCCTAAATACCCTAGTAATATTAGGTATGACCTAGACTCACACTTAAGCTCAATTCCCAAGAATGCATTAGTTTATTTCTAGCTCTACCTGTATTTTAAAAAAAATATTGATACATGCATAATGATGAGAAGCACTTTAGTTTGTCTCTTGACGTCTTTATCCACACCATTTTTCCATTCTCATTCCACAATTTGTAGCTATCATTATTTATTTCTTCATGCAGAAAGAAGTATAAAGGACATGTGTGTTGGGTCTGATTGCATACTTCAACTCATTGCTTAGACAAAGTTAGCTTTGCTTGATTCATCTATTTTCTGTATACCCAATCTAAATATGATAAATCCAATTTTTTGCTTTAGTAATCTATTTTGGTATACCTAGCCACATAAAAAAAGGACTTTATGATTGCATATGCAAAGCCTTGCATGCATCTATTCAGCTACAAAAGGTGCACCCTCCAATGTTCTCTCTTGCTAAAAATTATATCGTGACTATTTCTATGAACAAAAAGTTGCATTAGTTGAGTAATATATAAACTTGGATTGGAAGGATGTAAATTGTGTATAGTTTGTATGAAATTATTGTGAGCACTTATTTCCATTCAATGGAACAATGCTATTGTTAATCTTCTTTAGGACAAATATTTGAAACACGTTGGCCTTTTATAGGTATGTTTGGCTATACATGGTATATGAATTGTATCAAAGCATCATAAATCCTTGGGTTGTAATGAGGTCATAGCATCTTTTGAAGCGTAAAAGTGTCAATATACATATTCAAGATAAGTGTGATGTGTTGCATAAATGGTTGGAACAATAATATTCACCGGACATAAAAATTTAGTGCAAACTCCTAAAAATCAACCACATTTAAGCAAGGAAACTTATTCTAACATTGTCCTTTCCCTACACAGTTCAGTTGACAATGAAACTAAGTGATTGCAAATGCACAATTTTGTAATGAAAGGGTCAAGAAATAAGCCTTTTTTTACCTGCCTAATTTGATGTCTACCCATGATATAGCATGATTGTCAGTAGGGAGAAATTTTTATGATTAATTGTTTATCAATTTGAATCATAGTGCAAGTGCACTCAATAAAGGCAACACATAGTCAGTGCATCAAGAATTAAAACCTTGATCTTGAGCACATAATTATCCTATTACTCTTTGGCTATCGACTAAATTCTCAACAGATTGATTATAATGATAAATTGACAAATTTGAGATCATAATTCATGTAGATGTTTATAGTGACAACATCCATATAGTAAACCTTGTATAGCATAGTGTGCATAAGTGTTAGTGCATGCACGTATGCACGCACACACACACACACACACACATTACCTTCTTGGTTGGGCTTCATCTTTATGTCTTATACACTCATTGCAAACTTTAAACGTATGTGCACATGTTGTAATATTTCCACACAATAGAAGTTAGTTGGTTAGTTTGAAAGTTAGTTAGTCAATTAATAAGTTAGTAAGGTTACTAACTAGAGACTAACTAAGGTAAAAACTAACTAACATTAATAACTAATAATTTTTATTTAATTAAAATATTTTATTTAGAAAAATGAAGAGTCATAAATTCGATGTTTTTCTCGGATTGACAAGGACTGTAGCCACCCTTCATAGAAATTACAACGTGCACGAGACTTATGAGCTATATTAATCACTAGTATTAATGTGTATAGTTTGGATGGTCCAAAAATATTAGATATTACGCAAAACTAGTATATTTTAGATATTTAAGATATTATCTTAAAAAAGATATGGAGATTTTTAGAGCTGGATGTCATTTAAAAGAAAAGACAAGTGATGTTTTAGTTAGTTTTGGAGAATTTATAAAAAGAAAAATAAAGAAAGGTGATTTGTGAAATTACGTGCATCGTGATCGCAGTCTATAGACAAAAAAACAACACTTCGAACAGAGAAAAGAAGAAGGAGTGAACTAAGAGCTTTCTGATCAAGCATCTTGGGGTTTTACCCCCCTTCGGAGCCAATGGAACCATTAGATTTATGATCTGAGCATCAGATCACTAATCTTTCCAAGACCCTCTCCACAAAGAGCTCCACTTCTCAACCACAAGCCCTCTTCTCTAATTCACTACAAATATGAGGCATGGGGAGGTACAAGAGAGTATAAGGAGACCCCGAGAGGTTGCGAGAGAGAGGTAGAGAGAAGGATATCCCTCAAAGAGAGAGAGAGAGAGAGAGAGAGAGAGAGAGAGAGAGAGAGAGAGAGAGAGAGAGAGAGAGAGAGAGAGAGAGAGAGAGAGAGAGAGAGAGAGAGAGAGAGAGAGAGAGAGAAGAGTCACCTCGAGAGGTTGCAAGGAAGAGAGTTAGCTCAATTTCCTCTATTTCAATCCTTGACTTAACCATCTTCTCTTACACTCTCCCATCTCGAATCTATTCTGCCTTCTTTATCTCTTGAATCTACTTGCAGACGATGGTCTCCAAGCAAAGAATGTTGCATGTGGATGGCAATCCCACAACCAGCAATGAAGCTTTGGGCAAAGGCATCACTGTCAATCCCACTGCGGTTCCGATTGTAAGTAATGTATTTCCAAATTGATAGATGCTTGTTTTGATTCTCATATGAGACACGTTAGGCCCCATACTATGATGCACGAGTATAGGTCATCGGAAGGGATAACTTTTATCTCACGTATTCAAAAGATCAAGCTTGCAAAGTGCTTGTATTAAGGAAAGTTAATTGCACCTAGTTGCATATGGCTTGTTCATTGATAGAGAAATTACAAGGAGGAATCGGTCAAGGGTTATGGAGGGCATAATCATGACATTAAAAATTTTGCATACAAGTGTTAAGTAAATTTTATATAGAATCACTCATTGGTCCCAAGGGGGAGAGCAGATATGCGACGGAAATGTTATCGCGACTATTCTTGCATTGTTTGGGAAGAATGCAATTGGTTTTGTTGGTTGATCGAACAACATCCTAAATGCTTTTACATTCAATTGGTTGTTAGTTGTTGTTTTAATGATTATTCCAAGTGCTTGTGATTTATGGTAAATGCATGGCAAGGGTCTACGATGACAAGTCGCCATGGGAATAAAGGAATGTTTTCTTGAAAAATGATTTTAGGACTGAATGCCTTGTTTGTGCTTGATTCTTAAAGGATTTAATTAAGGAAGGACATTTTGCACGAGTGGATCACCTCCACGATCGCACTCGGATTAACCCAAAGAGGGCATTGCTCGATTCATAGGCCGAAGGTGGTGCATAGATCGATCAACGTATGCACATGTAGTGAGCATCAAAAGGTCCCCAAGAACAAAAGAACTCTACTTTTTATACAAAAACCAATAAAGAAAGCTTGCACGACATGAACAAGAGACCAATTGGGTGCAATCTTCCCCCATGCCTTGTGTGAGCGCTCCACAAAGCATGTATTTTATATATTATTCATCTTCAAGCTCAAATAATAGCCTAATTTACAAAATAGCTCAAATAATTATTCATCTTTAAGCTCAATGAATAGCCCAATTTACAAAATAGCACACTTTAGCTTTTGAGTTTGCTTTTGTGCCACTAAAGAATTAAAGCTAATGGGCGCCCAAGAAGTTAGGCGGTACCCAAATACAATGTCTAATACAAGTATTTAAATCGTGCGTCCATGCGTATGCAAAAATAATAAATATCAAGCGCTTTAATAAATAAGCACGATAAAATATAAGCGCCATGCCTAAGATACGTGTCCATAAAAAATTGATGATAATTTGAATACACGCTATCCTCCAATGCTTCCCACTGCCACCGCTGCTTGCTCTACACATTAACTGAAGCATTCACACAGGTTAGAAAAATAATACAGTTAAACCGACAAAAGTGAATACCTAGCAGTCTTCAGCTAAATAAATAAATTGGTTAGAAATCAATCCTAACCTTAATTTATTACGATTGCGCACTCTAAACTCATAAACGTTTATTAATTTAAATATGTATTTTGCGGAATCACCTGCTATGGAATCACCCATGTACACATAAAATTAACAAAACCCCCGAAAAGGATAGGTGTCCCCATCGACTTTTCGCACAAAGAATCCACTTTGTGTATGAGCCCCGATAATAAAATTTTACGGAGTCCACCGTAAAACCTCACGGAATCCACTGTGGAATATGCCTCCTGGCATTATACCCTCGGGGTGGGATAGCAATTGTCCTCAATTGCTTTTAGCTCAATGTGGAGCTAGCAGTGTGGGGAAAGCACTTAGGTCTCTAGCGTGGATCCATTGGGTCTCTTCAACAGGATGATTTTTAAACTTGACCAAATATCTAGAATATATACGGCCAGCTCTAGTGGTCATAAAGTCAGTATCTATAATAGTTTCAGGCTCAAGGATTTCAGTTTCATCATCTAGTAAAGGAGGGTTTTCATAGACAGGATGTACATGTAATTGGTCGTGATAAACTAATATGGAAGGTATTGTGGATTTTCCAATGTTGTGGTAATTCTAGTTTAAATGCATTGTCATTAATTTTGTGTATGATCTTGAATGGTCCATAAAATCTAGGTGCTAATTTGACAATGGGGTGTTTATCTACACTTTGTAATCGGCGTTTTTCAATTCGTAACCAAACATAATCATCAACTTTAAAATTCATAGCATATCTTTTCTTGTTTGCTTGTTTTTTGTATGATTGCTGGGCTTTGGCAATCATAGCTTTAACTTCATAAAAAATAGTAGCATGCATATTAGTAATATCATCAACAATTTGAATTTTGTTTGATAATGACGTAACAGGTGTAGGCAATCGATATCCATAAATAAATTTAAATGGTGCTTTCTTTGTAGTTGTATGTGATGTGTTATTATATGCAAACTGAAGTAAATGTAGATATGTGTCCCATGTATGTGGTTTTGAAATGGTGTAAGCATGCAAAAGATCTAAAATAGTACTGTTAGTAGCTTCTGTTTGACCGTTTGTTTCAGGATGAAATACGGATGAAAAATCAATATTTGTTCCTAAGTTAGCAAACAAAGTAATCCAAAAATTATTGCAGAATCTAGAATCACGATAAAAAATAATGACTTTTGGTAAACCATGATTAGTGAAAACAATTTTAAAAAACAATTGAGCAGCTTGAGATGCAATTAAAGTTTTCTTGCATGGAATGAAATATGCTTGTTTGCTAAACCTGTCTGCAACAGTCCAAATCATATCATGGTTAGCTTTAGTGTTAGGTAAACCAGTGATAAAATCCATTGAAATCTGTTCCCATGGTCGCGATGGAATAGATAATAGCATTAGTGAACCATATTGTTTACCATGGTGTCTTTTAACTTGTTGACAAATTAAGCATTCAGATATAAAGTTAGATATATCAGTGTCCATATGTGGCCAATAAAAATCTTCAATCAATGTACGCAAAGTAGATATAATTCCTCTATAACCTTGATATGGAGGACAATGAATTTCATGCAAAACCAATGATCGAAATGGAACAATCACACATAATCTTTTTTTACAAAACATAAATCCATTATTGTCAGACAATGAATCAATACGAATCCAATTATTTGCAACTAATTTATTTCAATTAGCTTGAAAAGTAGGATCTTGATGATAAGTAACTTTCATAGGAATAAGAGAATAAAATGATATCACAAAAATATTGTGAATTGTCGGTCTTCTACTCAAAGCATCAGTAACAACATTCTCTTTTCCAGGTTGATATTGTATAAGGGTATGAAAACTTTGAATAAAAGCAGCCCATTTAATGTGTTAGTTAGATATTTGTGGTTGACTAAGGAGATGTCTAATGCTTTGTTGGTCAGCTTTGATCATGAATTCAGATTCCATTAAATAATGTTTCCATTGACGTAAGGCTTGTACTATAGCTAACAATTCTTTGTCATAGGTAGAATATTTAAGTTTAGATGGTTTGAGTTTGCAACTAGAGTAGGCTATAAGATGAGAATCTTGCATAAGGACTGCTCCTATTCCAGATCCACTTGCGTCAGTAACTACTAAGAAGAATGATCTATTGAAGTCAGGTAGTTGTAATATAGGAGCATGAGTTAAAGCATGTTTCAATAAATAAAAGGACTTTTGTTGATGACTTTTGTTGATTGTCAGACTAGTTATACACAATACCCTTCTTTAAAAGTTTTGTCAAAGGTAATGCAAGTAATGAGCAATTCCTCACAATTTTTTTGTAAAAGCTAGCAAGACCTAGAAAAGACTGTAATTCATGCACATTTTTGGGTATGGGCCAATTTAAAATTGCTTCTATCTTTTTAGGGTCGACTTTAATACCTTCTGATGAAACAATATGTCCTAGATATTCAATTTCTGTTTGGAAGAATTCACTCTTTTTGAGATTAGCATATAATTGATTGTCTTTTAACAACTTAAAAACTAAAGACAAATGTTCATAATGCTCATTCTCATTTTTACTGAATACTAATATGTCATCAAAGAAAACTATGACACAATGTTGATATTTCAAGAATATGCGATTCATCATACGACTAAATATGGCTGGTGCATTAGTTAAACCGAAAGGCATAACTAGAAATTCATAGTGTCCAAATTGTGTTCTAAATATAGTTTTAAATATATCAAATTTGTCCAATCTTACTTGATGATATCCAGATTTAAGATCTATCTTACGGAATATGGCAGATCCTTGTAGCTTATCCATAAGATCATCTACCCTAGGAATCAGATATCTATTCTTAACAGTAATTTTATTTAGGGCACAATAATCAATACACATGCGATAAGTATTATTTTTCTTTTTCACTAATAAGACAGGTGCACCAAATGGAGAACTACTAGGTCTAATTCATCCTTTGTTAAGCAATTCTTCTATTTGATTTTGAATTTCTTTCTGTTCAATTTGGTTATGTCTATATGGTGCTTTACATGGTGGTTGTGTTCCAGGAATTAAATTTATCTTATGATCTTCAAGTCGTGAAGGTGGTAATCTACGTGGTAAATCAGCAAAACAAAACAATCTTGGAATTAGGCAAGAAATTGTGTATGCTTAGGATGCATATGTTTTTCTTTAGCTTGAATTTCATTCACCCATATTAAATAGGATTTTCTACTTTTACACAATGCACGTTTAGCCTGAGTATGTGTAAGTAGTGGAAAATTATTAGAAGCATGTATACCATGCAGTGTGATTTGTTTTCCTTGAAAATAAATTTTAATTGAATGCGTAGACTAATCTATATCAGGATTATATTGATGATGCCAAGGCATTCCTAAGATAATGTCACTAGACTGCAAAGGTACAACTAAGAAATTTCTTCGTTCAGTATATTCACCAATTTTAATTTCTAAATTATGCACTTCTTGTGTTCCATTATATCTCGTACCTAATAATGTAGCCTTGATGTGATAATGTGTAGAAACAGTTTGTAAATTCAATTCTTTAACTAATTTTGCGGAAATAAAGTCATGTGTGCTCCCATAATCATGTAAAATAGTCTTTTCTTTACCATGCACAAAATATTTCATTGTTAATAAAGAATGGGGAGTTGGCATACCTGGCAAAGTATCCGAAGTAGTACCAATGTCGTCATCATCTTCCGTAAAGTCCGGCATTTCCTCACAATCTTCATCTTCTATTGCTCCCAGATAATTGATATGGATGGATGGCTTTTTGGATTGGCAATTGGCTGCTAGATGTCTAGGTTGATGGCATTTGTAATAAACTATGGGTTTTGCTTTGGATACATTATTGGTAATGGCACGAAGTTTAGGAATGTTGGGATTTGATTGTGGGGATGGCTTAGGGTTTGGATTTGTGTTTGATGGCAAGCCAGGTGGTCGAGTCTAAGATTTGTGGAATGAAGATGGAAGAAAATGACTTTGATTGAATCTTCGAAAATTTGAATTGAATTGTTTGGAACCAAAGTTACCATTAGTTGAAAATTGTTGTGGTCACTTGTCTCATCCGTGAATTTGGTCTTCAGTGTCATGGGCCAAGTTGTTGGCTTGAACATATTGACTTCTGCAAGAAATGTCCAAGTAGGCCAGACATAAACTTGCATTTATGAGTTGCTTCAGGTACATCTTCGAGCATACGTAGTTGCAGTAGGGCATTCCAGAAACGTTCAGTGTATTGTGAAATAGGTTCGTGATCCCTTTATTGTAGAAGATCCCATTGCTTAATGGTTTTTTCGTGGAATTGAGGAGGAAGGAAATTCTGCAAAAATTTCTTTTGGAAATTCTCCCAAGTAGTGGGACAATCAACGCTCTTGCAAACCAGAGTCCACCATAAAGATGCTTGGTTAACTAAATGGTTAGTGACACATTTAAATTTGCCTTTCTCAACATATGTTTCTTCATGGAAGTAATCATAAAATTGATTGATAAAAGCAAGAATAGTCTTTTCATTGCGTGATCCATTGAAAGTATGAAATTTAAAGTTTCTTTTACTTATCTTTGTTTCTTTGCGAATGGATTGGGCTTCAAGTGTTGCATTGATGGTACGTTGGAGCCCCGAGAGGAACACCAAGGAAAAGGGAATTCTCTTGCAAGAAAATCTATCTTGTAACATCAAAAAGCTTGTTTATCATGTTTCATATTATCACAATGAAGAAAAGAACACCAGGCACAACAAATCTTCATGCAGCATCATGTAGATCTCCCACGGTTTTTAATAGAATCAACCATATTCTTCAACATCTTCACAAAATCCATCAATAGAACAAAGAAAGCAAAAGAATACACCATCTTTGAATGGAAATACATCACATAGTATTCATCTTCAATATCTTCATAATCTTCTCTCTCAATCTCTCATATACAATCACTCTGTTTGAGTAGAATTGGCTATCTCTGACTCTCTCTCTCTCTCTCCATCAATAATACATCATATCCTCACTACAATCTCTCAAAAATCGCTCTCAATAATCACTCTTAGGTCGTGGATACCCCTCCCAAGAGGTATGTCTGATATGAAGAGTCACCAGAGCCACTACAGTGTCCTTTCATAGCTCACTACTGTCACTTCACTCTAGTCTTCACTTGAGTCTTCAGCAGTTACTTCTTCCACTTCTTTCAGCTCTTTTGCACTTGTATTCACCTCTTTCCAAGGCTAGAAAACTTTCCCAAAGTCACACATACATTCCATAGAACACTTACAGAAGCATACAGAACAGTCTACAGAACAGTACCAGAACAGCTACAGTACAGAACAGAACAGAAACAGAACAGAAGCAAAAGCTCTACAGAAGACCTACAGAAGGTCATCAAAACTACATAACTCATTCTCAAACCATTCCAAACTCTCACAAACCATTCAATAAACTTTCACAATATCTCATTCTTCATCAATCAATACTCTATCCCTCTTCACAGAAGACAATCAGAACAAAACAGAGCAAAACAGAGCAAAACAGAAGGTATACAGAACCATTCAGAACCTATCAGAACATCATAGAACCACCAACAAACATCATGATCTTCCAAAACACAATCAATATCATCCAAAACATTCTCAAACCACTTCCAAATCAATCAATCATCTCATAAAATCAACCATTCAGCTCTCAAAAACAACAAAAATCAGCCAAAAAACAAGTCATTTCAACACTCAACATATCCCTACACTTAATAAGGAAGCGTCCTCGCGACCTAGGAAAAAGGGAATACAAGTTCATGGAAAAGATCAACTTTGATCTTCAATATCTTCTAAAAAATAATCCATCCACCACGACCCCAACTTATAACCTGTTTCTGATATAAAAATACAAAGAAAGGAAAACCCTTTATACATTAACACCACTTATCAAACAAGAAAATCACAACAAATTTGTAAAGGATATAAGAGTTTGCTTCTTTTTCATCAGCACCAGCTTCAATTCTCCATCCACGACCCCATCACCACAAATCTCCAAAATGTAGCTCGTACACGAAATTCCATAGGAAACCTCCACGTTCGTATGACATAAATGAACTCACAACACAAACACTAATACACAACACAACCATCTGAATGACTCCGTCAAAAAGAGAGTTTTTTTATGAAAAGCTTCCACCATACATTGGAAAGGTATCAATGAAGATGATCCCTCTTAAAAGATTGATGTTGTCGGAATCGATCCATAGATAAGGATTCATCTACAAAGTTTTTGGGAGGATTTTGAAAAAATTGGAGACATCACATCCTTTCCAACAGGACCAGGTAGCTGCTAGGCAAACAAAGGGCATGAAAATACAGTATGTCCAGCTGTTGGGAATCAATGCTAACATTGACATTCATGCACAACTTTGGAATAGGCTTTGAATCATTATGAGAGTGCCTATGCATATACGCCAGGTACCAAGCAAAGTGAGCAGTTAATCTCACTGAGGGATCTGCAGACTGTGAATACTGCTGGGCAAAATGAACATAGTTCTGATAAGCTTGACTGGAAGCTGTCCATTCTCCTGGAATTACTGGCCAATTAATCTGCGGTCCTGTAAGGCAATCATCCGAACTCCAGCCCCTTCTTCTAGAAATCTGATTATCAAACCCGTCACAGTCACTAACCAACTGAGGTGGTTGAGATATGGAAGTGTTAGGAGAGGGTAGTGGAATAAGGGAAAGTGGATGTAGAGAGGGATAGGAAAAATCATAAAAGGAAGAAAAGGTTAAAGAAGGAGTGGCAGAAATTTGTAAGGAATTACTAAGGAACGGTGTTAACTGATAAATAGGAAATGTGGAGGGTACATTAATGAGGGGTGAAGGACAGGGTGGAGAAGGGGAAAATACCCTATCCTCAATAAAGGAACAGTAAGTGAAAATAGGAATTTGAGGGAAAGATGAAGGTTGGAAAAGAAGGGGTAAAATAGTGGTGGAATTAGATTGACAAAGGGAAATATATATAGCATAGCGGTGAGCCATTTGTTGGTAATAGAGGAGGGTAGGAACAGAAGGTCCTAAGAGAGATCGTCTATGATAGGCATCAAAGAAGATAGCATCAAACGGATTATGTTTTGAAAGATAGGCTAAAAGATCCATCCTCAGTTGGTTAGTACTCTGGGCAAAGGTAGGAGCTGTGTTTTGTCTTTGATTTAGGACCACTGAATCAATCATGGGATGCCACGAATTATCCTGACAATCAGCCACTTTGGAGGAATAACTTTGAAACATGTCAGCTATGCGCAACTCCAAATGATTGATATATAAAACAGCCTGTAAGACCACATCCCCCACATACCATGCCATATCTACCTCATCTGGAATTAACAAATCTCCTCGGAGATACATGTATGACATCAACATGGTATCTGGCGTGACAGAATCTTCAAAGACCATTCTGACTACCTCTGTCAACAACTCAGTAGACCAAGCCCCACTCCAGCCATCCTCTGGAAAAGGTAAATCCATCGTGGAAAGCTTTATATAGAAGACCAACTTCTGTAAGTGGTAGTGGACAAAGAAAGAATGGTCTGGTAAGACATATTCTTGAAACTGCTCAAAGGTAGACCATAACAAGTCCATTCTGGACTGCAATCTTTTCACTTTATCTTGAAATAGAGGGCACAAAGTAGCCTGTCTCTGTAGGACAGCCAAATCCTGCCGTGAAAGAGAAGGAATTAATGGAACAGGAGGGCTTGGAGGAAAAGAGCGGGACTTCGCAAGCTGATCTTGCAACTGCTGGATTTGGGAGGCTTGGTTAGCCACTGTGTCATTAGCCATCTGTAAAGCTGAAAGCTTGTCATCTAAGATAGCGTGGAATTCCGTCGCTTCCCTGGACATCCTCTCCTTCTCTGCTGAAAGGTTAGTAACTTGTGATTGAGCCTCGAATAACTGGGTCTTTAATGAAGAAATCTCATTGCTTTGGGTGGCAACCAGTTGGGTTTGCTGTTCCATTTGCTTAAATAAATCTGCTAGGGTATCCTTAGCAGAAGCTAACTCAGATGTTGCCTTATGCAACTGGTCTTTGGACTGCATGAGCTCTTCATAGAAAGATGCGTACAGCTGTTGAACACAGGCTGTCACTGACAACTCAATGGAACTTTGAATATCCTTGCAGAGGAAAGGAATGGCATCTCCTGAGACGAGACTGTTCAGGGAAGGAATTGAGATCTCCAAGGATCCTTTTCGATGTGCTCTAAACAGGTTATTGCAAGTGAGATACCCAGGGAGTTCACTGCCAGAAGTAGCAGGGATAGGCATTGAGGAAAGTACAGAAGGGGCTTTATCCGCTACCCGCTTCAAGCGTTTGCGCTGGATGACCAGGGGAGGTGGAGAATCATCATCCTTAATGTCAATGGGTGCTGACTCTTCTGAAGGTGGAGGAGGAGGTACTGGATCTGATGGAGGAGGTAGAGGCACAGTCTTCTGTAAACCTGAATAGGTCAAGAAGGCAGACAAATATGATCCATAGGTAACATTGGTAACATTACCCCTGGTGACTTTAACAAAATGCTGATCCATTTTAGTGAGGAGGTATGTGCTCCAATCAATAGCAACTCCTTTCAGCACCATCCTGGAAGCTGTGAAAAGCTCTTTGGACAAATAGTGGGATGGCGTTTTGGCAGGCATAAACCGGTCCTGAAGGAACTGACACATCGTCTTCCATACGGGATCAGTAATCATAGAAAAGGAAACTCCTGAAGAGTTTATCACCTTCTTAACATCAAGGATTTTCCTTGTTTGCTTCTGCAACAGCTTTAGAATTTCTTCATTAGAGAAGAGCTGACGAGTGGTCACAAAAGGTTCTCCTTTGAAGGGTAAAGACAGAGCCTTCTCTAAGCCTCGAGGTGTCAAAGTCATAGACATTCCTTGGACTACTCCTGTCTTCTTGCTGTAAGAGGCCAGGAACTCATCACATAATGATGGATCCTCTAGAAGCAGGGGAAAAGGAGTGGCCACAAAAGCAGCAAGTCCCGCCTTTGTAAGAGGCTCAAAAGTAAGTAGGGAAGAGTAATCCCTACTAACTAGTGGGACTTACTGGATAGGGGGAGGAGCATGAGAAGGCGCCATTCAGATGGTTACACACACATACCACAAACACAAACAATCAAGGAGAATGCTTGCAAAGCAACAGACAAAACCCAAGGATAAGAGAATAATCAATAAAACGTGACATGACCAACTAACCCCAAGCAAACCACATCCTAGAAAAAATTTGACATGACCTTGAGACAAATGCGACCGAAAGCTTCATGCGATGCATCAGACAAACACCCAGAACCCTGTATCAGGCAATAAAAGAAAAAAAACTGCATACCGTACCCGTAACCGTAACTAAGACAGGAAACCAAAATAAGACCACATCCGACACAAATCAAAACTATATCTGTGATAAACCAAGACTGGACCATGGAAAATAACTCTAAGGACTGCGCATACCCATCCCACGAAACGGTTCATTGAAAAGGGGAAGTAAGTGCAGTGAGGGGGGAATTAATCTAACGAAGGGTTCATTTTAATAAATTATTAAAAATAGGTGAATTTTTATTAGGTGATAAACCTTAGCAAGAAAACGGCGGTTCCTTATTAGAAATTTAATTACCAATTATTAGGTGAAAACGGTGCTTTTATTCGATTCCCGGACTTCGATTCCCGACTGGGTCTCTAAATGCAATTCATTGATTACAAATTAAGGTGATGTGGAGCGCTTTTTTGCCAGCGCGTGCTCATGTGACGGCTGGTTTATTTTATTTAAAATTTTAAAGTGCCTCTTTAGCGCACGTAGCGCGTGCTAAGTGAACGGCTGGTTTATTTTATTTTAAAAGTATGTGTGTATAGCGCGAATGCGCGTGGAAACTGTGGGTGAATTAAAGGGTTCATTTTAACAATTAATTTGTGATTAAGGGAGAAATGAAAATAAATAAAGCACATAAAATAAATACCTGGAAAGGGTGTGTATGTAATGCAGAAATGTGCACGGAAGAGTCTCCCAAAAGAAGTGAATCCAGTAAAGGAAAAGTAAAGATCACTGATGAAACAACAATAACAACACCTTAGCGGATGTGTGGATTTGGGTTGTGTTGGTTGTTTATTTTGATTTTTATTTTTTATTTTTTATTTTTTTGTGTGTGTTAAGTTGTGATTATTTATGGTTGAATAAATGGAAAATGAGCAAGGGAGGTGAGGGGAAATTTTTAGAATTTTTAAAGAATTTATTGAGAATTTTTTACGATTTGTAAATGAATTTTCTACATTTATTGGCAATTTAGGGGATTAAATGAGGAAATATTTAATTTTCTGAAATTTTAGGGTAGGCAATTTCCAGCAGACAAATTCCCAAAAATTGGCAAAAGGCAAAAGGAAATTTTAGAAATTTTTTTTGAATTTTTTTAACGAAAAAATTAATTGAAAAATTAAGTAAATCACATAAATCATGTTAATCAAATAAGTCAGGTAGAAATAAGTCAATTAAGTCTGGTTAGTCTGGGTAAGTCATGTTAGTCACAGTAAGTCAAGTCAGGTTAAGTTAGTGAGGGTAGGTTAGTCAACTAGGTTAGGTTAGTCAACTAGGTTAGTCAACTAACTAGGGTTAGGTGGTTAGTGGGTGGGGTTAGGTTAGTTAACTAGGGTTAGGGTTAGTAAACTAGGTTAGGTTAGTCAACTAACTAGGGTTAGGTGGTTAGTGGGTGGGGTTAGGTTAGTTAACTAGGGTTAGGGTTAGTAAACTAACTAAGGTTAATTTAGGGTTGGGTAACTAACCTATGTAGGGTTAGGGGGTGGGGTTAGGTTAGTTAACTAGGGTTAGGGGGTGGCTAACTATGGTTAGGTACAACTAACTAAGGTGAGTTAAGCAACTAACTAGAGTTAGTAAATTAGTGGTTAACTAGATGTAAGTTAGAGGGAACTATTGTTAAGTTAAAAGGAATTAACTAAGGCTAGTGAGGAACTAACCAAGGTTAGTGACTAACCTTAGTAGGGTTAGTGGAGGAGGTGGTTAGAGGAGGTGGTGGTGGGGGAGGTGGGGGCGGCGGTTAAGGGAGGAGGAGGTGGTGTTGGGCGGCGGCGCGGGCGACACCAGGGCGGCGGCGGACGTTGCAGGGCGGCGGCGAATCCGAGCGGCGACGACGTCAGCTTTGGGCGGCTGTCCACGGGCGACATGGCGGCGACGGCGAATCCTCAGGCGGCGGCACAAGAGCAGGGGATGGAGGAGGGAGGGAAAGAGGAGGGACGGCGGCGGCGCGGGAGGCACAGGGAAGGAGAAGGAGTGGCGGCGGGAGGAGAAGGGAGAAGGGAGGGAGAAGGGGCGACGGGGGGAGGCGCAGGGAGGGACAGGGAAGGAGAAGGAGAAGGGACGCGGCGGAGGAGAAGGGAGAAGGGAGGGAGAAGGGGCGACGGGGGGAGGCGCAGGGAGGGACAGGGAAGGAGAAGGAGAAGGAAAAGAGAGAGGGGGGGTTGGGAGGGTGGCGGTCGCACAGAGAGAGAGAGAGAGAGAGAGAGAGAGAGAGAGAGAGAGAGAGAGAAGGGGAACGGTTGAGGTGGGCGGGCAGGTTGGGGTGGGCAGGATAGGGTAGGGACAAGGGTAGGGTAGGGACAAAGGTAGGGTAGGGGGTGGGCAGGGTAGGGTAGGGACAAGGGTACGTACCCCCATCCCGCGCACGTGCACGGGGCGGGGTAAAAAAAATTTGCCGTGACGGGATTGAAATGGCGCTGGGATGACGGGGCGGGTCATACGGGCACGACCGGGGCGCGTGGAGACGCGTAAAATCGAAAAAGGGCGCGTTCACGCGCAAAATGGGCGCGTGAATACACGTAAAAATAAGGAAAAATTAATAACGCCCAATCCGGACGTCAAAACAAAATAGCGTAAAAACAAAAAGTGGGCAGGACGGTAGGCGAAAAACAAGAAAAATATATGACGGAGATTCCAGGAGGGGTAAAGGGCGGTCACGTGCAAAAAACCCAAAAAATGAACCAAAAAACGTAATTAAAAATTAATATCAAAAAATCCTTGTAGCGGAATGAGGTGCAAAAAAAAGAAAAACTGGGCAAAAAGATGTGCTCAACAATCCTATCACATCAAAACATAATTCCGACGGAGATAAGATGCGTTCACATGGGAAAAACCCAAAAAACAACCCTGAAATGGGATCGGAAATTAATATCGGACAAACCGGTCACCAGAATGACATGCAGTAAGAAGGCAAAATGTCCGCAAAAAGGAGTGGCATAGGGTTATCATGTTAAACCGCAGTTCCGGTGGAAGTAGGAGGGGTTCACATGCGAAAAATGCCAAAAATACGCCCGAAAACTCATTTAAAAATTAATAAGTAAAAATTCGGAAGTCAAAAAAGGGTGGAGGAAAAAGGAAAAAGGTAGGGGAAGGCACAGGGGACACGGCTGTCAAATCAAATTGGAATTCCGATGCAAATAGGGCAGGTTCACATGGAAAAATGTCAAAAATACGCATGAAAAAGTCGTAAAAACCCAGAAAATTAATAATGGACAAACCGTGTATCAAAATGACTCGGAGTAAAAAGGAAAAATGTCAGGGGAAAAGTGGTTGGCAGGGCTATGACATCAGAGCATGGTTCCGAAGCAAGAAAAGCGCGTTCACATGGGAAACCGGCTAATTTGCGCAAAATGCTTCAAAAATTAATAACTCAAAAACCGTGCACCGGAAGAGGGGTAGGTAAAAAGGAGAAAGGGTCAGTTCAATGGGAGAAACAGGGCTATAAGGTTGTATTTGGACTTGGTGAACGTAGGGTGCAATCACATAGTAGGACCTCAAAATCAGGGAATGAAGGAAAACTGCAAGGGAACAGCCCCAAGAGTGGATGGAACATAAACGGGTGGGTGGAAAAGTATCCCATGAGGGTAAAAGCAAGGCATGGCAGACATGCATGAGTAGGTTGAGGCATATGCAAAAGGGTATGCAATGTAGACGCGCAGGGACGCGTCTCCACACTTAAGACCTTAACGAACAGGGTTAACCGAGCAACAGGGACCTAGGACCACGCCACAGACCATTCACTAACTTCCTCACACTTAAAACATGAACATCACTAAGAAACAGAAGTTGTAGGGTTAGAAAAACTTGGCCCGTTTCGTCAAGAATCAAGGTTGAGTGTCGACGGCACGTCCATGGTGGTTGTCGGCGCTGGAGGGACCAAGGCATCTTCTCGGCACACGTCCGTCATGGCAAGGACCACGCGGCAGCACCCAGGGAGGTAGCTGATGGAAGGAATCGCAGGAAATTCGTCGATGATGAGGGATACTACACTCAACTCACAATCACTCAAAGGAAATGAAAGAACAGTCACTCGCCCCATGACTAATATCACTCGAGAAAGAATGATTAAAACCCATATCTCATACTCGGTTGAGGAATCGACAAGGGGGAAATGGTGCAGAAGGAGTATGCCAGGGTGCACAGTTGATGGTGCAGTAGTGCATCCAACCCGTCTGGCATAAGTGCAAGGAGGAAGGCAAGGGAGCCTTACAGTGCAGTGTACAGAACAGGGTGATGTGTCTTGTGATGACAGCAAAGACCCATCCCGTGGGTGCATAGGAAAACGGGAACATACCTGACTCCAAGTGTCGTAACGTCCCTCAATCTCACCTCTCGGTATTTGATTGAAGAAACTCCAGTCACACTCAGCCCACCCTTTGTCTCACTCTCTGTTGATAAATACAGGAGGGCAGCCTTTTTCTGAAACCCATTGATGTAATCCTCACAGTCACTTGTGCAAAGGTTGTATGCCTTGTGCGCATTTGATGGTGCAACTGTGCATCCCGCCCTGTGCCGGCATACGGTGCGAGAAGGAAGGCCAGGGAGCCTTATAATGCAGTGCACAGAAACAAATTGTGCTTTGTGCTGTGAGAGGCCCATCCCGTGCGTGCAACACTTCATTCACACTACTCACCTCTCATTTGATTTGAAGGGAAAAGACTGGTCTCTCGCCCCACCCTCTGTCTCACGCTCGGTTGATAATTACAGAGGGTAACCTTACTCACTTCCCCATCCGGTTAGGATGAAAGCTCACATCACTCGATTGTTTGTCGATGAAGATCGTATCATCAGTTGTTGAAGAGGCGTACCCAGGGAGGTAGCCATCAAATCGAACGTTGTGTTGGACAAGAACATGTCGTCTGCTAGAGGACAGTTAGATACTTTGCAGAGAGACCCAGGACGTAGCGTACCAAGGGAGGCAGCTTCGGAATTGGATCCTGGAAATATCAATTAATGAATCCACTTCTGGACTGCTGGATGTTACCACCTTTTTCACAGCCAGCTTTCCGCCCAAGGGTGTTTATCACCTTGTCCTGGAACGAGGCCTGCTATGACAGGGAATTGCTTCCTTTTCTCTCATAACAGATTTGTTTTTCTTGTTTTTTTTTCTTCTTTGGTTTTTTTTCTTTTTCTTATTTTCCCCTATTCCCGAGGGTGTTTCCACCTTTTCTCGAAGAATAGGTCGGCATGACAGGGACCTAAGTCCTTTTCTCCCATGACCGATATGTTTTGTTTTGTTTTTTTTTTCTTTTTTTTTTTCTGCAAATTGAGCAAGGGAATGGTAGAAAGACCATTTGTCAAAACCCACCTTGCCACTGTCGCTGGTGGAAAATAGAGGATAAGAGATCAAGACTGGAAGGGGTTTTGAGGGGACAGAGGGTTGCGTCCACCTCATCAGAAGTGGCTGAAGAACGGCTATCAGAAGTAGCATCATAAGAAGTACAGTGCCGCGCCAACGAGGGAAAGGATCAAGTGTCCATAATTGTCAAGATCCCCAAGGAGGGAAGTACTTCTTCAGGTGATATCCATTGATCAGAAAGGGATCATCAGAGGCATCAACGGTCTGCACTTGGACATAACTATTAGGGTTGACTGCAAGTACTTTATAGGGGCCCATCCACCGCTGTTGGAGCTTGCCAGGAAACTTGCCAAAGCGTGAATCATAGGCTAGGACCAAATCACCTTCTTTGAACTCCTTGTGCTTGATGAAGCTGTCATGGTAAGCCTTACGTCGAGCTTGCGTGGCTTCCATGCACTGTAGAGCCATCCTACAAATTTCGTCCAAACATTCCAAGTGCAAGAGACGGCGTTGCAGTGAATCATCCTCCCCCAAACGCTCTTTGATGGCCACTCTCAAAGAGGGCAATTCCAGTTCAACAGGAAAAACAGCTTCTGTACCATACACCAGCTGGAAGGGTGTTTGTCCTGTTGCTGCTTTATGGGAGGTTCTGTACGCCCAGAGGGCCTCTGTAAGTCGATCATCCCAATCGCGACGATGTGCGGCAATTGTTCTTGTCAGAATCGAGCAGAGGATGCGATTCGTGACTTCGACTTGGCCGTTGGCTCTGGGATAATAAGGAGTGGACTTGCGATGGCGGATCTTATACAACTCTGTCAACTCTTCCATGACTTTGTTGAGGAAATGAGTGCCTCTATCACTTACCAGCTCTAAGGGACTGCCAAAACGGGTGATGATATTCTCGTACATGAACAGGGCCACGCTGTTACCATCGTCTCGCTTTAGGGCTTTAGCTTCACACCACTTTGTAACATAATCCGGACATACGAGGATGTATTTGTTATGTTTCCTTCTAGTGGGAGGATCGATTGGACCGACGAAGTCAATGCCCCACTTCTCAAACGGCTTCAAAGGAAGAATAGGTTGCAGTGGCATGGCACTTGTCTTCGTGGGTTTCCCCATTCTTTGACAAGCATCACATCTTTTACAGTAATCATAGGAATCTTTGTGGATGGTAGGCCACCAATATCCCGCTAGCAGAGCCTTCCTGGCTGTAGCTTCTCCTGCAAAGTGACCTCCACATGGCTTGTCATGGCAAGCCTTCAGAATAATCCCAATCTCTTCTCCTGCAACACATCTTCTGAGCACTTCATCTTTGCCTTTCTTGTACAGTGCACCGCCTAACAAGGTATAGGGGGCTGATTCTAGCATGAGCTTCTTCCTTTCCCGACTAGAGATACCAGGAGGGTACTGTTGGGTTGCCAGCAGATTGGCAATGTCTGCATACCAGGGAGTTATAGTTTCTACCAAGAATAGGGAAGCATCAGGGAGGTCTGGATCATCCTGCTCCTCGTCTGCAGTTTGTGGGATACGCGACAGATGATCAGCCAGAACATGGGAACGACCAGGCTTAGTAATCACCTCAAAGTCGAACTCCTGGAATAAAAGGAGCCATCTCATCAATTGTCCTTTCACTTCTGCTTTGTTCATCAAGAAGGACAGGGCCTCATGATCCACATAAAATTTAAAGTGGGTGGATAGGAGGTAATGGCGAAACTTCTCTAGGGCAAACACCATTGCCAAGCACTCCAACTCTGTCACTGTATAGTTCCGTTCCCTATCAGTGACTTTTCAGCTTGCATAATAGATCGGTTGATCCAACTTCGAGGAGCCCTTTTGGCAGAGGATAGCACCTAAACCTTCAATTGATGCATCAGTGTGTACATGGAACTCTTTCGTCCAATCAGGAGGTTGCAGAATGGGTGCCCCTATCAGACACTGCTTCAGAGTATGGAAGGCTTTGTCACATTCTTCTGTCCAAGTAAACTCTGCATCTTTCCTCAGAAGCTTGTGCAAGGAAGTTGCCTTTGTCGCGAAATGGGCTATAAACCTTCTGTAGTAACCCACATGGCCTAGGAATACCCTCAACTGTTTGAGGTTGGTGGGTGCTGCCAGAGCTGCAATCTTTTCGATCTTTGCAGGGTCTGTTGATATCCCTTGTGCAGAGACAATGTGGCCCAACAGGACTCCAGAAGAAACCCCAAAGATGCATTTGTCAGGGTTGAGGGAAATCCCATACTCCCGGCATCGGTCAAAGCATTGTTCCAGATGTTCCCAGTGTTCACAGATTAAGCTATAGACACAGAAGTCATCTAAATATACCTCAATAAAGTCGTGCAGATGATTTTGAAATGCAGCCATCATGACTCGTTGGAAAGTAGCAGGGACATTGCAAAGCCCAAATGGCATCACTCGGTAAGCATAGGTCCCCCATTCTGTGGTGAAGGTTGTTTTGGACTGGTCTTCTTCTGCGATCTGCACTTGGTTGTATCCACTGAATCCATCCAGAAGGGAATAAAGCTCATGTCCTGCCACTGTGTCCAACAGTTGGTCTGTGAAAGGGATAGGAAAATGATCCTTCTTCGTCTTGGAATTAAGCTTTCAGAAATCCACACATATTCGTAATTTGCCATTCTTCTTGGGTACAACCACGATGGGTGAAACCCATTCACTATTTGCCACTGGATAGATGAACTCGGCTTCCAGAAGCTTCAGCAGCTCCGCTTTCACCAATGTGGAATAATTCGGGTTCATTCGCCTTTGTCGTTGCCGTACTGGCTTGGCATCAGGCTCCAAGTCAATATGATGTTGACATATTGTGGGATCAATCCCCTTTAGGTCTTTGTAAGACCATGCAAACACGTCCAAATTTTCTTTCAACAAATTGTACAAGGTTGACAACTCCTCTTCTGGGAGACTGCTACCCACCTTCAAGTGGCGTTTAGTGCCTTCTGCATCCACAAAGGTTAACTGCCTTTCACCTTCTACTTCACGGATGAAGGTCCCACGGACTGATTTTGGGTAGAGATCCGACTCCTTCAAGGGAGTGGTGTCCTCTTCTGATGTCCCACTAGAACCAACTTCTTCTTTTGGTGGAGACTTATGTTGCTCCTTAAGACGTTGGAATGGGATTAGAGCTGTTTCGGGTTTGGTGTCAAAATTAATCACCTCTTGGCTTGAGGACTCCTCTTCTGAAGATGACACATCCAGGAACGTCACATAACAGGGACCCTCTGATGCCTGTTGGATTTGTGGGACTGGTGCTTGTTGGCACGGTGCATCATCATCATCTTTCTTTGGCAAGGATGGGTTCGGACGGCAGGAGCCACTCTTGAAAGACGGCTTGTTCTTCTTAATCCATTCCTTATAAAGGTTTTGCATATGAGAAGATCCATTTACCAGACCAAATGGTATCATCACCATTTTGTCCCATAGCATGAGCTCATCGGCTTCTGATGCTTCTGGAACTTCTTCCTCAAATGTATCCTCTTCAGGTGGGATAGATTCTTCTGTTTCACTTTCATCACCTTCTTCGTACATATCATATTCATCCTCTTCTGTCTCTGTCTCTGCTTCTGCTTCTGCTTCTGTAGGAGCTCTGTAACAGAAGAACAGATTCTCTGTTTCCTCTCCTGTCTCTGTCTCTGTTTCTGCTATGGCCATGTAATAGGGAGAGCAGTACATCCATGCTTCTATCTCACTATCAGAAGTGATTTCAGAAGTCATTCCTGGTTCAGGCAGGAAGTATTCACCCATTGATAACGGCTTTGCATCTTTTGGAAGTCGGCTTACAGTATCCACTGTTAAGGAATATGCCACTGTTTTCTTTGGAAGGATCTGTTTGACAACATCTTCATCTGCTGATGTTCCATCCATAACCTCATTAGGGGAGTCAGAAGATAATTCCAAGGAGGTGGATCCATGTCCTTTTTGAGAACCATACAGTTTCAGCACCACTTTATTGGGTCCTCTGCCCAAGGTCAAGGTTCCTTTGAACCAATCCATCCTTGCTTCGGCTTCAAAAAGCCAGGTCTGCCCAGTAACAGAGGATAGGATGTACCATAAGAGTTTGGCTTCACCACCAAATAGGTCAACCAATAATCTTTTCCAGCCACTGTAGACTTCACATATGGAAGAATGCCCAAAGGCTTGATTCTACTCTGATCCGCCAGTCTGATGAGCCATTGGGTGGGTTGCACACCTTGTAGGCCTAGATCCTTCATTGTAACATCCGTCATAATGTTCACTGATGAACCACCATCAATCAGTGCATTTGCAATGAAGCAGCCTTCTATCCACACGCCAGTCTCTGGAGTACCTGGATCTAGGAAAGCATTAGCTACATCCACTTCTTTTACAGGCTCTGGAGCCTTGTTGGACTTTGTTGCTGTTGAAGGAGCAATCCTTAAGCCACGTCGTCTTGTCAGTATACTTTTGAACCTTTTCCGGCAACTGGGAGACAACATCAATAATTATCGGAATGTGAGGTTTGGTCTAAAGGTATCTAGATCTCTGACCAGATCGTATTCCTTAATAGGATCCACTGGCTTCTCTAACCGATTAGGGAATGGGGCAACACCCATTTTCATTTTCCCTCTTTCTTCCAATAGAGGAATTACAGGAGCTTCTTCTGCCACTTGTGGCACTTTCTCCTCTTCTGTATCCTGGACCTCTGGTCCTGTCTCTGTAACTGTCTCTGTAACTCTCTGTGGCACTGTAGAGCTCTGGACGGCACTGTTAGGCTCTGTTCTGTTCTGTTCTTCTGGTGGAAGATTGAACTTCACTGTTCTAGCAGGAGGGTTATTTTCTTTCTGGATAGGTGGTTCCTTCTGCTTTGCACGCGTGATGGTAGCAACTTCCAATTCCACTAAATTGGAGGTAGACTCTTGGGCCTTGGCCGGACTATCAGTAGCACTGTTTTTCACTGGGGCTGGGCTTGGACAATCTTTTGCAGTGTGGCCTTCTCCTTTGCATCGACTGCATAAGGGCTTGTAATCCACTGACCTTCGAGGATTTGGACAATTTGGTGAGATGTGTCCCTTTTATCCGCATCTGTAACATTCCAGTTCTGATCTCTGACCACCGCCAGACTGTCTTCCTCTGTAACTTTGGGAAGGAAATCTTCTAGGTCCGAAATTAGGACCAAACTCTCTAGGCTTGGGTCCAATATCTTGTGTTGTCATTTTGGATTCCAGCAAGTTAAATCTTGCGTCTTCTTCCTTCCTTCTCCTATCATGCATCTCCTTCAGAGAGCAAATGTCCTCTGTATGATTCTTCCGCAAACAGTAGGAACAGAAGGCTCCAGGGATGGTTGGTTTTCGTGTACATTCAGTGGCTAAATGGCCTACTTGATGACACTTACCACACCAAGTATTTGACCGCATCACATCTCTTCCTGCTCCTGCAACATTGGATATGCTCGCGGTATTCACTTTCAGCGTCTGTAGTTGTTCTTGTAATCACATCCATCAACTCCTTTTTGATGTTTGCAACTGAATTGGATAAATAATCCTTCAAGCTTTCTCCTCCTGATGTACTGGCAGGAGGGTTTTGAGGAGTTTCTGTAATCACTGCATAAACTGGTTGGGCTGGTACAGAGGGGTCTCTGTTCTGGTTCTGATTCAGTGCTCTTGTTTGAACTGTTGGCTGTTGGCTCCAGTTGGTAGGATTCCACTGTTGCTGCTGATTTGCCATTGAGGAAATTGGTTGGGACCATTGTTGTTGTGGTTGAGCCACCATTTGAGGCATGGATTGTGGCCACTGTGGATTTGGTGCACTGTACTGTGATACCGGGGGCATCTGTTGGTAGGGGTAGGGAACAGTCCCTGGGACTGCATTTGGTGGATACATCATTCCTGGCAGCAGAGGAGGTAGGACTCCTCTTCCTGTATTCATTGCCAATCTAGCTTCCACTTCATCGTACAGTCTTGCACCTTCTGTTGCAGCTTGCAGGGTGGCTGGTCTTTGTAGCTCCACAAACTTACGGACTTCTGGTTGTAATCCTCTGAGAAACACCCCCTTCTAAATGCCATCATCTAGATTATGGTTAGTCCATCTCTTCAGGATGGATTCCATTCGTGAGACATAGGCTTCCACTCTTTCTCCAGAGGACTGACTTAGGTTCATAAATTCCTCTCTCATCCGCTCTTCAAAACCTTCACGCCTGAATTTAGTGAGGAAGGCCAACTTCAGGTTGTCCCATGTGCCAAAAGTTCCTGCTAGTTGTCTCTCATACCACTGAAACGCCGCGCCCTTGAAAGTGGCGGGGAATATTGCTAACCAATGCTCAGGGGTTCTGGCATTGTTAGCCACACACGCTACCATAAACTCTGCTACATGAAGATCGGGGTCTTCATTGTACTCTCCCTTAAAAACTGGCAATGGGACTACATTTGCTGGTCTGTCATCAATATTTCCAGGACGGATCTGGCTTGGAAGTGGACCTCCAGCAGGAGGAGGAAGGGCTTGATGTGCCATTGGGACTTCTGTAAAGAGTTCCGCAAGGGCGTCAAAGGCGGCTTCTGCTGCTAGCTCGTTCTCAGCCTTGATTTTTGCTTTCTCTCTTCTCACGTACCTCTGGACTCGTTCTAACTCTTGCCTCTTTATTGCGTCATTCATCAGGGGGTTGGCTCCACTTATGTTGTTAGTGCTCCACAGAGGGTTAACAGAAGGCCTCAGTCTCTGTAGGACTCTCTTGCCAACATTTCTTCTACTTCTTTCTTTTCAACGTCCCTGAATTTTGCTTTCATGCCACTACACAGGGGAAGGTATTCGGTTCTGAAGGTGTCAAAATGCATACGTCTGAGCATTGTGGTGGTGCCATCATCATAGTAATGCCAGCTTCTAATGGTTTCAACAGTGTATGTTGTGAAAAACACTCTGTCTACCAACTTCCAGTGGGTTGCTAATTGAACAAACAGAAGATTATCAGTACACCAAGCATCCCATGTATCTTGCTGTTGAGCATCCACGAACAAATTCCAACTCTTTTCCTTCTTGTCCCTGTGAACCTCTACAGACCAAGACTCCTGAAGCTTCTTCACAATCTCCCACTTGATGTTGTCTGGAAACTTTTCAATGAATGCCAAATCTTCCATGGATGGTCATTCTCTCTGTTTCTGCTCTTCAGTTTGTTCCCAAACAGTTTGCCACCAAGATGCAAGTTTCTGCTGCTTCAACAGGAAGAGGAAACTGTCCACCGCATAAAGCATGCATCATGATGGTGATGTGTTTCCGCCATTGTGGGATGAACTTCTTGTGGAAAGTGGCTTTGATTATGAGGAATTCCAACTCTTCAGTGGAAGAAGGAACTTTACAAACATCCATTGAATTCTTCTCTTCTTGGCAATGCCATTTCCTTCATTTTCAGCCTCTTCTGGTGCTTGTTGATGGCAAGTTTCCCCGGCTGCGCACAAAAAACATGGAGCCCCGAGAGGAACACCAAGGAAAAGGGAATTCTCTTGCAAGAAAATCTATCTTGTAACATCAACAAGCTTGTTTATCATGTTTCATATTATCACAATGAAGAAAAGAACACCAGGCACAACAAATCTTCATGCAGCATCATGTAGATCTCCCATGGTTTTTAATAGAATCAACCATATTCTTCAACATCTTCACAAAATCCATCAATAGAACAAAGAAAGCAAAAGAATACACCATCTTTGAATGGAAATACATCACATAGTATTCATCTTCAATATCTTCATAATCTTCTCTCTCAATCTCTCATATACAATCACTCTGTTTGAGTAGAATTGGCTATCTCTGACTCTCTCTCTCTCTCTCTCCATCAATAATACATTATATCCTCACTACAATCTCTCAAAAATCACTCTCAATAATCACTCTTAGGTCATGGATACCCCTCCCAAGAGGTATGTCTGATATGAAGAGTCACCAGAGCCACTACAGTGTCCTTTCATAGCTCACTACTGTCACTTCACTCTAGTCTTCACTTGAGTCTTCAGCAGCTACTTCTTCCACTTCTTTCAGCTCTTTTGCACTTGTATTCACCTCTTTCCAAGGCTAGAAAACTTTCCCAAAGTCACACATACATTCCACAGAACACTTACAGAAGCATACAGAACAGTCTACAGAACAGTACCAGAACAGCTACAGTACAGAACAGAACAGAAACAGAACAGAAGCAGAAGCTCTACAGAAGACCTACAGAAGGTTACAGAAGGTCATCAAAACTACATAACTCATTCTCAAACCATTCCAAACTCTCACAAACCATTCAATAAACTTTCACAATATCTCATTCTTTATCAATCAATACTCTATCCCTCTTCACAGAAGACAATCAGAACAAAACAGACCAAAACAGAGCAAAACAGAAGGTATACAGAACCATTCAGAACCTATCAGAACATCACAGAACCACCAACAAACATCATGATCTTCCAAAACACAATCAATATCATCCAAAACATTCTCAAACCACTTCCAAATCAATCAATCATCTCATAAAATCAACCATTCAGCTCTCAAAAACAACAAAAATAAGCCAAAAAACAAGTCATTTCAACAGTCAACATACGTCGTATAAGATCTTCAGGTTGCAATCCATCTTGGTCGGTGGTAGATCGTTGCAAATTGGCCAATTGAGCTTGCAAAGCTTGTTGGGCTCTTCGTTCTTCTTGAAACTGCATCATAATCAAATCCAACTTTTGCTCCATTGTTGGTTCGGGTAGATCACCTTCAGCCACCATAAGATGGTCCATGTTTTGTTCATTCATCTTGCAAAATTCCAAAAGACCTCACACACTCAAAATCTTGTTAGCGGAATGAGCGTAGCTCAAAGGTGGGTTTACAAGGCTTGTATATATTTTGTTTGGCTTTTGTAGTATCTCTCGTTTATGATTGTGGTATTCATTGTCACAACCGTCTTCCAAGAAAATAGTGTTGCATAAAGACTGCGTATAATCTGCGTATGAACTTCTGCTTTTGCTGAAACTGGTTCAGCAAGATTGCTAGTGTGAACAGGGACTTCCAGGGAGAGTAGTAGATTGAGTTGTGGGTATTGCTAAATATGAATTGCCTCTTAAGTAGTTGTTGAAGAAGACTTTAGTGACTTTGGTAGCTTGAATAACTTGGAGAACTTATAGCTTAAAGCTTAAGTGACTAAGCTTAATGAAGCCTATGTGTCGCGATTTTTTCATTTTTTTAGGGGGGGCGTTTTTTCACACCGTCGATTTTGATGACGGTATACCGTGGCAGCAAATCAACGATTTGAAAGGCCTTAAGCTTTTAAAGCTTAAGCCTTAAGCTTAACACTTTAATTGTTTTTAAACTTCTCTTCTTTCTTCTATGTAACAAAACGACTTGATATAGAAGCTTTACTGCCGGTCCTTCGCCTATCAAGAGAGGTCCTTCACGATCAGAGGGTACAGAAGGGGGTTCTTGACTGCTAGGAACACGCTGGTATTGACCGTTTGCCATGAGACGGACTGTAGAGCTTGATCGTTCCTGGAGCTCCGCCTTCACGTGAGATGGTAAGCGATTGGAAGCTCTTGATCTCAGCTTCGCTCTGATACCACTGGTGCACAGATCGGTCGCCGTATGCACGCGTAGTGAGCGTCAGAAGGTCCCCAAGAACAAAAGAACTCTACTTTTTACACAAAAACCAATGAAGAAAGCTTGCATGACATGAACAAGAGACCAATTGGATGCAATCTCCCCCCATGCCTTGTGTGAGCGCTCCACAAAGCATGTATTTTATATATTATTCATCTTCAAGCTCAAATAATAGCCCAATTTACAAAATAGCACGCTTTAGCTTTTGAGTTTGCTTTTGTGCCACTAAATAATTAAAGCTAATGGGTGCCCAAGAAGTTAGGCGGTACCCAAATACAATGTCCAATACAAGTATTTAAATCGTGCGCCCATGCACATACAAAAATAATAAATATCAAGCACTTTAATAAATAAATATCAAGCACTTTAATAAATAAGCGCGACAAAATATAGGCGCCATGCCTAAGATATGCGCCCATAAAAAATTGATGATAATTTGAATACATGCTATCCTCCAATGCTTCCCACTGCCACTGCTGCTTACTCTACACATCAACTGAAGCATTCACAATTGTTAGAAAAATAATATAGTTAAATCGACAAAAGTGAATACCTAGCAGTCTTCAGCT
This sequence comes from Lygodium microphyllum, assembly GCF_053477565.2. Lineage (NCBI taxonomy): Eukaryota > Viridiplantae > Streptophyta > Polypodiopsida > Schizaeales > Lygodiaceae > Lygodium > Lygodium microphyllum. Next base: position 107,195,786 of record NC_141161.1, read on the forward strand.
ACATAAATAAATTGGTTAGAAATCAATCCTAACCTTAATTTATTATAACTACGCACTCTAAACTCATAAGCGTTTATTAACTTAAATATGTATTTCGCAGAATTACCCGCTATGGAATCACTCATGTACACATAAAATTAACAAAACGCTCGAAAAGGATAGGCGTCCCCATCGACTTTTTGCACAAAGAATCCACTTTGTGTATGAGCCTCGATAATAAAATTTTATGGAATCCACTGCAAAACCTCACAGAATCCACCGTGGAATATGCCTCGTGGCATCAGAAGGTCGAGTGGTGAAAAGGCCAACCACGGGAATGATGTTTCGCTCCTAGATAGCTTGGGGGTCGATTGGAGCTCTGGACACCCCTTGCTAGGTCTAGAATGGAGTTGAAGACCTCCATGGCCCCCAACCTCTGGGCATGTTGGGATATCCTATTCTAGATAAAGGATTGAATTTGTGGTGCCATGAGATTTGGACTAGTTACTTTTGCAGGGTAGAAGAGATACTTTTGTTTGACAGAAGGGATACATAATTTCTCTTGTATGGGCGGGAGACAAATATTAACTTGAAGATAAGTTAAGGAACTTGTTTCTCAATAGATTTCTTTACTATGTTTTCATGTCTGTGCTGTAAGTTATGCGAACGAACCCTATTTCCTAAAGGGCTTAATTAATGAAGCTGACTTTAAGTTTCACACATAAATGTGATATGACCTAATTAGAAAACTAAAGCTATTAAGGGAAGTGGGTGAGCGGAACCCTCGACGGGTCCATCCTACGTGCAGGGTGGTCCTAAAGAAGTGGGAGGCTTCTCACAAGATTTTACCATCGTTCGACCTTTAGGTATTGTTAGGTTAGAACCTGATTCATGCCGTTTTAGGGGACCGAAATGGGACTATGCCCTACAGGGAGAGAGGTTGAGCGGCACATCCCTCTCGTTTTCCATTTTTTTTGAACCAAGTGTGGCATAGGTCTACTTCGGCTTGGATATCTCTGTGTAAAGTAAGATGTCCAGGATCTGATGCTAGAATGTTGATAGGAGACCTTGGCCACTAGGAGCCTAAATTTTAGGTCGATCCTAGTGGGTTTGGCTATGAACGTTCCGTTGCGAGGCAGATTCGGAAAACTCTGAGTGATAAAACTCGAAACATTCCATGGGAGTGCTAAGCAGTGATGCTTAGATTCGTTTTCTGATAGACCGCTAGAAGCGTGCCTCGACAACCGATGGGGCGGGCACCTCACAGTTGGTATAACCGATCATAAGTAATGTATTTCCAAATTGATAGATGCTTGTTTTGATTGTTGTATGAGATACGTTAGGCCCCATACTATGATGCATAAGTATAGGTCATCGGAAGGGATAAATTTTATCTCACATATTCAAAAGATCGAGCTTGCAAAGTGCATGTTTTAAGGAAAGTTAATTGCACCTAGTTGCATATGGCTTGTCCATTGATAGAGCAATTACAAGGAGGAATGGATCAAGGGTTATGGAGGGCATAATCATGACATTAAAAATTATGCATACAAGTGTTAAGTAAAATTTTTATGGTCTATCTCTCGTTGATCCCAAGGGGAAGAGCAGATATGCGATGGAAATGTTATCGCAACTATTCTTGCATTGTTTGGGAAGAATGCAATTGGTTTTGTTGGTTGATCGAACAACATCCTAAATGCTTTTACATTCAACTGGTTGTTAGTTGTTATTTGGATGATTATTCCAAGTGCTTGTGATTTATGGTAAATGCATGGCAAGGGTCTGCGATGACAAGTCGCCATGGGAATAAAGGAAAGTTTTCTTGGAAAATTATTTTAGGGCCGAATGTGTTGTTTATGCTTGATTCTTAAAGGATTTAATTAAGGAAGGACATTTTGCACGAGTGGATCACCTCCACGATCGCACCGCGGATTAACCCAAAGAGGGCACTGCTCGATTTATGGGCCAAAGGTCGAGTTGTGAAAAGGCCAACCACCGGAATGATGTTTCGCTCCTAGATAGCTTGCGGGTTAGTTGGAGCTCTGGACACCCCTTGCTAGGTCTAGAATGGAGTTGAAGACCTCCGTGGCCCCCAACGTCTTGGCATGTTGGGAGATCCTATTCTAGATAAAGGATTGAATTTGTGGTGCCATGAGATTTGGACTAGTTATTTTTGCAAGGTAGAAGCGATACTTTTGTTTGACAGAAGGGATACATAATTTCTCCTGTATGGGCGGGAGACAAATATTAACTTGAAGATAAGTTAAGGAACTTGTTTGTCAATAGATTGCTTTACTATGTTTTCGTGTCTGTGCTGTAAGTTATGCGAACGAACCCTGTTCCCTAAAAGGCTCCATTAATGAAGCTGACTTTAAGTGTCACACATAAATGTGATAGGACCTAATTAGAAAACTAAACCCTCGATGGGTCCATCCTACGGCATGGTGGTCCCAAAGAACTGGGAGGCTTCTCACAAGATTTTACCATCATTCGAACTTTAGGTATTGTTAGGTTAGAACCTGATTCATGCCATTTTAGGGGATCGGAATGGGACTATGCCCTACGGGTAGAGAGGTTGAGCGGCGCATCCCTCTCGTTTCCCATTCTCTTTGAACCAAGTGCGGCATGGGTCTGCTTCAGCTTGGATATCTTTGCATAAAGTAGGATGTCCAGGATCTGACGCTAGAATGTTGATAGAAGACCTTGGCCATTAGGAGCCCAAATTTTAGGTTGATCCTAGTGGGTTCGACCGTGAAAGTTCCATTGTGAGGCGGATTTGGGAAACCCTAAGCGACAAAACTCGAAACATTCCATGGGAGTGCCGAGCAACGATGCTTAGAGTCGTTTCTTGATAGACCACTAAAAGCATGCCTGAACAACTGATGGGGTGGGCACCTTACACATGTGCACATGTAGATATGCATGCATACATACATTACTGTAACCACCTTTCTACTAATCTTTTGCTTGTATATGACATACCCATAGACACCCTTCACATTGGATAGTGTATCCATTGAGGGTATGAAGACCTATAAAGGAATGGATATTAAGCTTGACATAGTCACATGCATTTACACTCTCTTGGTCTTCTCTTTAATCAATGAGTCAAATATAACTCCCTAGGACTATCAAAACCTTCTCAAAGCATGAATAGTCCCTCTATCTCTTTTTCTAGCCAATAATTCATATATTTAATATCCTTTCTTGCATAATCTCTTAGAGGTAGCTTTCTTTTACAAATAGCGGATCTTACATCTTATTTAACTTCCAAAAGAGTGACTTTCATTTTTTAATTGAACTTGAAACATCTTACCTTGATACCAAGCTAGGGTTCTTTGTCCCTTCAATAAGCACACATACACTCAAGCAAGTATGAATTTTTTTATTTCGTGGTGTTAGCTCTTGCCCTAATAAATCGAGATAAGCTGATCCTTTCTATAAGGTTGTAAGGGGATGGGTTAACACTATTCTTATGTCGACACTCATTTGCTTACATATGATGTTTCCCTAAAACTAGAAATTTTTAATTTTTGTAAATGTTTTTGACTCTCCATGGTGTACTCAACTAACACCATGTAGGTTTTCAATTAAACATGACTACTACAAATTCGTTATTTATACAATTTGCATTATTGCAGTTTTGCTAGTTTGATAATGTAAATTCCTATTTTTATTTGACTAGGTGAAATGTATACTATGGGCATGACTAAACCAAGTGGTACCCTCATTATATGGATTTCAATATTCTAGCCATTTTAAAAATTCTTCATTGGAAAAGAATCTTAATTGCAAGTTACTTTCCTTTAATTGGGGTTATATTTGGGGCTTGAAGAACTATCAGTTGCTTTGCACTTAAGATGGTCTTTCTTAGCATCTCTTGGATCATTTCCTCCCCTTTCTTAGCCTCAAACAAACCTTTATCCTAGACATAGTTTTTTTCCATATGGTATGGATGGAGCAAAGATCTTGTCAAATTTTGGGCCAATTCTATTACAAACTATTGACATACTACACAAGTCTTCTATTGACCCTGGATCAAAGTTTTCGACGAAGAACAACTAGGTGCTTTATTTAATAATACTTTAGGTTGTAGAGTATAGCTTGATTTATTTCTCTCCCTCAGCTTGATTTAAATCTCTCTCTATCTATTGTAAATTGTCTATCCCAATATGGTGCATGCGTAAGGTCCGACGCCATATCTAGGTCCTCTTCCTTCTCATTCATAGTAGAGACACAAAAAATGATTTAACATAGGTATCAAAGAGGTTGTTCCTCAATCCCTACAAAATAGGGAGAAACCTTTGAATGGGATGCAATCTCATCTAATGTAGTAGATTGCTTTTTACTTGGCCGTGCAATGGCCTTTGCCTACGGATCTCCTTGAGATGTCAAGTATATTATAGGATTCCATAATGTAAACTTGTTGAAAGTATAAGAGCATAAACTCACACATATCCATGTTGAATTATGAACACATCTACAAAATCACAATTTTGCATAGTTTTTGATACACCATGTTCAATACACACAAAGTGCTTTAGGTTAATCTTGAACACCCGATTAGTGGTAGTTCAAAACATCCTTTGTAGTGAAAGGTTACCAATCAATGTATCTTTTATTGGTCAAGGACACTATCCCCAAGAATGGGAATACCTGGATATGTAATACCTAGCATGATTAATCAAGGTGCAAGCTCATTTCCAATTCTAAAAAACATAATGCTAAATGCTCACATGTTGAATCCATCTCCCAGGATAGAGACATGCACATGCCCCAAATTGGGCTAGCCATCTAGCCCCCAAAACCTTAAGGTGATGGATGATTTATGATCTATGTAGTTATGGAAAATATCCTCCATTTGGCTTAGGATTCAAATCTAGTCTCAACACATCACCATTTCATCGATGGTGAGCTAGTTTTCTCTAGCAAGTATGGATTGCATTTCCAAAAAATGGGCATATAAAGGGCATTGTAGCATTAAATTTCTTGTGCTATCACACTCCATAGGGAGTGTTCCTTTAGAAAGTGCTTTCAATAGTAGCTTGTTATTGTGGTGTTGTAAGCTTAGTATGGCATTAAAGCAATGATCATTTTACTGATGCAATTAGCTTATTTTATATCTAAGTGCCCATAAATATGATTAGTATACGATTTTTTGTACCATTTTGTAACCTGCATGCTCCTCAAATCGCGAGACACGTCTTAGCAGTCCATCGAGAGATATATCTAGAAGATGCCGCTCGGCACTCCCAAGGAATGACATGGGGTTTGCCAACTAGGGTCTCTCGAGTCTGTCCCACAACGGAACTAATCCGGCCGCTCCCACTAAGATCGACCTGAAGTTCGGGCTCTTAGTCAACATTGTCTAAGGTCATAGAGACTTTTTCCTAACATTTCCTATTAACATCTCCTTTGAGGAAAGCTCTCAGCTAACCAAGACCACCCTTCCGTAGGATGGACCCATTGGTCACATCCACCACGCTTCCCTCAAGGGTTGTTTTAGTTATCTAATTACCTATCACGTTATGCTTGACACATAAAAGCAGCTTCCTTAATTAACCCGTTAGTCACAGAATCCTTTATGTAATTTAAGCCACAGACACAAAGATAAGTTAAAACAAGATCAGACACTTCCTTAACTTATCTTTGGATTAATGTGTGTCTCCTGCCCATACAGGAGAATTAAGTGCTCCTTTCTGCCTCCGCAAAAAAATCCTTCCGTCTTCCGGAAATAAAACCCAAAGGTTTATCCTTCCAAGATTCCGCCTTGTAACTAGTATCAAGACCTTGAGATCCCATCTCGAGTCACGTAGAACACTTGTGTAGGGCCCGGAGGCATTGGGATTTACGGCCAAAAGCCCCCACAGGCACCCAAGCATCCTGCTATGCCAAGTGATTTCCACGGAGAGACCTCTCGCGACGAGTTCGGTCCACATTCTTGGTGCGAATGCATAACCCCCTTGGTTAGGGTTTGGCGGCTCGCGGGGGGTAGCTAGCGCCATCCTTCCTTAATTATCCCTTTGGGAAATCAACCATAGGCGAAGCAACCAGCATAGTAACAATTGCTAGGAAAAACATCCCTTTTGTTTCCATGGCAATCAGTCATCTCAGACCTGGCCATGAAGTCATCAAACACTCTCGACTTGGGTTAACATTCCAAAACCATATTAACAAATAGTTGAATGCACAACCTCATGCTTCAAGGCCTCGTAATCCCGTTGCATGCACAATTAGAATTTTAACTGGATGTATCAAAACACTTGCTTAACCTTTTCAAACTGCCAAGCATAACTGGTGCACAGATCGGATGTTGTATGCTTGCGTAGTGAGCGTCGAAAGGTCCCCAAGAACAAAAGAACTCTACTTTTTGCACAAAACTCAAGGTAGAAAGCATGCACAACATGAACAAGAGACCAATTGGGTGCAATCTCCCCCCATGCCTTGTGTGAGTGCTCCACAAAGCATGTATTTTATGTATTAATCATCTTCAAGCTCAAATAATAGCCCAAATTATAAAATAGCATGCTTTTGGCTTTTGAGTTTGCTTTAGCACAAAATAGAAATAAAGCTAATGGGTTGGCACCCAAAGAGTCAGGCATACCCAATACAATGTCCAAATACAAATATCATAATCGTGCGCCCATGCATATACAAAAATAATAAATAAATATCCAATGCCTTAATAAATAGGTGTGACAAAATATAGGTGCCATGCCTAAGGTATGCGCCCATCAAAATATAAGTGATAACTCGAATACACACTATCCTCCAATGCTTTCCTCTGCCACTGCGGCTATCTCTACACATCAACTGAAGCATTCACAATTGCTAGTAAAATCATACAATTAAATCGACAAAAGTGAATACCTAGCAATCTTCAGCTACATAAATAAATCAACTGGTTAGAAATCAATCCTAACCTTAATTTATCACGAGTGCGCACTCTAAACTCATAAACATTTATCAATTTAATATGTATTTTGTGGAATCACCCGTTATGGAATCACCCATGTACGCACTAAATTAATGAAACGCCCGAAAAGGATAGGCATCCCCATCAACTTCTTGCACGAAGAATCCACTTTGTGTATGAGCCACGGTCAACAAAGTTTACGGAATCCATCGTAAAACCTCATGGAATCCACCGTGGCACAGAATTCACCATGAAATATGCCTCCGCGCATCATACCCCCGGGGAAAGCATTTAAGTCTCTAGCGTGCATCCATTAGGCCTCTTCAATAAGATGGTTTTTAAACTTGACCAAATATCTAGAATATCTACGGCCAATTCTAGTGGTCATAAAGTCAGTATCTATGATAGCTTCAGGCTCAAGGATTTCAGTCTCTTCATCTAGCAAAGGTGGGTTTTCATAAACATGGTGTATAGGTAATTGGCCTCTAAAGGGTCGTAATAAACTAATGTGAAAGGTGTTGTGAATATTCCAGTGTGGTGATAGTTCTAACTTAAATGCATTGTCATTGATTTTGTGAATGATCTTAAATGGTCCATAGAATCTAGGTGCAAATTTCACAACCGGGTGTTTATCTACACTTTGTAATTTACGTTTTTCTATTCTTAACCAAACATAGTCATCAACTTTGAAATTCACGGCCTGTCTTTTCTTATTGGCTTGTTTTGTATATGATTACTGGGCTTTGGCAATCATGTCTTTAACCTCATAAAAAATAGTAGCGTGCATGTTAGCAATATCATCAGCACTCTGAATTCTATTTAATAAAGATGCAACAGGTGTAGACAATCTATAACCACAAATCACTTCAAATGGTGCTTTCTTTGTGGCTGTGTGTGGTGTATTGTTATATGTAAACTACAGTAAATGCAAATGTGTATCCCATGTCTGTGGTTTAGAAATAGTGTAAGCACATAAAAGATCTAAAATAGTACTGTTAGTGGCTTCTGTTTGTCCATTAGTTTCAGGATGAAATGCAGATAAAAAATCAATCTTTGTTCCTAGGTTAGCAAACAAAGTAATCCAAAAGTTATTACAAAATCTAGAATCATGGTCAGAAATAATAACTTTTGGTAATCCATGATTAGTGAAAACAGTTTTCAAAAACAATTGTGCTCCCTGGGATGTTGTTAAAGTTTTCTTACATGGAATGAAATATGCTTGTTTACTAAACCTATCTACAACAGTCCAAATCATATCATGGTTAGCTTTAGTATTAGGTAAACCAGTAATAAAATCCATAGAAATCTGTTCCCATGGTCTTGATGGAATAGATAAAGGCATAAGTAAACCATACTATTTACCATGATGTCTCTTAACTCTTTGACAAACCAAACATTCAGAAACAAAGTTAGATACATCAGTGTCCATATGTGGCCAACAAAAATCTTCAGTCAATGTACGTAAAGTAGATATGATACCTCTACGACCTTGATATGGAGGACAATGAATCTCATTCAAAACAAAAGATCTAAATGGAACTGTAACACATAATCTCTTTTCATAAAACATGAAGCGATCATTGTAAGACATTGAATCAATAGGAATCCACTTATTTCCAACTAATTTATTCCAATCAGCATGAAAAGTAATGTCCTGATGATAAGTATCTTTCATAGAAGTTAGAGAATCAAATGATATAACATAGATATTATGAATAGTCGATCTTCTACTTAAAGCATCGACTACTACATTTTCTTTACCTGGTTGATATTGAATAAGGGGATGAAAGCTCTAAATAAAAGCTGCCCATTTGATATGTTGGTCAGATATTTGGGGTTGATTAAGGAGATGTCTAATGCTTTGTTGGTCAGTCTTAATCATAAACTCAGAACCCATTAAATAATGTTTCCATTGTCTTAAAGCTTGTACAATAGCTAACAATTTTTTATCATATGTGGAATATTTAAGTTCGGATGGTTTGAGTTTACAGCTAGAATAGGCTATGGGATGATTATCTTACATAAGTACGGCTCTTATTCCAGATCCGCTAGCATTAGTAACTACTAAAAATAATGGTCTATTAAAATCAGGTAGTTGTAATACAGGAGCATGGGTTAATGCATGTTTCAATAAATCAAAAGATTCCTGTTGATTATCAGACCAATGATAAACAATACATTTCTTTAAAAGTTTAGTTAAAGGCAAAGCAAGTAATGAAAAATTTCGCACAAACTTCTTGTAAAAACTAGCAAGACCTAGAAAAGAATGTAATTCATGCACATTTTTGGGTATAGGCCAGTTCAATATTACTTCTATCTTCTTAGGGTCAACCTTAATACCTTCTGATGACACAATATGACCTAGATATTCAATTTTCGTTTGAAAGAACTCACTCTTTTCCGGATTAGCATACAATTGATTATCTTTCAACAACTTGAAAACCAAAGACAGATGTTGATAATGCTCTTTCTTATTTTTACTGAATACCAAGATATCATCAAAGAATACTATAACACAATGTTGATATTTCAAAAATATGAGATTCATCATTCTACTGAATGTAGCAGGTGCATTAGTCAATCCAAAAGGCATCACTAGAAATTCATAATGACCAAATTGTGTTCTAAATGCAGTTTTAAATATATCAAATTTATCTAATCTCACCTGATGATAACCAGATTTAAGATCTATTTTACTAAATATGGCATAACCTTGTAGTTTATCCATAAGATCATCTACCCTAGGAATTGGATATCTATTCTTTAAAGTAATCTTATTTAGGGCACGATAATCAATGCACATGCGATAAGTATTATTATTCTTCTTTACCAACAAAACAGGTGCGCCACATGGAGAACTACTAGGTCTAATTAATCCTCTGTTTAATAATTCCTCAACTTGATTTTGAATTTCTTTCTGTTCAATCTGGTTATGCCAGTGTACCAGGAGTTAAATCTATTTTGTGCTCTTCAGGACGTGAAGGAGGTAGTCCAGGTGGTAGATCTTCAGCAAAACAATATTTAAATTGTGCAAGGAAGTCTTTATGCCTAGGGTGCATATGTTTTTCTTTAGCTTGAAGTTCATTCACCCAAATTAGATAAGATTTACTACTTTTGTGTAATGCACGTTTAGCTTGAGTATGAGTAAGCAGTGAAAAATTATTAGATACATGTATACCATACAATGTAATGTGTTTTCCTTGAAAATGAATTTTAATTGAATGTGTGGAATAATCTATGTCAGGATTATGCTGATGACGCCAAGGCATACCTAGTATAATATCACTGGACTGTAAAGGTACAACTAGAAAATTTCTTCTTTTAGTATATTCACCAATTTGAATTTCTAAATCATGCACCTCTTGTGTTCCATTATACCTTATGCCTAAGAATTTTGCTTTAATGCGATAATGCATAGGAACAATTTGTAATTTCAATTCTTTCACTAACTTTATAGAAATAAAATCATGTGTACTACCATCATCATGCAAAATAATCTTTTCTTTTCCATGCACTAAACATTTCATTGTCAACAAAGAATGTGGAGTTGGCATACCTGGTAAAGTATCTGAAGAAGTAGGAATGTCGTCCTCATCTTCCGTAAAGTCAGGCATTTCCTCATGTTCTTCATCTTCCATTGCTCCAAGATAGTTGATATGGACAGGTGGTTTCTTCGATTGGCAATTGGCTGCTAGATGTCCAAGTTGATGGCATTTGTAACGCACTATAGGTTTGGCTTTAGATACATTGTTTGGATTTGGCTGTGAAGACGGCTTAGGGTTTTGATTGGTATTTGATGGCAAAGGAGGTGGTTTTGTCTAAGACTTACAAAAAGATGATGAAGGAAATCGACTTTGATTGAATCTTCTAAAATTTGAATTGAATTGCTTAGAACCATAGTTACCATTTGCTTGAAATTGTTGTGGATGCTTGTCTTCAGTGTCATGAGCTAAAGAAATTGCATCTTCAAGAGTTGTAGGCTTGAACATATTGACTTCAATGTAGTAATGCCCAAGTAATCCAGACATAAACTTGTGCTTATGAGTCGCTTCAGGTACGTCTTCAAGCATGTGTAGTTGGAGTAAGGCATTCCAAAAGCATTCGATGTACTAGGAAATAGGCTCACGATCTCTTTGTTGAAGAAGGTCCCATTGCTTTATGGCTTTTTCATGGAATTGAGGAGGAAGGAAATTTTGCATAAACTTCTTTTTGAAACTCTCATAGGTAGTGGGACAATCTATGCTCGTACGAACCACGGTCCACCAAAGAGATGCTCTATCCACTAAATGATAAGTGACACACTTGATTTTATCTTTTTCAACGTATGTCTCTTCATGAAAGTAATCATCAAATTGACTAATGAATGCAAGAACAGTCTTTCCATCTCGAGTTCCATTGAAAGTACTGAATTTGAATTTTTTTAAACTTATCTTTGTTTCTTTGCAGATGGATTGAGCTTGGAGAGTTGCATCGATGGTTCGTCGGATAAGATCTTCGGGTTGTGGTCCATCTTTGTCGGTAGTCGATCATTGTAAATTGGCCAATTGAACTTGCAAGGCTTGCCGGGCTCTTCGTTCTTCATCCAGCTGTATCATAATTAAATCCAATTTTTGTTCCATCATAGGTTCAGGAAGATCGCCTTCAGCCATTAAATCATCTATATTTTGTTCCATCATCCTATAAAAATTCAAAAGACCTCACACTCTCAAAATCCAATTAGCGGGATGAGTGCAGCTCAAAGTCGGATGTACAAGGCTTATAAATTTTTGTTTGGCTTTCACGGTCTTCGACTTTTGCGGTTGCGGGATTTAAAGTCTTTGTAAAATCTGCGTATGACCTTCTGCGTGTGCTGAACTAGTTCAGCAAGTCTGTGTATGCGAATAGAGTCTTCCAGGGAACAACTTTGCAGTTCAGTGCTTCTGCGCAGGAACAGTCCTTATGGGAGTTTTTGGCATAAGTCAGTTTTGACCTTTGCTGACTTGCAGAACTTGTAGAGTTGCAGAACTTATTGAACTTGTCCAACTTGAAGATTTGTGTGACTTGAGACTTGGTTGACTAAGCTTAGAGCTTAATTTGTAAGAAAACGTCGAATTTTAGGGGGGGAGCGTTTTTCCAGCGCTGAAAATCATGGCATGAAGATATTGATGTCGCCGATTTTGAGATTTGGATTGCTAAGCTTTTAAAATGCTTAGTTTTGAAGCTTTTAAGCTATATGAAGAAGATGAAACTTATCTGTTGTCTCTGAGAAAAAACGAGTTGATAGAACAGATGTAGGAGTGGTCCTCTGCTTCCTCAGGCCGGTCCTTCGCGATCAGAGGCTGTAGATAGAGGTTCTTGACTGCCATGAATCCACCCATATTGACCGCTCGCGATGAGATTGATTATAGAGCTCGATCGTTCTAGGAGCTCCGCCTTCGTGCAAGATGGGTAGCGATTGAAAGCTCTCGATCTCAGCTTCGCTCTGATACCACTGGTGCACAGATCGGATGCTGTATGCTCGTGTAGTGAGTGCCAGAAGGTCCCCAAGAACAAAAGAACTCTACTTTTTGCACAAAACTCAAGGTGGAAAGCATGCACAACATGAACAAGAGACCAATTGGGTGCAATCTCCCCCCATGCCTTGTGTGAGCGCTCCACAAAGCATGTATTTTATGTATTAATCATCTTCAAGCTCAAATAATAGCCCAAATTACAAAATAGCATGCTTTTGGCTTTTGAGTTTGCTTTAGCACAAAATAGAAATAAAGCTAATGGGCGGGTGCCCAAAGAGTTAGGCATACCCAATACAATGTCCAAATACAAATATCATAATCGTGCGCCCATGTGCATACAAAAATAATAAATAAATATCCAACACCTTAATAAATTGGCACGAAAAAATATAGGCGCCATGCCTAAGGTATGCACCCATTAAAATATAAGTGATAACTCGAATACACGCTATCCTCCAATGCTTTCCTCCGCCACTGCTGCTATCTCTACACATCAACTGAAGCATTCACAATCGTTAGTAAAATAATATAATTAAACCGAAAAAAGTGAATACCTAGCAGTCTTCAGCTACATAAATAAATCAACTGGTTAGAAATCAATCCTAACCTTAAATTATCACAACTGTGCACTCTAAACTCATAAATGTTTATCAATTTAATATGTATTTTGCGGAATCACCCGCTATGGAATCACCCATGTACACACTAAATTAATGAAACGCCTGAAAAGAATAGGCATCCCCATCAACTTCTCGCACAAAGAATCCACTTTGTGTATGAGCCCCGGTCAACAAAGTTTATGGAATCCACTGTGAAATATGCCTCCTGGAATCAATAACTTGGTTCAACAATCCATTTAGGCTTAGGTCACAGCTTCAACTAAGCTAGGGGTGTATCCATTTGCGATAATCCACAACAAGATCGATGAAATAATTTGCATGCAATTTATACTTATTCCTAATGCCCCGAATCACATATGACTTGTGTCTATGAAAGTCTAGGGTTTTGTCTAACGATGCAATTGTATCTCATGAATAGAAATTAACATTTCATGTGTTCCTTTTAACCATGATTGCGAAACGTGAATTCTAAATGACTATTCATGCATTGAACTGGTTAAAAAGCTATCATTTTATGTGAGTAAAGGCTATCATTTCATGTGAGATAAGGCAATAACCTTATCATTTTATGTGAATTTCAAACTCTTCCATTCGCGCATGCAACTTAGTTCTTAGAGTAAACAAAACCTTATGCATGACATTAATCCTTTCATCCCTTCCACGAGAAGTAATTCCTAAATTAATTTTTTAACGCTTAGAACCTGGGCTTGATTCGTGTGTGCTGCATTGGTCGTTCCGCTTGCTCCTTCAGCATTGCCGGTGGCTTGGACGCCTACGCTTCCTGCGACTTTCTTCTTGGGAGCCATTCGCCCTACAGAGATTGGGCAGTCCGGACTTAACGGTTTCGGTTTGACATGTTCGGTTGGAAAAGACTACTGGATGGTTCGTTGCCGAGAGAGTGGTTTGGGTGACTTGTGGTGTTTACCTTCTCCTCTCTCTCTCTCTCTTCTTCTTCTTTTTTCTTACTCTCCTACTCTCTCTCCCTCTCCTTCTCTTCTTCTCCTTTTCTCTTATTCTTCTACTCTCTCTCTCTCCTTCTCTTCTTTTCCTTCCCTCTTATTTCTCTACTCTCTCTCTCTCCTTCTCTTCCCTCTCCCACCTCTTTTCTCCTCCTTCCCTCTCTTTCTCTTCTTCTTCTCTTCTTCTACTACCTCACTCCTTCTCTTCTTCTCCTTCTCCTTCTCTTCCCTTCTTTTCTTCTCTTTCTCACTCCTTCTTTTTCTATTCCTTCTCTCCCACTACTTCCCTTTTCTCTACCACTCCTTCTCTCCCACTACTTCCCTTTTCTTTACCACTCCTTCTTCTTCTCTCCTTCTCCTTCTCTCTCCCTCTTCTTCCTCTTCTCTCTCTTCCTTCTTTCTCTTCTCTCTCTCCCTCCTTTCTTTTCTCCCGCTACTTCCCTTTTTCCTACCACTCCTCCTTATCCTTCTCCTTCTCTCTCCCTCCTCTCTCTCTCTCTCTCTCTCTCTCTCTCTCTCTCTCTCTCTCTCTCTCTCTCTCTCTCTCTCTCTCTCTCTCTCTCTCTCTCTCTCTCTCTCTCTCTCTCTCTCTCTCTCTCTCTCTCTCTTATGCCACTCCTCTCTCGACCCTTCTCTTCCTAACAGGGATCACAAGGGAAGGGGCTGCTAAATCAGACGCTCGGGGGGGGGGGGGGGGGGAAGGGCCTATTGCACACTGCCAATAGGGGGAGGCCCATCTGCCTAGAAGATGGGGGGGCCGTCATCTATCGCCGAAGGGGGGGGGGGCATGTCTTTGCCTACTGGGGCCACACTACACCAGCATGAGGGGGGGCACGGTGTTGTCCTCCTCTCCAACAGGGGGGCCGCCATCTTTATAAGGGGGGAGCATAGTGGCTTGCCGCCACTTGGGCTGCATGCCCCTCCCCTTCTTCCACATCACTCGCTCTCCCTCTCTCCCCGACGTACTGTCGGGGGGGGGAGGGAAAGGGGAAATTTTTTTGAAAAAAATTAAAAAAAAGGGGGGAAATGTTACACATTTGCATTGTTGTTGCATGGACTAGACTAGTGAAAACTAAATATTGCACTATTGTTTATGCTCTTAAATTGACCAAGATTGTATGAAAAGGGATTACTGTTTGCATGTTGATACTATGGAAATGGAAAATGAGTTTTAACCCTTTGTGGCTCAATATATTAGAAAAATTCTTAGATGTACAAGTCTTTATTATTCTAGGCAAAGGTAGTTGCTTTGTGTTTTTGATGAGATTCATGAAGCTATCTACCAACATCCTAGCTATATGGTCTAAGCCATTTTCTAAAATGTGTCTAGTATCTTTGGTACTTGATATCTTTCTTGTATACTATGACTTGGAAATAATAGACTCACGGATTGCTTCTTAATGGAAATATGTTCCCCACCACTATGGCTTAAATTTTTGGTATCGTATATGTTATTAATCTTTAGTTAAGATGTAATATTGATGAATAGTAAGACATGAAATGCATTCTAGTGGCACTCAATTATGGCGATTTGATGTAATGCTTCCTAGGGTATAATTGTGCCTAGATATAGACACAAGTTTAGAACTATATACACCAAGCTATACTTGTACACAAACTCCTTACTAGTTGATATCACATACATACCTAGGTCTACTTGCTTAGTTATGCTTACAAATTGATGGTACATATGTATTTATTTCAACCTTTTACGAATTTATAGTTGTTGATACTATGTGTATATTATGTTAGACTTATAAATTGATCCTCGTCTTGCATTCCTAATATTAAAATATAGGACATTGGATTATTTCATTTATTTTAAGTGACAAATTCTTTATGCCTCCTTGTATTTGCATAATTAATCTTCAAAGGTACATTAATTGTGTTGAGGGATGAGGTAAGCACACAAACAAGTCCATTTGTATTAGCAAGTTTTTGAATGTGAACTAAACATGGAAATTGAAAAGTTTTAATACATATAAGCTCTAATACTGTTGTTTCATTATACCTAATGGACATCATTTTTTGGCATCCTCTCCCATGGAGTAAGGAACCTTTTAGATAAAATTGCAATGTTTGACCCTTGATCTTGGTTAGAAAGTTCTCAAAATTGTTTGAACATATGTGCATTTGTGTTTTATGAACCTTTGGTAGTTTTGATCAATTTTTGAGTACTATAGCTTACTTGAGATTGCTAATTGATAATGGAGTTAGATACTTATAACTTTTGGATGAACTTAAAGGCATTTAACCCCAGATTCATCAACTAGTTTTGATTTTGCAATGTAATGGTTTTGTCATGACAAAGTTAGCATAAGTCCTTTAGGATTTGGTTTTTCCTAGTGTTTTTGTAGGTGTGACCAAGATAACAATTGGGTCCCTCGCTACACATGCAATAGACATTAGGTGGTAAGGTTCTTACCTTCATCTTTTGTATGGATGTAGGTAATAGCAGTACCCTTTACTTCCTTAGGCTTGGAAATGCTATCCCTAGGGACTACCTTTGGCAAAATCAACTACCTTAGTTTTGATTATGTGATGCAATGGTTTTTTCATGAAAAATTGGTATAAGTCCTTAGGATTTGGTTTTTTTAAACAACTTTGTAGATGTGATCGAATAATAATGGGGTCCCCAACGGACACGTGAAATACGCATTAGGTCGTAAGGTTCTTATCTTCATCTTTTGTATATATGCAAATAATAGTGGTACCCTTAGCTTACTTAAGCCTGCTCAAGCTATCGTCTCAAGGACTACCTTCGGCAAAATCAACTATCTTTTTCTTATCCCTATTTGGTACATTTCAAAAGAGATTTACATACATTGTGAGTGAAATTTTTATACATACTCAAAGTTAGAATTATACTTTTATTTTATTTTATTTTTTGTTAAAATTTATATTTGAAGAAAAATTAACATGTTTAATTTTTCAAAGTGAAATTTGTATACATTCTTAAGATTGAATTTGTAAAATTTTACAAATTTTATTTTTAAAAATATATTCTTATTGAAAATATTTAACTTTATAAAAAAGTTAATTGATTTAGTATGATCTATTAATTATTTAATAGTCTTATATGTTTCAATTGTTTGAAGGGATTATAACACTCAAACACACACACATTCACTCACTACACACACATAGACACAAACACACCCTCTCTCTCTCTCTCTCTCTCTCTCTCTCTCTCTCTCTCTCTCTCCTTTTTGTTGGAGAATAAAATTTATTGGTAGCACACAAAATTAGTTGGAGAGAAATCTCTAGGTAGCACAAATAAGAATTATAAAGTGAGGGAGAGCCTATTTAGCATTAATTCAAATGAAGGAGGGAGAGCTAAATCTTTATATATGTAGAGTAAGTATGCGTGTGAAATGAGATGTAAGATGCTTTGTCCTTCATGTTTTGTTAGCAAAGAGAAGAATTGCCACTGTCCAATAAATGTAAAACTATTGAGACATAACCTCATGAGATTTGCACTTATACATTTTTGAACAAAGCTTAGTTTAAAACCCAAATTTTTTTTAAATGCATCAATATATTAGTAGAAAGAAAAGTAATTACAAACCCTTCCAAAGTAGTCGAGTTCAAACAAAACTCAATACTATAAAAGGCATCAAAATACCTCATGCTAAAACAAAATACACTACACCACAATTTTCTTCAAAAAACCACGAGTTACCTTGTAGGTGTGTTCTTTCTTCCTTAGCATTCTAAGAGTACTTAAGACTACCTTCCCGAGTCTAGGAGGCTTAGCTGCTTCCACTTGTTGCGTCTCCCAAAGTCCCTCTCATTTCTCTCACTCTAGATCTAGTGAAGCCACTCCTTAATCACATTCCAAATCCTTAGAGATTCAAAATTTAGATTTGTTGAATCTCCAAATATGATCACCTTTTAATAGATACACTAATCAAGACCAACATTATGCACCTACTTTAATCTATTCCAGACTTGTTTAGTGTGCTCACAATCCCAAAACAAATGTCCTGTAGATTCCTCCTCTCTCTTGTACAATACACATAATGGGGAGATTTTCATGCATTTATTCAACCTTTTCCTTGTAGGCAACTTATTGAACAGTACTCCATAACATCAAATTGTTCTTACTGAAGGAGTAGCCTTCCATACACTCCTATCTCTTTTCTCCACATCCTAATCCTAGATTTTGGAGATCTCTCTCCATCCTTCAGCTAACTTGAGGATGAATTGAGGGTTACCAGTGGTAAAGTCCTTCTCCTTCTCATAGTTGGTCAAAATTTTCCCAATTGGAGACACCAAGACTTTCCAAATTTGTGAGCGATCTTCCATAATTGCAATGGGTCGGTCATCCATTTCTTTGACAACACATGACTTAGCCATGCTTGTTCTTGTCTCCTTAGTTGAAATCTCCTTTGATATTCCTATGTAGATATAAAATCCTTCAACCTACAAATCCTCTTCTCCATTAATCTTTGTGATTTTCTAGGGCTCTCTTGTTGCAGACTATATGGTGGATCAAAACTCTTCTCACACAAGAAAATTGATTGAGACAATGAGGGTTCCCCTCTTCCTTCCTTGCTTCATATGCACTTTGCCTTTGCTAACACTATTGCCCATGAATTAGCCAGAGCTTGTGCTACCTTGGATTCAAGAATTTTGATGCGCATACTCGAGAAAGCTTGTGCTACCTCTGATTTGGGAATTTTGATGAGTCAGCAAGAGCCAGCGCTACTTTGATTTGGGAATTTTGATACACATACCCGACAACAATGGGTCAAGGAAATGCATTTGGGGTATAGTGCTATTTTTAGTTTACCTTTTCTAGCCCAAACCCTCATTAACATGTTCATTCTCAACTCTTCTAAGTGCCTTGAACATCAGGCATTGTGCTCTATTTTTCATATTGGGCATGTATACACCACCCTGTGATTCGGGAGCTGTCAATTGAGCCCACGTAATGGATCTCTAGCCTCCGATCTCATTCTTATCCCACAAAATTATACTTAGCTATTGATCTATTCTTTTCCAAAAGTTCACACTAAAGCCTAGAATCATTGACAAGAAAACAAACATGGAGGCCAAAAACACATTGGTTATGACCATCCTACTCTAAAAGACACCAATATGACCTTCCACTTTTGTAGTTTATCACCTAGCTTTTTCTCTAGCCATTCCGCTCTCTGATGCATTGTCACTACTACTCCTACAAGGCATCCAATATACTTGAAAGTCTACCCTTGCTTAATCAACTTGAATCCCATGTCCTTGAGCCAAGATTTTGGCTCTTTCCAACTGAGCATAACCACTTCTATGTTTTTCTTACTAATTTTAGAACTAGAGAGTTCAAAAAACATATCATATTTCTCCATCAAATTCCTCACAGACCCTTGATTTGTTGTTACTATGTTGGAGTTATCATTGGTAAAAGATTGTGTTGAAAACGACCTATCTTCCTCATGGGAATGCCTTCAATCAATGTTGCATGCACTTTCCTATCTAAGTTCCTCAAAAGAGGATCATTGACTAAAGTAAAGAAAGGAGGAGCCATTGGACATCCTTGGCTGAATAGACCTTGCTAAGCTAAATGACTTCGAAAGACAACCATTCACATTGACTACTACATAAGCATTGGTGAAAAGAGTTCTTGTCATACCTAGGAAGCCACTACTAAATCCCATCACTTTCATCACCTCCAAGATGAAATCCCAACCTATCCTATTGTATGCTTTCTCAAAATCCATATTAATGAAGACAAAATATGAACCCATTGAAAGGGCATGATCCATCGAGAATATGAGATTTAGGATGGTGTCATGTGTTTTTCTTCCTTGAACAAAATCTTGTTGCATCGGGTGAATAATTCTACCCAACAAAAATTTAATCCAATTGTCTATACACTTATAAAAATTTTGTAGATAACATTCATCATTGTGATAGGTCTCCATTGACCTACTAGCCTTCTTTTTGGAGACTTTGGTAATAACTTGATCAAACCTTTGTTCAGATGCTTGGGAAAAAAACCTCTAATCCTTATCTAATTGAATAGGGCTATCACATCATTCTTGCAATATTCCCAAATAGCTTGTATCACTTTAGTTGAAATACTATCTATCCTTGGTTCATCTTTAGTGATTTCCCTATCTTCATGTTATTTATTGCATACTCGACTTCATTAGTCAAAAATGGTTTGTTTAGGAGAAGTCCATCCTCTTGTGATATAAGCTGGGGCTCAGCCTCCTACGAGAACAACTTTAGTCACTCCTCATAGTCAGCAGCCTTTTGTAGTGGAGTACCAATAGTTGTTGATAACCATGTTGTGAAAGCCATTAAAATCTCTGCATCTTCCTTGAACACATTCTCCTACTCACCTTGGATCACCATTATTGGTTATCTTTGCTTCATCACTTTCAAAGAGTCTAAAATATATTTGGTGCACCTCCATGCAGTAGCCAAAATTAGCCTCGACTTGAATCTTGGGTGCTTCCACAATGTTTTCTTCTAGCTACTATACATAGCTTTTTGCATCCTTTAGCAATTGCTATAGCACAACATCCTAACGTTTATCTTAAGAAGTCTAAGTAAGTCTCTTCTAAAGTGATCAACTTGTTTCTTTAACCATCTCTGTTGTTTTGACATCTGCCTTCCCTTGCATTTACCTAGCTTTGTGATTGCTCTTACTATAGCATTCCATCTATTAAATGGGTTGGAGTGCTTTCTACTGGCATCCTTCCATGCCATTCCAAGATCCTTCACAAAGTCTTGATTATTAAGAAATGACACATTAAACTTAAACAAAGGAGGGCCATTTTTGGTTCTTCCAAAAAGGGGCATCTCAAGCAAGCTAGTATAGGAATATGATATGAAGTGCTCACATAAGTGAGGGTGTGATAAGACGACTTTAGTGAAGACTACCATCCCCCCCAACATGTAAGCCCTATCCAGCCTATTAACCCTCCAGTTCTCCCCTAGTGGCTTATTATGCTAGATGAAAGGAGAGGGATTTCTTGTCGATGACACTGCCATGACATAAACTCCAACAGTCACAACGTGTGACTGGCCTTCCCTTGTTTAATAATCATGGAAAGAATAAAGAATAAAGTGAAAATGATGGGTGTTTGCTACATGTAGTGTATAGGTGTGTGGTCACAATGTGTGAAGTAAATACAGGGCGATGTAGACATAGGCACCTTTACCCCCAACAACCTCCCACTTAAAGGCAATTGTGTCTCTAGTGAGGAGAGACCAAGAAAAAAGTGACAAAGTATAAATGTACATAAAGTACAATAGGATGAGGAATAGATGTCATCTCATCCTGTCCCCATCATCTTCCTAAGGAAGGAAAAACATTCCATTGAGAGACTTTTAGTGAGAAGATCGGTAGGATTCTCGTTTGTCTTAAGATCTTGATAGGCTCAATAGACTTGTTCTCTACCACTTCCTTGATGAAGTAATAGTGCACCTCAATGTGCTTTGTCTTTGCATAGAAGATTAGATTCTTGGCTAATTAAATAGCACTCATAGAATTTGAATCTAGTGTAGGAGTAACAATAGTACCAAGGTCTGCCACAAGATGGCCTAACCATAGGGCCTCCTTTTGCAAGCCTTGGTGATTGTAACATACACTGTCTTAGTAGTAGATAAGGCCACACATTTTTGCACCTTAGACATCTAAGAAGCAACACATCTAGCAAATGTGAAGACATACCCAAATGTGGGCTTTCTACTATTTACATGCCTTACATAGTTGGAGCCAGTGTAACCCATGATTGTAGTATCCTGATCACCATAGCAAATGCTCATATCTATAGTGTATTTTAGGTACCTCATGATACCCTTCATGGCGTTCTAATGTTGCTAGCCAAATGTAGCCATATAGAATTCCATAACCCCAACTACAAATGCTATGTCTGTACGAGTAGCTATCATGGCATACATCTAATTGCTCACTATAGATGCATAAGAAATCTTGGCTATCTCGACCTTTTGCTCATTTGACAATCTGCTTGATTGACCTTCACATGGGAAGGTAAAGGACAACTAATAGGCTTAACATGCTGCATATGGAAGTTTGTATGTACTACTTTTGTGATAAGTAAAGGAGCCTCTTAGAGTGATTGTGTGTGATACACATTCCAAGAATATGTGAGGCTTGCCCCATGTCCTTCATCTCAAAGCTCTTCTTGAGCTAAGTTTTCAAAGCATCTAGTTCATCATGAGCTCTTCTAGCAATCAATATATCATCCACATAAAGTACCAAGATAATAAGATTGCCATCACGAGCCTTCTTTGTGTAGAGACATGGATCCATATTACTACAAGAGTAAGATTGCAATCATATAAGTGCATCAAAATTATGATACTATTCACTAGGTGCCTGCTTCAGATCATAAAGGTGCTTTCTCTAGATGTTCCCTACCCTTTTCCTAAAACCCTTAGACATGTTGTATATAAATCTCATAGTGCAAGTCCCCATATAAAAAAATCCATCTTAACATCCATATGATAGAGATCCAGATCTAACCGATCAACTTGTACACCCACTTGCACGGCAATGCATGTTTTTCATTAGGCAAAAAAACCTAATCCCATACTCTGATTGCATGGCCCTCTCCCAAGAATGACTATCACCTTAGCACACAATCTCCTCACCATAAGTAAGGGGCTCACCAAAATCTATCACCATAACATAGTCCATGGAGGGTTCAAACTATCACTAACATCTATCTCTAGCAGAACGTCTCAAAATAGGTTGTGGGGCCTGTATATCCTATTCAACATTATGATCATGGGCCATGAAACATCAACTACAGGCTGTCTCTATGTGACTGTATGATAATAGGAGGCTACTCTTGAATACCACCATGTATATCTCAACTATTAGCTCATGGAAAACAACATCAAGGCTAGGCATGACCTTCCTGGCTTGTGGATCCCATAGGCAATAGCCCATCTCACATGTATTCCCATAACCAAGAAAGATGCATTTCACTAATTTAGGATACAACTTGTTACGTTTATCCTCATGAAAAAAATTATAATGGCTATGGATGACCTTCCTAGCTTGTGGATCCCATAGACGATTTCCCATCTCACATGTATCTTCATAACCAAGAAAGATATATTTCACTAAGTTAGGATCCAACTCATTGCATTTGTCCTTGAGAACATGGCTAAAAGCCTCACCTCTGAAGATACGCAAATGATCATAGGATGGAGTTTTTCCATACCAAACCTCCTTTGCAACATGAAAATCAATAACAATGCATGGGAAATTTTTAATCAAGTGTACCGTAGTAGTAACTGTCTTACCCCAAAAATACTATGATAAGCCTACCTAGCTAAGCATACTATGAACTCTCTCATGAATCGTCATGTTCAAGCAGTTTACAATACCATTTTGGGGTGGGATGTAAGGGGTAGTCAACTAATGCTTAATATCCTACTCATCACAAACTACTCAAATTATTTAGAGATATTCACCCCATTATTTAAACTTAGGCATTTCAGCCTCCTATACCTAGACTGGTTTTCAACAAGAGCAAGCCAATGTCGAAAGGTAGCTAATACATCCGATTTCTACTTTATGGGATATGCCTAGACCTTATGCAAATAATCATCAATGAAAGTCACAAAGTACTTCGAATCACATAAAGATTGATAGGGCATGGGACCATATACATCAGAATAATGAATAGGAGCCAAAGGCTCACCCATGCACGTAATGCCAAACTTCTTATGAGAAACACATGTCTTCCTCTCATAAAGACAATGATCACACAAATAAAAATATTTGTAGTCAAGGGGTGGAAGATACTACAAATGAGAAAGCATTTTCATTCTTTTTAAGGACATTTGTCCAAGGCGACGATATCATAAGAGATGGGTGGTGTTGTAACCATTGTTAAAATGATATCGTAAGAGATGTGTGGTGTTGTAAACATTGTTAAAACGTGGTCAATAGATCTAGATACATGATAAAGAGTGCTAGACTTGGCAGCTCCTACCAACACAAGTTTCCATGAATAATTTTCCATGAGGAATCACAAAAAGATACAAAATAACTTGCATCATCCAACTATCCACACTACAAGATACATGCCTCATATCGACATTCAAAGTGATGCAAATGTTCATAAAAAATTTTTGCCACTGTTGTTTTGTCACTAAAACTGTCAGTATAAACATCTCGACAAAAACATCGTAGAAACTGTCACTATCTGCATTGCTATTTGCAACGTGAATGTGATGCAAATAGCGATGTAGATAGGATGGGCTGTGATGTAGATAATGATGGCAATATCGATGAGTGTAGAGAAATAAAAAATGCTAATAATGACGATTACAGAGGAATTTTTTTTTAGTGGCAGGGCAGTACTTTGCCCTACCACATATAGCACCATATATTGTATAGTGTTTTGCAAAGTAATTACATATTGGGTATGCAATGGTCATTCAAGATGAGCGCAAAAACTACTTAAACCCACATGATTGATAACTCATAGAATAAGTACAAGAATATTGATGAAAACTCATGACATTACATGGAACCATGGAGAGAGAGGAGAGCCAAAACAAACATGAAATTTTATCTGTAATTATCGCAAGATGCAATTTTATACAAAGGATGATAAATGCATCTAAGAAATAGTACATGGAAGATGCCTGCATAGATCACAAACCAAAAAAGAAGAGGCTGTGTGCTCCACAAATCCAAGCACATGCTACAGATCATTGCCATCAGAGAAAGCTCCTCTCTTGATGCAATCTTGACACAAAGGAGCATTGAACAGGCTCTGCAAAATGAACAACTAGACATTAGTCCACCATACATAATGCATTAAAAAAAATAGTGACTACAGACAAGAAATATGATTGACTTACTAGGCCGCCACGTGTGTACAATCTATCGATGAGTGCACAGTGAGACCGTGTCTCTTTGCATATCGAGTCTCCAAACCTATGGGAGCGCGGTTTGTGATGGAGTGTTGCAAAGAAAACAAAATACAATTGTTAGAAACATGATCATTTTAGTAGAAGTGATATTGCAAATAAGAAAGCGAGAAGAACCAAAAGAAAACTTACAAAGTCCTCCAGATAAGTCCTGTGGCCGCCACTCCCTAGATGATGCATGAGCCCTACCTCCAATCGTGCCCTCATTGCCTCCCCCTGCTGCTGTCGCTATCATATTAGAGAATCTATAGCCTCCTCGAGTCTCCGCCAATCCTCTCGGTGTCTACCCACTTGGGCTTTGAGGTTCCACTCTTGAGTGCCTTGTGTGCATTTGATCATCTATGTGACATGTATGCACGCATACACTTCATCATATCCACCCAATGGAAAACCTCTCTATCGCGGTAGGTACCAAAAAATTCTCATGCAAAGATGCCACTATATAGTCCTTGCTCCCCTCTAGTATATTCTTCCAATGGTCTAAACCATTGTGCCTAAATACTTGTTGGCACAACTCTCTCATGCAAGACATCACCCTCCTCCCCTCATCGTTCATGATCATAGCACCTGTCTTGTCATCTACGAGGTATCTATACCCTATTGGGGTACATCTAAGGTGTGTCCTCTCCCACTTGTGACCATGCTCCTGGGCATAGCTAGGAGACCCTTATATATCTAGCATACCCACGGGGGTAGTATCTCTTGGAGTAGCATCCATAGGGGTGCCACCTGCTATAGGGATGGTTAAGCGAAACCTTGAGTCACTGGAGTAGATGTCCCTATAGGTGTGACAAATCCTGGAGGTGACAAGTATCCACTAGATCGACGAGATGGAGATACTACATCAGTGCCTCCACAACACCCACATGAGCCACCCTCTCTAGAACCTGTACGAGAGCAAGGAGTAGCACCCCTATATGGAGCCGATCGCGGGCTCACAACATCCACATCTTCGTAGCACCCCCCAGAACCACTCCCTCCATCTGGGGCCAGTCTCTGGAGCATCGGCCACGTCTACTGGAATACAAAGCATCAAAGTGTTCGAAGTAGATCTTACAGAAGGGCCTGATGATGTTCAAGACAATCACCATATCTCTAAATCGGGCCATTTGATTCGAAGACATACGTGTGAATATCTCCTTCAACTCCTCATAGCTTATCCCTTGACTCATCCTGCTCTCCAAGTTCATCAAAGTTAACCTACACAGATAGAAAATGACGTTAGCATAATCAATAAAATATTTAGGTAAAGCACAATAATATAACTCTGGAAAAAATGATGCTAATTAAAATGCATGATCTAAAGTACTCTTAAAAGCGAATCATCAACAAATTAAGTAGGCGGATGCAAATATGACCTGGCTTATGACCCCATGTTAATCTCCTGGCAGAACTCCACGTATGTATATTGGAAGGTCTATAAATAGGTCACTACATAAGGAGTCCACTTCATTCTCAAAAAATTCTTGGTCCCGTGTCTCTTCGTCTATGTTACTCGTGTCTTCTTCTACATGCTCCAAGCCCTCTTCGACCTCTACCCTCCGTAATATCGACCCCTCAACCTACATATTCTCCTCATCTATGTTGTAGTGAACATTGCTTTCATCATACACTCTCACACTCCGAGGAGTTGATGGCACAACATACCACCATTGAGGTTGTCAGGGATTTGGATAGAAGATTACATGTTCAATATCACATATAAGAGTGAACCAACATTTGTGACTATTTCGTGTCGTGAAAAAAGAAAAAAAAAGGTATGACACAACATACAAAAATGATTCACTTTCTCCTCCATGACAACACCGATCCTTTTTTCTCCTCCATTTCCAATCACCACATCTCTGGTAAGTCTATCATCGTCCTTCAACGGCCATAGCATACTATTGTTTGAATCCACCATTGGTACCCACTATGAAATATGCACTAATGCCTTTGACACCAACCTTTAGCCATGCTACCTTCTAGCCGAAATCATTGTTGCATAAAGCCCTTCAAGGTTTTCATGAAGAGCTTCAAGAAGAACATCCAGCGCATATGGATGGGTGTTGCAATCTCCATTTCATCTACGAGATGCACCAAGAGGTGAGTTTGTATCGTGAGCATGCTAGTGGGTAGGTACTTCTCAAAGAGATAGATTGTATCCACCGCTCCGTGCCTTGAGGATTCAATAGAATATATATTGATCTCCTTTTGTGAAATCCATTGCATTAAATTTGACAACCTATAAATTGCCTCACGTATTTTTGGAGTGAGGCATCCCACGATCATGATTGGTAGTACAAAAACTATCACAACTGAAGAAGGATTGCGAACACCAAGTAGACACTAAATAACAAAATACAAAGGCTACTTGTTGCAACTAAGGTCAAGACAAACATGTGTCAAGATTGTGGGAGAGAAGGAAGGAGTCTCACTTGTAGCTTTCTTGCTTGCACAATGGGGGAAGACACACAAGGGTGGAGGCTGAAAACAGTTTTCCTCTTCTTAGTTGTGTAAGCCAATAGAACTCTAGTACAAGGAAATAGGAGAACCCTATAGATGGGTCTCAAAACCAAACTCAACTAACTAAGGTGGCATACTAACTGAGCCACGAACTAGAGTAGATAAGGATAGCTATCATGTAGCTATTATTCATGGGCGGTGTACCAACCGCGTCTACAACTGACAAGTCGGTGACATAAATACACAACGGTCACCCTGGCATATCACGAGTGGAGCTCGATATCTCAACACTCCCCCTCGAGCTCAATCCCAATTCCTACACACCAAGCAGGTCTCTGAACTTGCGCAGCTTCTCTGCGCCCAATGCCTTCGTGAATATGTCAGCTACCTGATCCTCTGTGCTGACATAAACTAGATCAATAAGACCTAGTAAAACCCTCTCTCGCACATAGTGATAATGCACCTCAATGTGCTTTGTTCTAGCATGATAGACTGGGTTATTTGCCAAGTGTATACTACTCATGTTGTCACAATAAATGACAACTGGCCCATCTGTAGACTGATGCATATCATAAAGTAGCTTATGCAACCAAGCTACCTCACATGCAGCCATTGCTGCACCCCTGTACTTAGCCTC
Organism: Lygodium microphyllum; assembly: GCF_053477565.2. Classification (NCBI taxonomy): domain Eukaryota; kingdom Viridiplantae; phylum Streptophyta; class Polypodiopsida; order Schizaeales; family Lygodiaceae; genus Lygodium; species Lygodium microphyllum. Next base: position 107,223,763 of record NC_141161.1, read on the forward strand.
TGTGCTCGACAAGGCAACTGTAGGCTGTTTCTTGCTGCTCCAAGTGAATGCAGCACTCCCAAAAGAGAACACATATCCACTGGTAGATCGTCTATCAGAAATACTACTAGCCCAATCAGCATCAGTGTATCCATGCAACTGTATCTGAACCCCAGTCTCATAAAATAGTCCATACTGCAATGTGGACTTCACATACCTGAGTATGCGTCTAGCCGCATCCAAATGTGGTTTCCTTGGAGCCTGCATAAACTGACTTACCAATCCAACAGCATAGCTCAAATTTGGCCTGGTAATAGTCATATAAATCAAACTTCCTACTATGCGTCTGTACATAGTAGGGTCTTCTAGAAGCTCACCTGTATCTGTGCTCAGCTTCACATTTTGCTCCAAAGGAACTGAAATAGGCTTACAGCCTGTCATCCCATATTTGGACAGCATGTCCAATCCATACTGCCTCTGCAAGATCTGTATCCCACTTGGTGATCTAATCACCTCAATGCCCAAGAAATAACGCAGCTCTCCCAAATCCTTCATCTCAAACTTCTGCTTCAATAGCATTTTCACATGAAGGATATCTTCATCACTGTCACCTGTCATAATCAAATCATCAACATAAATGACAAGTAGCATAATACCTTTCTCTGTTTTTCTCACATAAAGTGAGAAATCTGTCTTGGAAATCTGAAAGCCAATAGTGACAAGATACTGTCCTATCTTGTCAGACCATGCTCTAGGTGCTTGCTTCAAGCCATACAAGGCTTTCTTCAACTTGCAAACAAACTCAGGATGAACAGCATGCACATAACCTGGTGGCTGCTCCATATAGACCTCTTCTTGCAAATCACCATGCAAGAAGGCATTCTTTACATCCATCTGATGTAAAGACCATCCCTTTGATGCAGCCATAGCAATGACTGCTCTTACGGTTGCCATCCTTGCAACCGAACTGAATGTTTCTTCATAGTCAATGCCATATGTTTGTGCATACCCCTTGACCACTAATCTTGCCTTGTATCTGTTCACAGAACCATCTGCATTGTGCTTCACCTTATAAACCCACTTACAGCCAATTGCATTCTTACCTTTAGGCAAAGGTACCAATTCCCATGTAGCATTTGCTTCCAAGGCATCCATTTCTTCATCCATGGCTTTCTCCCATTTTTCTTTTCCCATGGCTTGCTCAAAAGAAGTGGGTTCTGGTTCTTATATCACCTTGACCATATATGCATAGTGAATGGCTATAAATCCATCATATTTCAGCCTATCCACAGGATACCTAACTCTCGTAGACCTGCGCAAAGTGGGTTCACTCCCAGGTGCTCTCAAAACATCCCTGGTCTTCCTTACTCCAGGTGTAACAATAGAAGGAATACCCAACTCATCATCAATGCTCTGTTCTGAGCCACTTGATTCACCATCCACATAAGAGTGACCTGCATTCACATCAAACATGGGCTGATCTACCTTCTCTTTTTCTTTTCGTGATACCTGCATACCACTATTTGCGCTGCCTTTAGATGATTCTCCTGATCTCAATCTGCCTGTCCATGGCGAAGAATGTGAACCACTGCTAGAGGACGCTCCAGGTCCACTAATATTTTGTGACTGCTGCTGTGAATTCTGTGCAGCATTACCATTTTGTGCATCTACATCATCAATCACATTTACTGGTTTATACCAGCTACTCATCTCATCAAAAACAACATCTCTGCTCACTGTAAACTTACGAGTAGAAGGGTTATAGCATCTATACCCTTTTTGCTGCAGAGAGTAACCAATAAAGATGCACTTCTCAGCTTTTGGATCCAACTTGGATCTCAACTCATCTGGTACATGTACATAGGCAATGCAACCAAAAATTTTCAAATGAGAAATATCTGGTTTCCTACCAGTATACCTCTCCTCTGGAGTCATTCCATGTATTGCTGCAGTGGGAGTCCTGTTCATTATGTAGACTGCTGTAGCAACTGCTTCAGCCCAATAAAAATCTAGCAGGTCTTTTTCATTAAGCATGGCACGAGATACCTCTCCAATATGCCTGTTTTTTCTTTCTGCAATTCCATTTTGCTGTGGGGTATGACTGCATGAATATTGCTGCTTTATGCCATGCTCCTGCAGGAACCTTGCAAACTCATTTGAGAGGTACTCTCCCCCTCCATCTGACCTTAGGCATTTTACTTGCAGGCCTGTTTCTTTTTCAACCATAGCTTTAAGAGTTTTGAAATGCCCAAAAACTTCACTTTTCTTTTTCATAAAATACACCCAAACTTTTCTGCTATAGTCATCAATAAAAGTGACAAAATAATGACAGCCTCCAAGAGATGCAGCTTTAGTAGTCCACACATCAGAGTGGATTAATTCCAATGGCTTCTCACTCTCTTGAACATGTCTAGGAAATGGTTTCCTTTCCTGTTTTCCAAACTGACAGGCTTCACATACCTTATGCATTTCTGCAACCTTGAATTTGGGCAATCCTGCAACAATATTTTGGGCCTGCATTGATTTAAGTCGCTGTACATTAACATGACCAATGCGTTTATGCCAGATATCAATATCTGCAACTACACCGGTCCCATGTGCAAACATTGCTGCACTCAATTCAGACATGTCTGCATCCAATGTAAACATTCTGCCCTTCTTCTTTCCTTTTGCTATCAAGCGACCTTTATTTTTCATATCCTCAACAAAGCATCCATGAGGATTAAATCTGACCTGCAAGCCTTGTTCAACCATTTGACCAACAGAAACCAGATTCTTGGTGATATTCGGGACATGAAATACATCGGACATGTATTTCTTTTTCCCATCCTGCATAGACAAGGGAATTTTTCCAATCTGCACAATCGGATGTGCAGTATCATCACCAGTCTCCACAAATCCTGGTTTTTCCATTTTCCTTGCATCCTCCATCCATTCTGCATGACATGTCATGTGGTTTGATGCACCTAAGTCAACATACCATACATCATTGCTTTCTTCTGCACTTGTCACAGAATTGTTCATGTGCTGCACCATGAACAAATGCTCATTTCTGTCATCACCCTGTCTGCTAGAAGATGCATAATTCCCTTGTTGCAGTTTTCCATTCATGATGTCATTCTGCTTTTTATAGCAGTCTTTAGCCATATGACCCATTTTACCACAGTAGTAGCATTCAACATTACTATTTGCATTTTGACCTCTTTGCCATCCACCACGACCTCTTTGGCTCCCCCTGCCTCTAGAGTTACCACGTCCTCCTCCATAGGACTGGTTTTCTTGAGTTTGCTGCATATTCTGATTTCTACCACGGTCTCCAAATCGGCCTCCTCTACCTCTGCCTCTACCTCTTCCAGCATTTGAGTAGAAGACAGCTTCTTTTGAAGTTCCTCCTGAAGAAGATGCACCACCATTTCTCTGCTCCTCAGAAATTAGAAGAGCAATCAACTCCTCAAAATCAGGAAATCTTTCACGGACAGAAATGGATGTTCGGAACTGTGCATAATCCTTTCCTAGACCATTCAAGGTCACGGAAACCAAATCATCATCTTCCACTGGTGACCCAATGGAAGCAAGTGCATCTGCAATCTTCTTCACCTTCATGTGGTAGTCGTTGATGCTCATACTTTCTCTTTGCACATTATGCAACTCTTGCTTGAGCTACATTTTCCTGGCTTGCGTATTTGTGCTATACATTTTTGACAAAGTATCCCATGCCTCCTTTGGCGTACTTGCATCCTGAATATGCACAATCATCGAGTCTGAAATACTGATAGATAGCCAATACATAACTTTCGTGGCTCTCTCATGCCATGTTTTGAATGCCTGCATTTGCTGTTGATTGGGAACATCAGGAAGAATTGGTTCTTCTTCATTTCCTGCAACAAATTCCCAATATCCTTTTCCCATAAGGAAATTCGTCATTCTAAACTTCCATGCTTGGAAGTTGTTCTTGTCAAGCTTTTCAGTGACAATCTGTGAAAGAGAATCAGATGCCATTACAGAAGACTGCAAAAAATTCTGTCACTGCAAAAACCACAGCTTCACCCTCACAAGGAAAAATCTTCAAAAGTGGCGAAAGTGGTATTTGACCACACAGTCACTTCCTAGTGACGATTTTGCATCAACAGGCAACAGGGATGATTCTGTAACTCCCAATGTCTCTGCGCACAAGCATACAAAGTAATTTTTACAGTAACTATTCACCGACCTGTAGAACAGTGGCTGCACAGCATAAAACTGGGCCTTTTTCTGAGTGCGTGTAGAAAACTTCCGCCTCCAAAACAGGCCCCGAAATGGCCTCAAATCAAAAAAACAAGGTCACCGAGGGCTAAAGCCCTCACCTGCAGTATATACTGCCCTCTTGCTTCACCGCGAAGGGCGTCTTAACCTAAGACAATACACTCCTGCACTTTCCGGTTGTGCTACCTGCAGAGATCTGCTCCCAAAACAGAAAATGAAAGCAACACTGCTCCTCTTACCAGAACACTGCGAGCTTGGCTTGCTTTCTTGAGCTCCTTACCACGAACAAGGCTCTGATACCATGTCAAGATTGTGGGAGAGAAGGAAGGAGTCTCACTTGTAGCTTTCTTGCTTGCACAATGGGGGAAGACACACAAGGGTGGAGGCTGAAAACAGTTTTCCTCTTCTTAGTTGTGTAAGCCAATAGAACTCTAGTACAAGGAAATAGAAGAACCCTATAGATGGGTCTCAAAACCAAACTCAACTAACTAAGGTGGCATACTAACTGAGCCACGAACTAGAGTAGATAAGGATAGCTATCATGTAGCTATTATTCATGGGCGGTGTACCAACCGCGTCTACAACTGACAAGTCGGTGACATAAATACACAACGGTCACCCTGGCATATCACGAGTGGAGCTCGATATCTCAACAACATGACATATCCTATGCCAATCATGGGATTTCAGCCACCCTAATAGATGGTTGTTTTTAGAGAAAGCAAACTTGAGGGAATGCATCATACCAGTTGGGGTGCAGATAGACATGATAATTTGCTTCACAATGCACTTTTCTTTAATGGATAAGACCCAAGGAGAGCATGAGATAGTTGCAAGTGACCATCAGTGATGCTCGACTATGGCCAAAGCACCTCCTGTAACAAGCAAGATACACACTGACTAGGGTTAGACACCCAATCACACTGACCGAGGTATATAAGGTGTAATAGTCCCATATTAGGCAACCAGTTATTATCAAGAACATACCCTTCACCTTCATCTCGTGCTTCCATGGCATCCTTCTCTCCTCTTTTCTGTCATTCTCTCTCCTCTTCCAGTCTTCTTTTCTCTTCTTCTTACTCTCTTTCTCACTCTTAATCTCTTCTCCTCTCTCCTCTCAGCTTCATTCATTACAAGTGGTATCAGAACTATAGGATTTCATCCTTTTCTTCTTTCCCCTTTCTTCCTTTTCAAATACTCAAAACCCTAGTCACTCAGCTTACAAGTACAAGTACAACAAGAAAGACTACAGTTAACTTAAGCTTTTTGGAGCAAGCAAGAGCTATGGTTGGAGACTCAGACATATCTGGAGGTAAAACAGTTAAAATAGCAAGTCGTCACTTCTTTTCATGTAAATTTTAGGGGTCCCAAGCCAAGTTTAGAGTTTCACGAGTTGGAAGAGGATAAAAATCCTAGTTACTTTTTGCGTCAACTCTCCTTCTCTCCCCTTCCTGCAAGCTACCATGGCTGCCAGCCCACACAACCTCCACAAACTTGCTCAAGTTACCTCCAAGGCTCCATCCACCACTTGCACTTGGTCCCCACCATCTCCATCTCCATTTGGAGTACTTGGGTGACCAGTGAAACCCTGCCACAAGCAGCAGGCAATAGTCCATAATTTGTGCTGTTGCCCTTGGCATCCTCCTATCTTCTGCTCCTACTCATGGAATTCCCTTTGGAACCCTTGGCCTACTGGGGCAAGGACTGAACCCCCTCAACAATATTTGATCCCTCCCCTTCTCCAAATTTGACATGATTGAACCCCCTGCTAAACACTCCTTGTGGGCAGCCATTATTGCTTAGTCCAAGCTCTTGATCCAACCCACAACCTTTGGAGCTCGGCCATCAGAAGATCTCTCAACCCCTTTTGACCTTCCCTACTCAGATTGAAGACATGGAGCTTAGCTTGCATGGGAGCTTTGTGGGCAGCCATGAAAGCTTCTCTTGAAGCTTTCCTTCTCTGAAGCTCAAGCTTGGGATAAGCCCGGGAGCCATCCTCATCACTAGGAGCATTTGAATGCTAAAGTTTTCTTCCATGGATGGCCCAACTAGTGGGACTTGATTGATGGGATAATCGGGCATCATGATGATTTATGCTTCAATAGTCTCCCCAAGCATTAAAGAGGTATACCAATCTGATCTTAATCTCTCAAATTTAGCCATGTGCTGAGCTTAATCCCTTATTGGAGAGATTCAAGATTGCATAGGTTCAATAGCTCAATCCTCTTTTGTCTTGTGATTTTGGATAAGCCCCAAAATGAATGATAGCCATTGTAAATTGGGTAAGTAGGAGCCAGTGAGTCACTTGACTACCAATGTAACCCCTATCCCAACCTTTGTTCATTCCTTGCATCTCATGAAAAGGCCCAATGTCTCCTTTGTTGAGATATCGAGCTCCACTCGTGATACGCCAGGGTGACCGTTGTGTATTTATGTCACAGACTTGTCAGTTGCAGATGCGGTTGGTACACCGCCCCTGAATAATAGCTACATGATAGCTATCCTTATCTACTCTAGTTCGTGGCTCAGTTAGTATGCCACCTTAGTTAGTTGAGTTTGGTTTGAGACCCATATCTAGGGTTCTTCTATTTTTCTTTGTACAAGTGTTCTTTTTGGCTTACACAACTAAGAAGAGAAAAACAGTTTTCAGCCTCCACCCTTGTGTGTATTCCCCCATTGTGCAAGCAAGAAAGCTACAAGTGAGACTCCTTCCTTCTCTCCCACAATCTTGACATGGTATCACAGCCTTGTTCGTGGTAAGGAGCTCAAGAAAGCAAGCCAAGCTCGCGGTGTTCTGGTAAGAGGAGCAGTGTTGCTTTCATTTTCTGTTTTGGGAGCAGATCTCTGCAGGTAGCACAGCCGGAAAGTGCAGGAGTGCATTGTCTCAGGTTGAGACGCCCTTCGCGGTGAAGCAAGAGGGCAGTATATGCTGCGGGGTCTGTTTTGAGGCCATTTCGGGGCCTGTTTTGGAGGTGGAAGTTTTCTGCACGCACTCAGAAAAAGGCTCAGTTTTATGCTGTGCAGCCACTGTTCTACAGGTCGGTGAAAAGTTACTGTAGAAATTGCATCGTATGCTTGTGCGCAGAGACATTGGGAGTTTCAGAATCATCCTTGGTTCCTGTTTATGCAAAATCGTCACTAGGAAGTGACTGTGTGGTCAAATACCACTTTCACCAGTTTTGCAGATTTTCCCTTGTGAGGGTGAAGCTGTGGTTTTTGCAGTGACAGAATTTTTTGCAGTCTTCTGTAATGGCATCTGATTCTCTTTCACAGATTGTCACTGAAAAGCTTGACAAGAACAACTTCGAGGCATGGAAGTTTAGAATGACGAATTTCCTTATGGGAAAAGGATATTGGGAATTTGTTGCAGGAAATGAAGAAGAACCAGTTCTTCCTGATTTTCCCAATCAACAGCAAATGCAGGCATTCAAAGCATGGCATGAGAGAGCCAGGAAAGTTATGTACTGGCTGTCTATCAGTATTTCAGACTCTATGATTGTGCATATTCAGGATGCAAGTACGCCAAAGGAGGCATGGGATACTTTGTCAAAAATGTATAGCACAAATACACAAGCCAGGAAAATGCAGCTCAAGCAAGAGTTGCACAATGTGCAAAGAGAAAATATGAGCATCAACGACTACCACATGAAGGTGAAGAAGATTGCAGATGCACTTGCTTCCATTGGGTCACCAGTGGAAGATGATGATTTAGTTTCTGTGACCTTGAATGGTCTAGGAAAGGATTATGCACAGTTTCGGACATCCATTTCAATTCGTGAAAGATTTCCTGATTTTGAGGAGCTGATTGCTCTTCTAATTTCTGAGGAGCAAAGAAATGGTGGTGCATCTTCTTCAGGAGGAACTTCAAAAGAAGCTGTCTTCTACTCAAATGCTGGAAGAGGTAGAGGCAGAGGTAGAGGAGGCCGATATGGAGGCCGTGGTAGAAATCAGAATATGCAGCAAACTCAAGAAAACCAGTCCTATGGAGGAGGACGTGGTAACTCTAGAGGCAGGGGGAGCCAAAGAGGTTGTGGTGGATGGCAAAGAGGCCAAAATGCAAACAGTAATGTTGAATGCTACTATTGTGGTAAAATGGGTCATATGGCTAAAGACTGCTATAAAAAGCAGAATGACATCATGAATGGAAAACTGCAACAAGGAAATTATGCATCCTCTAGTAGACAGGGTGATGACAGAAATGAGCATCTGTTTATGGTGCAGCACATGAACAATTCTGTGACAAGTGCAGAAGAAAGCAACGATGTATGGTATGTTGACTCAGGTGCATCAAACCACATGACAGGTCATGCAGAATGGATGGAGGATGCAAGGAAAATGGAAAAACCAGGATTTGTGGAGACTGGTGATGATACTGCACATCCTATTGTGCAGATTGGAAAAATTCCCTTGTCTATGCAGGATGGGAAAAAGAAATACCTGTCCGATGTATTTCATGTCCCGAATATCACCAAGAATCTGGTTTCTGTTGGTCAAATGGTTGAACAGGGCTTGCAGGTCAGATTTAATCCTCATGGATGCTTTGTTGAGGATATGAAAAATAAAGGTCGCTTGATAGCAAAAGGAAAGAAGAAGGGCAGAATGTTTACATTGGATGCAGACATGTCTGAATTGAGTGCAGCAATGTTTGCACATGGGACCGGTGTAGTTGCAGATATTGATATCTGGCATAAACGCATTGGTCATGTTAATGTACAGCGACTTAAATCAATGCAGGCCCAAAATATTGTTGCAGGATTGCCCAAATTCAAGGTTGCAGAAATGCATAAGGTATGTGAAGCCTGTCAGTTTGGAAAACAGGCAAGGAAACCATTTCCTAGACATGTTCAAGAGAGTGAGAAGCCATTGGAATTAATCCACTCTGATGTGTGGACTACTAAAGCTGCATCTCTTGGAGGCTATCATTATTTTGTCACTTTTATTGATGACTATAGCAGAAAAGTTTGGGTGTATTTTATGAAAAAGAAAAGTGAAGTTTTTGGGCATTTCAAAACTCTTAAAGCTATGGTTGAAAAAGAAACAGGCATGCAGATAAAATGCCTAAGGTCAGATGGAGGGGGAGAGTACCTCTCAAATGAGTTTGCAAAGTTCTTGCAGGAGCATGGCATAAAGCAGCAATATTCATGCAGTTATACCCCACAACAAAATGGAATTGCAAAAAGGAAAAACAGGCATATTGGAGAGGTATCTCGTGCCATGGTCAATGAAAAAGACTTGCCAGATTTTTATTGGGCTGAAGCAGTTGCTACAGTAGTCTACATAATGAACATGACTCCCACTGCAGCAATACATGGAATGACTCCAGAGGAGAGGTATACTGGTAGGAAACCAGATATTTCTCATTTGAAAATTTTTGGTTGCATTGCCTATGTACATGTGCCAGATGAGTTGAGATCCAAGTTGGATCCAAAAGCTGAGAAGTGCATCTTTATTGGTTACTCTCTGCAGCAAAAAGGGTATAGATGCTATAACCCTTCTACTCCTAAGTTTACAGTGAGCAGAGATGTTGTTTTTGATGAGATGAGTAGCTGGTCTAAACCAGTAAATGTGATTGATGATGTAGATGCACAAAATGGTAATGCTGCACAAAATTCACAGCAACAGTCACAAAATATTAGTGGACCTGGAGCGTCCTCTAGTAGTGGTTCACATTCTTCGCCATGGACAGGCAGATTGAGATCAAGAGAATCTTCTCAAAGTAATGCAGATAGTGGTATGCAAGTATCACGAAAAGGAAAAGAGAAGGTTGATCAGCCCATGTTTGATGTGAATGCAGGTCACTCTTATGTGGATGGTGAATCCAGTGGCTCAGAACAGAGCATTGATGATGAGTTGGGTATTCCTTCTATTGTTACACCTGGAGTAAGGAAGACCAGGGATGTTTTGAGAGCACCTGGGAGTGAACCTACTTTGCGTAGGTCTACGAGAGCTAGGTATCCTGTGGATAGGCTGAAATATGATGGATTTACAGCCATTCACTATGCATATATGGTTAAAGTGATACAGGAACCAGAAACCACTTCTTTTGAGGAAGCCATGGGAAAAGAAAAATGGGAGAAAGCCATGGATGAAGAAATGGATGCCTTGGAAGCAAATGCTACATGGGAATTGGTATCTTTGCCTAAAGGTAAAAATGCAATTGGCTGTAAGTGGGTTTATAAGGTGAAGCACAATGCAGATGGTTCTGTGAACAGATACAAGGCAAGATTAGTAGTCAAGGGGTATGCACAAACATATGGTATTGACTATGAAGAAACATTCAGTCCGGTTGCAAGGATGGCAACCGTAAGAGCGGTCATTGCTATGGCTGCATCAAAGGGATGGTCTTTACATCAGATGGATGTAAAGAATGCCTTCTTGCATGGTGATTTGCAAGAAGAGGTCTATATGGAGCAGCCACCACGTTATGTGCATGCTGTTCATCCTGAGTTTGTTTGCAGGTTGAAGAAAGCCTTGTATGGCTTGAAGCAAGCACCTAGAGCATGGTCTGACAAGATAGGACAGTATCTTGTCACTATTGGCTTTCAGATTTCCAAGGCAGATTTCTCACTTTATGTGAGAAAAACAGAGAAAGGCGTTATGCTACTTGTCATTTATGTTGATGATTTGATTATGGCAGGTGATAGTGATGAAGATATCCTTCATGTGAAAATGCTATTGAAGCAGAAGTTTGAGATGAAGGATTTGGGAGAGCTGCGTTATTTCTTGGGCATTGAGGTGATTAGATCACCAAGTGGGATACAGCTCTTGCAGAGGCAGTATGGATTGGACATGCTGTCCAAATATGGGATGACAGGCTGTAAGCCTATTTCAGTTCCTTTGGAGCAGAATGTGAAGCTGAGCGCAGATGCAGGTGAGCTTTTGGAAGACCCTACTATGTACAGACGCATAGTAGGAAGCTTGATTTATATGACTATTACCAGGCCAGATTTGAGCTATGCTGTTGGATTGGTAAGTCAGTTTATGCAGGCTCCAAGGAAATCGCATTTGGATGCGGCTAGACACATACTCAGGTATGTGAAGTCCACATTGCAGTATGGACTATTTTATGAGACTGGGGTTCAGATACAATTGCATGGATACACTGATGCTGATTGGGCTGGTAGTATTTCTGATAGACGATCTACCAGTGGATATGTGTTCTCTTTTGGGAGTGCTGCAGTCACTTGGAGCAGCAAGAAACAGCCTATAGTTGCCTTGTCGAGCACAGAGGCTGAGTACAGGGGTGCAGCAATGGCTGCATGTGAGGTAGCTTGGTTGCATAAGCTACTTTATGATATGCATCAGTCTACAGATGGGCCAGCTGTCATTTATTGTGACAACATGAGTAGTATACACTTGGCAAATAACCCAGTCTATCATGCTAGAACAAAGCACATTGAGGTGCATTATCACTATGTGCGAGAGAGGGTTTTACTAGGTCTTATTGATCTAGTTTATGTCAGCACAGAGGATCAGGTAGCTGACATATTCACGAAGGCATTGGGCGCAGAGAAGCTGCGCAAGTTTAGAGACCTACTTGGTGTGCAGGAATTGGGATTGAGCTCGAGGGGGAGTGTTGAGATATCGAGCTCCACTCGTGATACACCAGGGTGACCGTTGTGTATTTATGTCACCGACTTGTCAGTTGCAGATGCGGTTGGTACACCGCCCCTGAATAATAGCTACATGATAGCTATCCTTATCTACTCTAGTTCGTGGCTCAGTTAGTATGCCACCTTAGTTAGTTGAGTTTGGATTGAGACCCATATCTAGGGTTCTTCTATTTTTCTTTGTACAAGTGTTCTTTTTGGCTTACACAACTAAGAAGAGAAAAACAGTTTTCAGCCTCCACCCTTGTGTGTATTCCCCCATTGTGCAAGCAAGAAAGCTACAAGTGAGACTCCTTCCTTCTCTCCCACAATCTTGACATCCTTTCCAATGCATCTCATGCTGATTTCTTAATAAAAATGTCTGCCATGTATACTCCAATTGAGGAAAAAGGCCAATGCTAGGCGAGGTGGCAAGACAAAAGAGAGGCGACCCTCCCTTACCACTTAAGACCTTGAAGGGGTGCACAACCCGACCATGGGGGAACTTTTCCCACCTCTCGGTGATCCGGAGCTTAATACTTGTATGTAGATGCAGGTACCTTCCATGAGCTCCACCCTCCCTAATGCAATGATCCCCCTTGGACACCCCCCACAATGCTCATGGCACCCATGTATAACACTTGAAGTGCATGCAATTAAAAGAGATGTATGACACTAAAATCAATTATGCTTTGATGAGAGAGAAGATGGGTATGCAATGTCGCTTGGGATAATGCTCAATATGCTATTGGTGTTGATGATTAGGCCTCTCAGACTATGCTCGATCCATGTAAGACTTTTGCAATAAGGGACATGCAGTGTTTTTGGTCACAGCCCTACAGGATAGTCACAAAGATCCTATTGTAGAAATTTCTAGTATCTATGATGGATCACCGCCCAGGTCAAAGGGAAACCCATCCTTCGGGTTATAGAACTACTCATGATCAACATCATCATTGTCAAAGTAGTCAGTGGGTAGGTCATCCTCATCATTGTGCCAATCTTCCATGACATACATGCTATGAACTTTGACCTTAGATGTCTTGTATGGGCATTTGGAGGCATGATCAGCAATGTACTTATCTCCACACTTAAAGCATAGGCCCTTTTCCTTCTGTTCCTTCACAACATTTGGGGAAATGAATAGTTGGCTACTTTGGGGTTGTTATTAGGCATAGAAGTGCCTCAAAAACCACCTCCGTATGGGGCTTATTGTGAAGGAATGTGGGGTTGCCCAACACCTTGCTGAAAATGTTCATTCTTACGGTACTTTCTTGCATATCTCTCAAATAATTCAATTACATAAAATAGTGTGGTAGATTTTTGGGCCATGACATCTGCCGATAGGTTCGGTTCCAACCCATAGATATACTTGTGCAATTCAACATCATCGCTAATGCTCTCCACATACATGGTCAAGTTCATGAACTGATTTGTGTACTCATACAGTAAGGTTATGTTGGTCGAGTGTACCATCATCTTGCCAACCACTCTTTTTCCAGAGGAGACACTAAAGCTTGGACCATATGCATTTCAAAATATTCCTAGTCAATAAACTGATGATTCTCTCCATTGATATAGAGCCACCATGTGTGGGCAAATCCTTCCAAGTGGAGAGACACAAAAAGTATTTTCTGATCATCACTGCGAGGGTAGATATTGAAGTAGGACTTCAACTTGGACATCCATTCCTCCAAGTTAGATGGTGAGGGGGATTGTCCATTGTACTTTGTTAGGATGATCTTGTCACACAAATCATTGGGGCCATGATGCCTATGGAATCCTTGCTGCCCATACATCCCTCGATGGCCATACATGCCTTGTTGTCTATACATCCCATATGGTGCATTAAGCCTGTGTTGGCAATAATAACCATGCTAGTCATTTGTACCATATTGTCCTTGATGGGGCTGATTCATATAGGGTGCATGGGGCGCCTAGGGAGAGCGGGGGAGATTCGACCAAGGGTGGGAGAAGGCCTCAATGGGATGTTGGCTGCATGGTGGATGGGGGAATTTAATAGGGGCTCATCATGTGCATGAGAGGGTTCACGAATCTCGTAGGTAGAAGGAAAAATTCCCTTAGCACCAAGTATACCCTGTGGACCATGCAACGGTTCCTAATGTGGAGGACGTCTAGACTCATGCCTAGAGTCATTGGCCTTCTCTTGGGATGAAGCGGTCACTAATTGAGCAACAAGAGTAGTGAGCTGCTCTAAGGTCTGTTGAGTCTTTGAGTTTGAGAGAGCCATGTGCTCGATTGCTTCATCAAACTTGGACATCATTTGGCGGTGGTTGGTGACCATGTCATTATGCCGTTCCATATGACGAAGCTCATGCTGACAGAGGGTGTGATTGAGTAGGGTGTATGGGTTTGTTTTAGGCATTTCCTCCTGTATGTCACCGTGGTAATCCTCTCCCAAACTTGGTTCCTCATTCATGGAGGTCAGGGAGTCTCTAATCTCCCCCTGTAGTTCCTCTTGGGCCTTGCTTTTGCCTTTCTGGCTAGCCATCTGGATGTAGTCCACAAGACCTGCTGTCAGTAAAAGGGGTGTAGCTTTTTGTAGGAAACTTTGATTGATGAGATTTTTGGCTCAACTCAAAGGGAACAAAGTTCTCTTTGAGATGAGCTATTAACCTTTGTGATAGAAAAAGATTAGAATTTTTTGTAATAGGATTATTGTTCCTGGGTCTGTACCTTGTCCACAATGACCCTAGTGCACAAAAATGGGCCTAAATTTCAAAAGCAGAGTATCCTCTATTTCAGAATTGCATAGTGATTGGGTTGAAGAGCTTCAGGAAGCTTACTTGTTAGATGATCATTTCAGCCACATATTCCAAAAATTACAGCATGGTGTCATGGCTAAAAACTCCCAATATCAGCTCAAGCATGGTCTTATTTGGTCCCATGGCAAGATTGTCATTCCACATACTTCACCCTTTGTGACCAAGTGTGTTCCTTGCCAACTAAATAAGGACAATACACTCTAACTTGCTGGCCTCTTATAGCCTCTCTCCTTATCCCTGAAGGGAAATGGACCCACATCACAATGGACTTTATCACTGGCCTTTCGGTGACCAAAAAAGGTTGAAACAACATCTATGTGGTAGTTGATCACCTCATCGAAGGTACCCACTTTATCCCCACTAAGACCCAATACACCGCCTCTCAAGTGGCCACTTAGTTTATGGAAAATGTCTTCAAATTGCATGGCTTAGCACAAGTCATAGTCAATGATTGGGATGCAAAGTTTATGAGCAACTTTTGACACATAATTTGCACCTCCATGGGGACCAAGCTTGATCCATCCATTGCATACCACCCTTAGACTAATTGGCTAGACTGAAAAAGTGAACAAATGGCTTGAAACATATTTGAGGCACTTCTGCCATGATGTACAACACAATTGGGATACGTGGCTCCACTTGGTTGAGTTTACATATAATAACTCCACCCACTCTAGCATTGGAGTTTCCCCTTTTGAGGCCTTATATGGGTATAAGGTTCCCCTCCCCACAGTTTTATTTAACAAATAAGATCAACCCTTAGAGTCAGGCTGAGTTGGGCTAAGTTGTGGACCACATGCAAGCCTTACTTCAACAATGTAAAGTAAACCTTCAGAAGGCCCAAACATACATGAAGTCTATGCTGATGAGAAACGAAGGCATTTGGAGTTCTAAGAAGGGGAATTGGTCCTTTTGAAAGTGTCTAAGTCCCGCTACTCAACCCTCAAACATGGCAGCAGTAACAAGCTGGCCCATCGCTTCTATGGCCCATATTGGATTTTGAAGAGAGTTAGTAACTTGGCTTACTGCTTAGAACTTCCCCCACCACCAAGATCCACAATGTGTTTCATGTCAGCCAGCTGAAACCTTTCATGGGCTCCTTAGTGGACTATGTGGAAGAATTTTCCCCCATAGATGAAGAAGGCATCACTCAATATATCCCTAAGGCCATCATTGGGCAGCGTGATAAGCACTTACAATCTTGGTCCATCAAAGAATACCTCATCAAATGGCAAGGCCTACCCCTAGAAAAAGCCTCTTGGCGCCCAAAAACCATTGTCAATGAATTCCCCTACCTCTAAGAGGACCCACAGCCTGAATACTAGCAAGTCATGCCCCATTTAACCACTTTCTACATGTAGACTGCACAGCATTTTAGAGCAATTTTGTACTTACCCAAATCTCATGAATGCACATTCTACATAGGCTGAAAGTACTCGTCATAAGCTCTATTTTGACATGTGGTAAGCCCTATTTGGAGCAACCTATCAAAAGTTGTGACCCGTTTACTTTAGCACGCTTGTCTGGGACATTATGCTGTCCCTAGTCTTTACCCACCCAATTTTCATTGTAAAAGGGCTCAGAGTAGTACTCTGCAACCCTCCCTTAGCCCACCCACCACTCCCTCTACTTTTTCTTATTTTTGAGGGCAAAAACCTTCAGGGTGGAGATGGATTGTAACAAGCGAGATACAGTCTGACTAGGGGTTAGACACCTAGTCACAGTGATCGGGGTATATAAGGTGTAAGAGTCCCAGATTAGGGAAACTAGTTATTATCAAGAACATATCCTTCACCTTCTTCTCCTGCTTCCATGGCTTCCTCCTTCCTTATCTCCTCTGTTCTATCTTTCTCTCTCCTCTTCTAGTCTTCTTTTCTCTTCTTCTTGCCCTCTTTCTCTCTATTTAGCTCTTCTCCTCTCTCCTCTTAGCTTCATTCATTACACCTCCATCTTGTCTACCTCCTTCAAATCCATTCGTGGCCCTATAGTGTCTCTCTTTCCTGTGATGTGGTCCCATAATAAGCTGCCCACATTATTGAAGATATGAATGGGATCCAACAAATGGTTGATTTGTAAGTGGGTGCAATACAACAACTTGTAGAAAATCAAGAACGGTCACATTCCATTTGGATGTGATTCCTTATTGATCATTTTCAACTCGTATCAGCTTTGGGCATTCATTCTTTCTAGAGGTCATCCAAGAAAACCTTCCCTTAGCTCATGACCCTTTGGTAAGAAAGCGACGTGTCCTTGATATACCATCTTCTTCATGGTTCGTGATCTTTGAGAGTCTCTAACTGTGGCCCACACAATGGACATGTATGATAACTTGAGGTAACCAGACCTACCACAACACCCCTATTTAGTCAACACAAACTCGAGAGTCTCTAACTATGGCCACATAATGGACAAGCATTGATAACTTCGAGAGTTTCTAACTATGATGGCCCACACAATGGACATGCATGATATCTTGAGGTAACCAGACCTGCCACAACACCCCTATATAGTCAACACAAACTTGAATGAGCTATGTTAGATATCACCAACAGGAATGGAAGCCCACTTATCTAAGCACTCCCTAAATCTTGAAAAGTAATGCATGGTCGACATGAGAGTGGCTCATATATTAGTGGATCATCGATTATCGTGCTTGCTCATGTCTTCCACAACGATCCCCTCCTCCCACAAAATCTTGAGCTCATCAACTAATGGATGGAGGTAGACGTCCATGTTCTTGACTTTGTAGTACCAAGAAATGAGCAAGCTAAGGATCAGGTGTCCTTTCTATAGAAAGCCATGTTGGGATGTTGTAGTTAACCAGGACTATAGGCCACACAATGTAAGAAGTTGAGCAGAGACCAAATGGATTCACACCATACCCATAGCAAGGCCAAGCCGAATATTCTTGGCTCTCATCTAAATCCTGGAAAGGTGGAGTCAATGTGGTTTTGTGCGCATGAATATGTTGATATTCGTTGGACTCCATCTATGGATCTATTCTAGGCATGCCATGTTGTCAAGCTCGCCCATGCCCGACATATGAAACATGTGACATAAGTGTTTAAGAAATTTTTGAGGAATGGTTTGCCCTTGCAAGTTCTGTTGATACATGTGAGCACCACACTTTGAGACATGTCTCCATAGTCTTTTATTCTCCTAAAAATAATACACAATTGTTGACACATGCATGGATGCTGTTGTAGTCCATGCCAAGCTTTCAAAACACTAGTCATGCATCATCATGAGACTCAGGCATTGTGTTTTGAGGTGGTTACTTTAGCAACCTGATAAAAAATCAGAAGATGCCTGGAAAAGAACAATAAGTGTTTTTTATAATAGAGTAAAAAAAAACAACGGAGCATAGAATGTACCTGAACAACTTGGTTACACTCACATCACTCCACCCCTACTTTGCCTCCCTTCATCCTTCTTTCTTTCTTTCTCTCCCCTCCTCTCTCTCAATGTTTATTTCTCTCCCCATCTTCCCTCCCCACTCTCACTTCTTCTCTCTTTTCCTTTTCCTCTCTTATTCTCTCTGTCTTTCTCTCTTTTCCTCTCCACTTGCACTCAACACATCTCGTTACAATCAAAATCAAAGATAGAAAATAAAAACTCATAAAACAAGACATTGAAAGACCCTCTCTCCCCACCCCTCTTTGTGTCTCTCTTTTCCCTCTCCCTTTATTTTTCTATCATTCCGTTCTCTCGAAGTCTCTCATTGTTTCCATTTTCTCCCTCCTCTCTCGCTCTCTATTTGTTGTTCTCTCTATCTCTCTTTTTCTCCCTTGATCTGTCTCTTTTTCTCCCCCTCTCTTTCTAGCTCTCTCTCTCTCTCTCTTTCACTCTCCTTCCTCTCTTTACCTCACACTTTTATCCACCTCTTCCTTCACTCTCCGTTTCTTTTTCTCTCCCCCCTCTCATTCTTTCTCTTTCTTTGTTGCTCCTCTCTCCCTCCCTTCCTCTCTCTCTTTCTCTCTTTCTCTCTTTCTCTCCTTCTTTGTTACATTTCCTCTCTCTCTCTCTCTCTCTCTCTCTCTCTCTCTCTCTCTCTCTCTCTCTCTCTCTCTCTCTTCCTTCCTTCTTCTCCCTCTCTCCTTTCCTCTCTTTCTCTCTCTCTCTCTCTCTTTCAATGCATTTCATCACAAAGAAGAAAAAAATAAAGAAAGGAAGAAAAAGAAATAACAAAGCAAGAAGAGGCACTGTACCTACCACAAAGGCTCAAGGATGGATTCTTCATCTCCTCTTCGTGACGTCCCTTCTTTCTCCCTTGCACACTTCTCCCTCTTCTTCATGTACAGTGGCAGCACTGGCGGCAGAGATGAGAATATCTCATTCTCTCTCTTTCCCTCTTCCTCTCCCTCTCCCTCTCAAGGCGACGATCTCTCTTGCTCTCTCTTTTTCTCTCTCTCGATAATGTTTGTGGAAAATGCTGCACTTGGGTTTTCGGTGGGTTTTTTTTCTCAAACTGACGTGGAGTGACACCGCTATTTTACGTCACAAATCATTGTCACTATTTGCCCATTCCCTTGTAGTGCGAGTAGAGAGTAGGCTTTTTGGTCAAAGTGGAAACATGGTGTATATCATGCACTTAAAGATGCCGCTTAAAGTAAATGACATCAACTGTACATCTCCAATACCAACAGTATCCAATACCAAGTCAGTACGCAATTTGACAGATCTTATCATGTTGTAATAGGAGTCGAACCACTCTCGATAAGGGGTAGCAGAAAACAAAGTCCTTGAATCAATCAACCAACACTAAGTATAGGTGGACAAGGCATCAACCATCTACAAAATATCAAGAGAAGAAGCTGCAAGTATATAATCATTATCAAAATCAATCTGCATGACATTAATATATTTAATCTTGTTGCTAGACTTGCTGGGGGAAATGCTGCAATCCTCAGACTTTTCTTTTACTTTGCCATTACCTTTGTCTTTATGCTTATCATTGTGTTGTCATTATTGCTTTTACCATCATGTTCTCCTTTAATAGTCAATCTCGGGGAGATCACTATGTATAAATCCTATATATCATGTGTGTTCATGGTATATTTTATATATCCTTATGTAACCTATTTTGTGATATTTACTTAAACCTTCCATGACTTATCACCATTATTTATAAACCACTTACTGTAAGTAAAACTTTAATGTATAATTTAACAAATCCTTATGTAATAGATATAAAGCACTAGTTTTATCATATAATTGATCACAACCTAGCGCTTAAGAATTTATAAATGTTTAAAAGTAGCTTTGAGTTATGATGAGACTTTATAAAGTATCTTCATGCTATATAAAATCCAATGGTAAAATCTAGAGCTCTATGAATAAACTAGGGTTTTGAGACAATTTTCATTAAAAATTTAGATGTATAACTAAGGTATACATTTCATAACTTGGGGATAGTTAGCAAAGGGCATTCACATTAGTAGCTTTGCTACCAAGTCTCACACATTTAGCATTGGCTAAAATTCACAAGCTATGATGCATAATTACTAGTAAGCTAGTTGCTCAAGCCTACTTTAAAATGAGTAAGAAGTGAGCATTGTATGCCTTTAAACGTGAAAATACACAATTTGACCATTGAATACACATTTTGACCATTCTAGTACTATCATAGGGCTTTCTTACATTACAATATCGATCTTAGTGTTATCGTGTTGCAATGGTAGTGGCCTATAATATTAGTGTGTTTATTGCATCTAACTCATCTTATATTATTGTGTCCATCATTTCTAAAAAGCATATCAAGTATACATAACACACATACACACAAATAGATTCTAGAGAGAACAAGAGACAAGGACCCAATTTTTTTTCTACCTAGTTGAAATCTTATGAAGTCATAATAAAAGACAAAGAATATGAGCTTAATTTATAGTTTAAAAAGATTGATATATTGGGGTGATATTGAAGGGAAAAGCATATTGCCTTTCTAGGTCCCATAACTAAATTCCAAAAATATTTGCATGAAGATGTATCTAAAAGCATAATTTTATCTCATTTTCTTCTATAAAGTAGATATAGCTATACAAAAATATTAGACATACAAAATTTTCCTCTAGTTGTGTGTTCTACTTAAGCATCTCAACATTGTCAAATCAAGAATTCATCCTCATTTTCATATACATAGATGCATCACCATAATCCACTAGTGATGTTCTTAAAGCAGGCATAAAAACACATGAGATTAATGTAAAGGGAAATGCCAAGAATGAGATTGCCAAGACTTTTTTAGTCATTTTATATAGCAGGAAATATTGAAAGAGAGAAAAAGTAATGTTTCTTTACCTGTTCTCAACTGTCTTTTACAAATTCATTGAAGATCTTCCAATCATTTTCATCAAGTTCATATTTATAATTGTTGCAATCATATGTTAGATTTGCAAGAGCAATGATAATTTCAATGTCTACCATATTAAGGTCAGTCAAATCATATGTAAAACTCCTTGGCCCCTTTGATTTTCTATACCATCAAAGTTGAACTTCCACCCCTGATGGTCTATTTGAGAGGCTCCTTACTAATAAAAATCCCAAGTACCAAATAGGCACCATAACTTTTCTTCTCATCCGTACTTGGTCCTTACTTGAACTTGGTGGAAAGTGTCCATTTAGCAACAAAAGTGGCATTCTTATTCCAAATGGACCCTCTCCACATAGGCACCGTAGCTTTTCTTCTCATATTTTGAAATCGTTCCAAGTACTAAACACTTTGGCTTTTATTTTTTCTTGTACTTTTTGAAAAGCTTGCCTTTGGTATTCTCTTCCTGGAAGAATACAACACAATCTAAACCAATGCCAAATAGATATTATTTGTTTGAGTTTGATACTTCTCATCCTTAATGTAGTATACTCCCTATTGCACCCTTGTAAGCCTATCCTTGGATAATATGGGATTGCCATTAAGTTGACTTACTAATGTAGACTTGAAAAGAAAACTACTATTCTCAAGCTTTATTATTAGGCTCACTTTGTCTTTTTCCTCATTTCTTTCATCCAATATAGAATGAGCATGGAATCCACTGCATGCCTTATCTCACTCGTAGACACATCCTCATTAGAACTTATTCCATCATCTACATGAACTAAAGACTCATTTGTATTAGAATCTTGCAAACTTGAATTGGCATATGCCTCAAACAAGCCTTCAGACCAAGGCTCTAGCCGCCACTTCTTATCCTCCTTTTTACCTTTTGGCTTCATTTGCAAACCTTCACAAATCATTGAGCACTTTGTAACCCCCTTTTCAAGGCATCGATAATCTTCCCATCAGTTGAAACACATTCATAATCACCTA
The DNA here is from genome assembly GCF_053477565.2 of Lygodium microphyllum. NCBI lineage: Eukaryota > Viridiplantae > Streptophyta > Polypodiopsida > Schizaeales > Lygodiaceae > Lygodium > Lygodium microphyllum. The sequence continues at coordinate 107,245,665 of NC_141161.1, forward strand.
GATCTACTTCTTTCATGGTCTCTTTAAGATTTAACTTTCTCCATACATGTTCTTATTTTTTATGGGCCAGTGTAAATTTCACACCATCCTCCTTGCATTCAAAATATAAAATTCCATTGAAGATCCCTATACACTGAAACATGTCCATCAAGTCATAAGTGCACTCTTGCCCAACCATGGTGTCAACTTTGCTGAAAAAGATTTCAACTACATCAAATCTAGTTAGATGTATTGGAAGTATCTTATTTGGATGGAAATCTCTAAAATATTTTATAACTAGTACAATGAAGTGGCACAAGAGTTTCACGTCTAGGAATGCCTCCTTACTAATAAAATTACTTGATAGTGTATAGGTGGTATGTTTTATAATCCAAGATCTCTATATTTGGAAGAAGAGTGCCACTTTTGTTGCTAAGTAGACCCTCTCCACCAAGTTCAAGGATGGGGACAAGAAAATATCAATGTAGTCTCCAGCAACTCCAAGATAGACTTGTGTCCCAACCATGCTTCACTCTTTTCTATGTTTTCCATTATTTGCTAGCTCTCCCAAACATTGTTGGACTTGCCTACTACATATCCTGTATGCTACAACCCAATTTTGACGATCATCTCATCTGATATCTGCTTCCTTAAGCAAATGTTTGTCAATAGAAAAAGAATCATAAACAATGGCTACATGATTCAAAGTAACCAAGATATCCCCAAGGGCTAATTGATGCTTTGGTTTGTCAAGAATATTGACTAGCTTTTTTCCATTGTGTGTATAAAGTCTTGATCATGCATGCACGAACCCTCTCCATTTGATAATTTGGTTGAGAGAGGTCATCCATCCCATCCAATTTGGCATCTACTACCATGTTATTGACGTAATAAACTAACATTAACTTTATTCATTGCACTATCTCCATTGATGCATGTGCTATAACAGGACCTACTTTCGATTTGAGTTTCTCATCCCACAATACCATGATTTTGGTCCATTGTCTATAAAGAAAACTTGAATCAAATCGATTACCAGTACAATGAGCAACCACAACCAAGTGTGGAAGTGCTTCATGAAGGAGATTTGCAACAAATACCCTTACATAGCCACCAATGGCAAAGGTATCATCAAATGCATTAGCAATCACATGATAACCTGCTTTTCCTTCTCCAACTTTAATAATGAGTAAAGTCCCATATTTATGATCTAAAGACTTATATCCATCAAATCCAACAGAGTATCATCTTTAGGATTTCACCTATGATGAAAATAGTAAATGTTATAAAAATTGATTGAGAATACTTTTTGCAAGTCAAAAGAATAAATATTACGTATGCTTACCTTATCCTCTTCTTTATGGTAGTCTCATCTTCCATCAAAATAAAATGAATATTTCTTATGATGGCATTTTTTTCTTTTTCCTTTTGATATATTTCAGTAATAGCATAACAGATATATCCATGTATCCTAGGGATATATTTCAATAATAGTATCAAAGATATATTTCAGTAATAGCATCAATGATATATCCATGTATCCCAGGGATAAAGCGGGTGGCTTGTTTATGGCTCCTCTTTGTTGTTGAGAGTGAAGGGCCATTGAGGTTAGTAGTGAGGAATTCATGCAACTTTGGTTCACCCTCACATCTTTGCGACCTCAAACAAAGATTTTGTATTTGCACTGTATCATTGACCCTCCTTGGACTATACCATGTTTGTAGCTATATCCTATAAAAAGTCCCATAGAGTAGGCTTTCCATCAAAATTTTCCAATATATGGGCTTCTATTATATTGTTACAAAACTTGTTGATATCTTTTCGATTTAGAGACTATATGTTGGATTCATATAAGCTCCTTATTTTCACTTAGAGAACTGCAAGCTGAGCTTTACTCATCCATAACTTGAGAGTAAAATCTCTTACATGTTGTTTTGCAACAAGTGTTATTTGCCTAAGCTCTTGTCTAGTGAGATAGTCTAATCTTCTACCAAATCATGTTCCCTATTTTATCTCTTCTCTTGTACTAACTTCTCCCTATACAATCTCATCCTAAAGTTGTTAAGCTTGTATTTACCTTTGCAATGACTACAAGAGAAGTTTGTGAGTGGTTGCTCATTAGTTGAAACATGTAGTTAATCAATATGAAAAAAGAAACCATCTATTTGAAAATATATTTTTCCATTGTCCAAATGTGCCTTAGCAAAAGCCTCTACGAACCAAAGTTTACCACCACATTGATAATCTAATAAAGGTTTCACATTGAAATTCTCCTTGTTTACTTTGATAATGTGACTCCATAAATCCCAGCATAACAAGTTTAAGATTATCAATGGATTTCTATTATCTTCATGGCTATTAAGAGAGGAGGTCAATGGATTGGTTGGATTATTCATCTTTATAGAAAACACAAATTTACTGAGAGATTTTTTCTTTGGATCGTGCATCATTCCTTTTGAGGATGTCCATGTAAGACTGTAAGTAATTGCTTGGATTTTTCCACCTCCTTCGAAAATGCCTTTGTGTGCAAGATTGACTCTGTGTGTTCAATTAAAATAGTATATAAATAAAATATTGAAGGGCACAAATGTAACCATATATCATCATACTTGCACCTTACACGAGCAAAGCTTTTGTCTTTGAAGTCATGCAATGTAGCTGCAATGACCTCAAAATCCCAACCTACATAAAAAGTAAACTTATATTATACAGTGAGTTTGGCATGAAAAAACCTCATCTAATACCATTTAAAAAAATATATTTACAAACTTGAATAAAAAAGGAAAAATAATACCTTCATGTTTCTCCATGTAAGAATTCAACTTCTCTAATGCAGCCTTTATCTCTTTCTTGTGATCTGATCCTTGCCCCATTGTTGTATATTCTATATCCACCTTTTTAAGCCCTCGACACATAAGATAATTTTTGTCATGTCGGTTGTCTTGCAAAACATGTATTCTCATAAAGTTGGAAAGATAGGTATATGCATCATGCTTCCCTTCTAGTGTGCCATTTCCATACAATGAGTTTCATTCATTACACCAAATTCAAACTCGAAATTCTCCATTCACATATTCATTGTGCAGCTCAAACCTATCATCCCTTGGGATTGTTGATTGTTCTAATTTCAGTATTACTCTATTGCATTATTATTTTCAAGTCTCAAGAATGCTTGGACTTAACAATCTACTCTTTATTTTGGATGTATAAGTGCTTGGAGTATCATTTTCTTCCCCTCCAACTTGTTCTAAACATTGTCTCTAGTTTGAGGGAGGAAGATGGTTTGTAATATTAGTACCCCTCTTAATGTGAACTTGAAAGTTGTCACCAATAGTCCACTTCTTCTCTTGTCATTTCTTAACAACATAGGTATCCTCGATGAAAACAAAAGATCCATTTATCAGCTCATCACCCTCAATCAGTTCGCAAATTTGAGCAAAAGTAGGTTCGGATCCTCCTTTTCTCAATCTCACAAGTCTTGGATATTCTTGAGTATCATAGAGAATTAGAATCTTATGAAAAGATCCCATGAAGCCCAAATACCAAGCCTATTAATCAATTGTGAGGGGATTGCATTCAAAAGTGAGAGGGTGTTATAAAAACACGAGTCAATTGGATGGAAAAACTAATGTTCGTAATTATTATGTTTACTTAGTAACCACTCTAAGTCGATTGAATGACATTAACCTAATATATTGTAATAAGCACTCTAAGTCTGCGATGTAAATATCTAGATATAATAATTAATACCTTTTTATATGTGCTAGCTAGTCACCTATGTTTTACTTTTTTATATGTACTAGGCTAGTCACCAATCTCTCACATTTACCAACTAAAAAATACTTTAAAATGCTAAATGTATACCATGATAAAAAATATGAGACAATACATATGGTACATTTCAAAATCTTTGAAAAAACTATCAACAAAGCAAGTTGTTTTCAGCCGCACATAAGAACGTATCCATCTAGAAATAAATGATTTCTTTTGAAAATTATAACCACATAACTAACTAAATCTTGAAGTACTAAATTCATGCTTTAGTGTTTCATCAAATGATATTTGATTAAATAGTCCTAACAGGATCAAAGTGAATTCGAAAAAATTCAAGTTATAGATATTTAAATAAGTATAGTTCCACTAAAAAAAAACTTGATTTGCAAAAAAGCCAACCACATCATTTTGAAACAAAACATACAAATAAAGAGTGTAGCTTCTAATATCTAAGGACTTTTAAAAGCATTTATATCTATAGATAACGATGTAAATGAGTTATGAGGCATGTGATATGGCATTGATCACATAAATAGGTGTTTAGATAAAGCTTGACTCCATTTCTTCTAAGGTATGCATGGCCAATTCACCATTCATACCATGGTGCTAAAAAATATGCTCATTTATCTTGTCAAATGAAACTCTTTTTGATGAATTTGCATTCATCGTGAGCTCTCTAATAACATTACACAAATGTTTAACCAGTGTCAAGGATGGAGAGATAGCTTTAGTTACATCAAAGTGATCAAATGCATCCTCATAGAAGTAGCAAAGTTCTTGTAGTATCCACCCAAGAGCGTTTTCCTGCATAAATCTTACTAGGATCAAATCCTGCTACTCCTACAACCTTCACTTTGAAGACAACACCATAAGCACTACTTCCTAATTGTTCTCTTAAAACTATCTCATCTTCACTCAAATAAATTGTAGAGTATACATGAGACATACATCCATAATTACTTTCAAGGACTGGTACTTTGCATCCTGCCATTGAGGCGGTATAATTCTATCCAAAAGCAACATATGTAGACCACATTCTTTTATCCCATGATATTGACTTGGTGATGCTCTTGTCGAATTCACATTTTGCAACTCTTACTTCTGCATATAATGCATCCCATGCTTGAATTTTATCGACATCAAAATCACATTGGAAGATGGGGTCACTAGCATTTCAACTTACTATAATATTGCCAATCATGAAGGAGATCCATCTGGTGGCAATAGCATTCAAATCCATATTTTCAATTGAATACGCAATCCCTGTACATTCTACATATTATTTTATTTGTGATATCACTTTATATCTCAGTATGTCTTTTTTTCCAATGTTCCAACATGTATCTCTCATCTCCTCCTCTTTCATAGAACATATTTCTCCGAGTAGCTTGTACCTACATCTTTCCAAAAGTATTTTAAAATCCAATTTATGCATTTTGCATTGGGAATTTGCTTTTCCCCTAGTATCCATGTACCTAACAAGTTGAAACAATAGAACATATCAATAAAATTGCTCCCTTCACACTCTCTCTCCTATATAGCTCACAAATATGGTGGTGTTCAAGTTGGATACACATATATAGTTAGGGTTAGTGAGTAAGATAGGCAACCTTCCATATTGGCATGTGCCTTGACATACCATGTTAGTTAGGTGACTTCTCTAATAGTTAGGAAAAAAGAGGTAAACAATGATTATCCTTAGGATTGAGTCCTAGAAACGATCATAGTATCACTCTAGGATCAATGCTAGAATGTCGTTAAGAGACCTAGAAAGTCTATTGCAAACTTTAGGTCAATCCTTATGGATCAAGCTGAATACTTTGCCTACAAGGTAGACCACACGCTACTTGATTGGCTAAGTCAATGTATAACCATGGAATCTAAATGGCACTTCGAGGGCACTTCTTGAAATAGATATCCAAAAAACTACTAAACATTACCTTTCTAGCCCCTCACTACTAGGATAGGTAACATCTCAATGTATGAATACCTTTCTTGTACTAGTATTTTCTTGTGGTGGCTAAGTATATGTAAATATTTACTATTATTATATTCAAAGTCTAGTACGAGAGAGAGAGAGAGAGAGAGAGAGAGAGAGAGAGAGAGAGAGAGAGAGAGAGAGAGAGAGAGAGAGAGAGAGAGAGAGAGAGAGAGAGAGAGAGAGAGAGAGAGAGAGAGAGAGAGAGAGAGAGAGAGAGAGAGAGAGAGAGAGAGAGAGAGGGCTCTTCTTATATGTATATAGCTATAAAGAAAGCCATAGCATGAAGGAGCACATGTCCCTTATCTTTTAGCAGAGTGGATCCTAAGAAGCAAATAAGGGCTTCAAAAATTTCTAGAGATTGAAGAAGTAGGCAAGGTCATAAGTATGATAGCTTGTTGCATTTCTTCCAAGGGTCCTTGTTTAGACAAGGCTTCATGTACATGTTCAATAACTATCTCAGATTGAGACAAAACATGGTGAGTGTGGAGAGAGTGTTAAGTTGCATAAATAAGCTCCCAAGGATTACTCACTATTTTGACCCCCATTTTGTACTTGCAACATTTTTATAGGGTAGTTTTGTAAGTTTTATGAAATTTAAGATTTCAACTTTTTAAAAATCATGTAAGTTTTGTAGATTTTTGGATATAGTAGGCTAGAGAATTATAGTTTGGTGTTGTATCACCATTCATTTTAAGAATTTATATATAATTTTATGTTATAGAATATGTGAGAACATTCTAGCTCAAACTTTAGAGAATGAGGTGATTTTTTGTCTAAATTTTAAAAATTATATTAAATTTGATAAATTGTTTCTACAAGACTCATAAAAAAATAGAATTCCACTTAAGTCAAAATCATTCTACTCTAAATATGGTGTCCCTTTAGTGCTAAGCCATGAGGACATGGGACTTAGACACCATGCTTAGCATGGACATAGATTGGGATAAGCCTAAAGCTTAAATATACTATAACTAACAAGCCATGTGTAGAGATTTAATTAGAGTGTAAATCTTATAATATACTATAACTAACATGGTTCATTTTATGGTTTCATTAAGTCTTAGCATTCTTTATGCCGAGTTTTTTAGACTATGCTATACAAGCAAACAATTGTATCATAGTTTATAGAAAGCTATAACTGCTTAGCTACAAATTATAGTGTAGAAAAAGATGTGTTGAATAATGTAAGAATAAAACCCAATAGTAACAAAACATTGCAAAAAGCATATTAAAATACATGTGTTTTGTGAGAAAATATAATAACTCAAAAGCATTTATCATCAGTTAAATCTCTCTACCTAAAAACATTTAGTCTTTGATCATACTCAACATGCTAGTCATTATGCTTCTATAGTAGAAGGTACAAGCCAACTTTGGCTATGTAGCTTTTCCAAAGTATGCCTAAACCTAGGTTAATTAGGAATAAAAATAAATTCTATACAAAACTTGACCATTATTAATAAAGTGTTGACGAACTTGGGAAAGACCACACGATTAAAACTAAGATTAAAAAAAAAATGTTCTAATGTCCACAAATGAAGAAACTAGCATATTAGTCAATGATGTATTTCAAAAAGTAAACCAAAATCCTTAAGCATCATCCACCATGACATAATAGTTGTTCTTTATGATCTCTCTACCATGGGTACTATAATATAATAATTATAATAAGTGGATACTCTCAAAAAGCTATAAAATTAATTCAAAGATAAACTTATCCAAATATGCCCTTATCACACTTTTTATTTTACTTGATACACCAAAGACACATCAACTTGGACCTAATCCATAAAAGATGTCCAAAAATTTGCATAATGTTCTATAGAGACAAAATTGTAGGAAAAGTTTTAAATGAGGCAAGCTACAGGAAATACACTATGGAAAGGCACACTGGGGATCCCTTAAAGACTCTAAAATGTATGTTTAAAGTCTCAAAACTTAGCTCAAGTCTTCAAGAGTAGGATCCACTTTCAAAGTTTAGGATGACATATTCTTTGGTGGGCCTTTGGTAAGGATTTGGCATCTAGCTAATCCTCATCAATTGTTGAACCTAGTGTCTATGGATAACATCTACATCTTAATAGTGTTTCAAAGGCCTCTTTCTATATGAATTTTCTGAGGAAAATTCTCAAACTCTTTGTTCATAGCACCCTTCACACTTAAACCCCTTTTTTCTCAAGTCCTCCCATTGATCAAGATCACCTTAATAACAAATGGATTGTTGTAGAATTGTCATATGTGAGCTTGTGAACAACTAAAAAATATGTTAGAATTTCTAAATTTTAGGCTATACTTGTTGTCTTCTTTGAGAGTACACACATTTGGAAGGACTTAGGAGATTAGAGGCTTAAACATCTACTCTAAGATTTAATCTAAGATAACTAGTAACCATCAATTATTGGGGAATTATTCTATAAGTGTTGTTTTCTTTAAAAGCACATACATTTGGAAGGACTTGGAGATGGAAAACTTAAATATCGAATCTAACATTTATCTAAGGTCACTAGTAAGAACCAATTATTGGAATATTGTTTCGAAATGGAGAACTTTATTTAGGCATCATTAAAGATCACATATGTACCATGAACCCTCACTATATAAATCTTCCATAGGTAGTCATGGTATAAGGCCTAAAGCTTGTTTAAACTAGCGTCCCGTTATCCATAGTTGGTACCATTGACGTTTTGGTCCATGGATTGAGGATTTAGTCCAGCTGAGGTAGTAAGTAGCCATAGATGAACATTAGGAGAGATATGGACTCTCTTTTTTGCTCCTTAAGGAGTGAATAAACAAATGTAGGCCTAACCAATGAGAGAGTTGGGATTCCATATTCATGTAACATGAATCTTCTAGCCATATCTTGGCCCAAATCTTACCTCAACAATAAAATAAGGGGAAATGTGGGGAATACAATGCTGACACTTCCTGTAAGTTTGTGACTCGAATTTTCATTTTCTTAAAATTTTTATGTTTGACTTTTCATTTATATCATTTTCAAATTTTCCCTCTTTCTTATGTGGAACTCAAATTTATCATATCTCTTTCCCCGCTTTTTCTTTCCTGACGAAATCTTATAGTCTCATTCTTGCTTGCCCTGTTTGTAACCTTGTGAAATTTCATTTCCTCTACACAAACACAGAGCGAGTTTCACATGTTTTATGAGAGTAGAGCTTGTTCTACTAAAGCCGCTAAGATTTTCTTCACAAAACTTTATAGGTATATTGTTCTCTTCCATGGATGTTCTATGGTAAAGTTTAATATCGTTTGGACAAAACCTGTGCAAGTTATGTGCATTCTTTGACATGTAATTTCTTTTGTTTTTGTACTCTAGGAGTCTCTTACAGTCAAGAACAATGATCTTTTGAACACTCAACTTCTTCTTCAACATCTTACGATTTCTTTGTAAACAAAGTTACAAGTATGTTGTCTTGTTTTTTTGTTGCTCCATAGTTAAATTTTATCTCGTTTGGACAAAATGTATACAAGCTATATGCAAACTGAGCTTTCCTTTGTTTTTTTACTCCAAGAGTCTTCAAGGGTGGAGAACAATGATTTTTTAAAAACTCAACTTCTTCAACATCTTTGGGCATCTTTGCAAAGAGAGCCACATGTATATTGCCACTTTTTTCTATTGTCCCATGGTTAAGTTTCAACTCCTTTGGACAAAGCCTATGTAAGTTATATGTATGCTTTGACTTGATATTTCTTTCGTTTTTGTACTCTAGGAATTTGTCAGTGAAGGAACAATGGTCTTGTTTTAAGTCAACTTCTTGTTCAACATCTCTAGGCTTCTTTGTGAAAAGAATTACAGGTACAATGTTTTTTAAAAAATTGATCCATTTGAATTTCATTTCATTTGGAGAGAACATTTGTAAATTATACACATGCTGATAGGTAACTTTTCTATTTCGTTATTATAGATATCTTCACGGAGGAAAAACATCAATAATATACTTGCAGTGGAGGTCTTCAATAGGAAAGATAGTGGCACTAATTGGATTTGTGATAAGTACTATAAATTGGATTGGATTTTGATACACCCAAGTACTCGAGGGAGTTTCAAGATCAGGTGTAAGGATGTTGCAAACCCTAGCAAACATTGAAAGGGTAGAATTTTAGAGTTCAGAAAAGTGTTTAATGGAACAAGTACAATAATAGAAGTGTTGATCCAACATGTTTATATGCACAATCAAATCTCTTTATATGACAAGAACTACATTACAAATTATAAACAAAAAAGTAAGTTTTAATTTTTATCATTATTTATTATTTTACGTCAGAGTTATTTTTAAAAATCTTTGCAATGTTCTAATTCAATCTTGTTTTACTGAGAGCTCTATATCCATCAACTTTGCATGAATGACAGAATGTGGAATGTTTGAGCGGCAAGATACATGTTTGGCATGAAGACATAGGTTCTTTGATCTATGATAATAAATTTGCAAGTCAACGTGTAACTCAAAATATCATTTTTTATAATTCATTGTATGTAGTAGAAAGCCAGAGATTACATCATATCCCATTGCCGCCACTATCTACTGGTGAATGGTTGATTGGTAGCTTGGAGTTGTAAGGAGCATGTAAGTCCAAGATAAAATCTAACATCAATAGTGCTATGAAACCCACCACAGGCTCCAAAGATATGCATCTTAGTTGGTTTATTCCATTCTCATTGTTTGCACATTCGTTTGGTTCATGTGATGCTTTGAAGAAAACAAAGATTACTTATCAATGCAAGTGTCCATTCGAGGAATGGATGATTTAGCTATTGGGTGAGTCTTGGCAGGTCAAAAGAACACATTTTGATGAGATGATTGAGTGTAGGGTCAACCAATTTGATCTTACATTCAGATAAATCTTTTTTACTACTTTGAATGCCTTGATTTAATTGACATAGGTCTTGCTTAGATGAATTGTTGTGTTATTCACATTTACTTACCATTATTGTCATTTTTATTACAGGTATTTCATCGCTAGACAAACTCTATGCATTTTCTTTTGATATAGAAGATGGCGACTTTTGCGATGGGAGTGGATTAGCTTAGATCAAGATACTTGAGATGAGATATATATAGCTCTCATAGATGTGGTTATCTTGTGGAATGGTCATAATCCTTTTGTGATCAGTGTAGAGAGCCATTGGCCCATTTCTTTTCTGATACAAGAAATCCAATTAATGTCCAATGAGCCTGTCTGCAACTTCTATTTCAAGTTAGATAATAGAAAAGTCAAGATTTGTAGTGAGCAATCCATGACATGTAAAAAATATGCTTCTCCATATATGAGATAGTGGAATCCTTGTAAAATTTTTAAATAAATAATGAATATAAAATTTTTAAAAACTTATGAGTACTTTCAACTTAGATAATCTTAGTTTATTGTGATCTAGCGTGTGATAATACATACTGTAATTAGTCAATCGTGCTTGTTAAAATCATAATTAAATTGTAGGTTGGAGTTTATAATCTATGCAATATTGTCTTTGCATAATGATATATTGTAGGTCATCTATTCTACTTATTCTTAAAATTAAATATTAATTTGGATCCAAGGGATTTTGAAGGTCTTTTAGATTTCTTTTCTTAAAAAAATTTCTACATTTTCTATAGTTAGACTTGAATATACTCAACAATCCAAGTATATTCGAGGATATAATAATGTAGAACAAAGCATTTGTCTGTATGAGTAATTTTAATGGTTACTTTAAAGTATTGAAATAAAGAAACTAAGGTAAGAGTTTTAATTTGAAACTTTAGGGTTAAAAAAGAACATTTATTTAAAACCCTAGATACATAAAAGCTATAACTCCAAACTCATTTTCACTTTCATTCTCTACTTCCTTACACTTGTGCTCTCCTTCCTTGCCTCTTTGTGTGCCATGGCTACCACTCCTGCCTTCGCTACATGGATTAGCTCTACATGCCACACATACATAGGAGACTAGATATACACTAGGTTTTGCGTGACCTTGAGTCTAGAGGGCTTGCTTTCCACCGTAGACCCTAGCTCTAGTATAGTGGCATCATTTTGTGATGCAGAAAACCCTCTCACCTGCTCTATTTTAGACTTTGCTCTTAGATAGGTCCCCATGGATTTCTTATATAGTTTACATGCTCGATCAAGCTATGCAAAGGTAATAAATCAAGTACTACAAGGATTTGAGCTAGTAGCGACGGCGGGTATCGGCGTCGCTATTTGTGTTTTCACGTCGTGAGAGAAGGAGAGGAAGAAGACTTGCCACCGCAAATAGTGACGCAAATACCGACACAAATAGCGACGGTCCACAGGGAAAAAAGTGGGCCGAAATCAAGCGCAGCTTTATTTCACGTTTTCACGTTTTGTGTTTTGAGAGCGAGAGCGAGGGAGAGAGCGACTGTCGTGAGAGAAGGAGAGGAAGAAGACTTGCTGCCGCCGTCATCGCCACTGCCGTTGTTCGCGAAGGAGAGGAGGAGCCTTCATCGCAAAGAGGAGCCACCCCACACTCGCCATATCTCATTGTGAGTCTCCCTCTCTCTTTCTTTTGCTTGTTTAAGGTTTAAATCACTTTCTCTTTTGCTTGTTTAGGAGAGGAAATGAGAGAGAAAGAGAGGGAGAGGGAGAGGGAGAGAGAGGGAGAGAAAGAGAAAGAGAGGGAGAGGGAGAGGAAGAGGGAGGAAATGAGAGAGGGAGAGAAAGAGAAAGAGAGGGAGAGGGAGAGGGAGAGGGAGAGGGAGAGGGAGAGGGAGAGGGAGGGAGAGTGCATTCTCTCTCTCCCTCTCCCTTTTGCTTGTTTAAGGTTTAAATCACATTCTCTTTTGCTTGTTTAGGAGAGGAAATAAGAGAGAGAGAGAGGGAGAGGGAGAGAGAGGGAGAGGGAGGGAGAGTGCATTCTCTCTCTCCCTCTCCCTTTTGCTTGTTTAAGGTTTAAATCACTTTCTTTTTTGCTTGTTTAGGAGAGGAAATGAGAGAGAGAGAGAAAGAGAGGGAGAGGAAGAGGGAGAGAGAGGGAGAGAAAGAGAAAGATAAAGAGAAAGAGAGGGAGAGGGAGAGGGAGGGGGAGGAAATGAGAGAGGGAGAGAAAGAGAGGGAGAGGGAGAGGGAGGGAGAGTGCATATACTTTATAAAGTCATACACTTTATAAAGTCTAATTAGGAGATTTAAGATGCACGATAATAGACTTATCGATAATGGTATGCAATGTGCTTTGCCATGGGCCAGGTACATTGGTGACTCTTTAAGATGGCTTAAAATTGGTCATATCCTTCATAATGTCCAAGTAGGGGATCTAATTGTGATATGCATAATTCATTGTTTTTGTATTAACTTTATAGGCATAACAAATTAGAAATCATGCCAACTAGTCAACGGAAGGATTAAAAGAAAATGATACCCTAGCTAATGGTCATTATGATACTTCATCAAAATGAACCCAAAAGTATTGCTATAGAAGAAGAATCCCTTAAATCGAGCATAGGATATTTTCTTCAAATGTTATGACTATGAGTAGAATTGATTGAAATAAATTTTATTACTATAGTTGATAAATTTCATAGATGGCATTAATTTTAATACATGGACCTAGGACAAAAAAATCACATTTCTAAGATGCTTTTTGTTGAGACTGATTTATTATTAGACTAAGAGATCCTCAATGATGCTCATAAATGGATTACTTATACTCAAAGCCCAGGAGTGCAGTTGTATAAGTAATCCTAGTAGAGCCCCTCTAAGATACTCAAAGTACATAACCTAGAGACTGTAGCTAGGTATATAAGGTATAATGGTTGTATAAGAAGACACCTCAATAATTGACTTATCACCATTAAATCCCAAAGAAGAATCGTATTCATGTACCCTTCAACTCTATATTCACCTCGTGAAGAACTTCATTAATCATAGCATCCTTGTTACTAATTGCATGGATGCATCAATATCAACCTCAATGTTTTACAAAATTTGCTTCTCAAGCTCTTGCAGAGGCTAAAACCTCTGAAGCAAGAGCTTATGGTCAACTTGCAACTTGACATACATCTCCATAAAGCTATCCATTTGAGCCTCATTTGTTGTAATGTAGATAAGATGGAAAACAAAGAAGGTCTTATTGTTCAAGATCGCGAGGCGTATCTTAATCAGCGTGTCCCATGTCCTTGCTCTCAATGCAAGTTGGCAATTAGATGAAAACACCGATTGTCTATAGAACATATATGACGATTTGGCGAGTTTCAATCTGAGATCATTGATCGGGCGATTGTGCATTTTCAGCAAACGATAATTTGAAGTTAATATTAATCATGCATTGTACTCACAAGCTAATTGAAAACCATACACAATAAGATTGGGTCTTGTTTTGGCAAATTTTCTATCCAAGGAGGTGATGTCTCGTCCCAAGGGGGAGTGCACCCTTTGCGGCCAATTAGAAGAGTTCGTGGGCATGCGATGGATGGAGTGCAGGAGCCAATCTACCACTCGCAAGGCCAATCTATACAGTCAATGCCAGAGGAGACATACAACCTTCCAGACCTACCTACAATCTTGGAGCCTGAGATGGAGGCAATGATCAATGCATTGATTCCCATGGATGTTGAGACATCTGATCTGCTTAGAGAGAAAGCATCCATACCATTATATGATGGGTGCCGAGTATCTCAGTTGAAGACATTGTGCAAGCAAAATACAGGTGGAGCGATACGAGTGTGACCGAGTTATTCAGGTACCTTGCACATAGGCTTCATTGATTTTTTTTTTGACACTATTATTACAAACATTTGTGTTTTTTCAAGGTGTTTTATGATTTTTTTCAGGTTATTGAAATATCATATATTACCACCTGCAAATACCATGCCTGAGTTTCGTGATGATGCACGACATGTTTTACGGAAGCTTGGCATGGACTACAATAATTTCCATGCATGTATCAATGATTGCATACTGTTTCGAGAAGAATACGAGACTATGGAGACATGTCCAAAGTGTGGTGCTCACAAGTATTGAAAGGACTTGCAAGGGCAAACCATCCCTCAAAAAGTTCTCAGACACTATCCCCCGCATAAACCACATGTTTCGTACGTTCAGCATGGCAAGCTTGACAACGTGGCATGTGCAGAATAGGTCCACGGATGGAGTTCAATGAATATCAACGGATTCGCGCACATGGAGCCACATTGACTCTACCTTCCCAGGCTTTGCGCGAGAGCCAAGGAATCTTCGGCTCGGTCTCGCAATGGATGGTGTGAACCCATTCGGTCTGCGCTCAACTTCTTACAGTGTGTGGCCTATAGTCCTTGTCAACTCTACAACATCCCTCCATGGCTTTCTACGAAGAAAGGACATCTCATCCTTAGCTTGCTCGTCCTAGGCCGCTACAGAGTAAAAAATATGGACGTGTATCTTTGTCCATTAGTTGATGAGCTTAAGATTTTGTGGGAGGAGGGGGTCACTGTGCAAGATATGAGCAGGCGTGATGGTCGGCAGTCAGCCAACATTCGAGCCATTCTCATGTGGATGATGCATGACTTTTCGGGATTGGGAGAGTGCTCAGGTGAGTAGGCCTCCGTTCTCGCTGGTAATATCTATGTTTTATCTCATTCAATCAAGTATTTACTAGGTCGTGGTGTCCTTATAGGTTTGGTTACCTCAGGTTATCATGTATGTCCATTGTGTGGGCCACAGTTAGACTCCTGAAGATCACAAACCATGAAGAAGATGGTATATCAAGGACACATCACTTTCTTGCCGGAGGATCATGAACTCAGGGAAGGTTTCCTTGGATGATCTCCAACACGTATGAACGCTGCAAGCTCGTACGAGCTGAAAATGGTAAACCTGGAATCACATCCAAATGGAATGTGACGGTTCTCAGTTTTCTACAAGTTGCCATATTGGACCCACTTGCAGGTCAACCACTTGTTGGATCCCATACATATTTTAAAGAATGTAGGCAGCTTGCTATGGGACCACATCACAAGAAAGAGAGACACTATAGGGGCACGAATGGATTTGAAGGAGGTAGGTAAGATGGAGGCGCTTTGGCCGCAGTCGAGTACTGATGGTCACGTGCATCTTCCTCGCGCTCCTTGGGTTTTGTCCACTAAAGAAGAGCGCATTGTGAAGCAAGTAATCAAGTCTATCCGCACTCCAACAAGTATGATGCGTTCTCTCAGGTCCGCATTTTCTAAAGATGACCAATTGTTGGGGCTAAAATCCCATGATTGGCATAAGATATGTCAACTTTGTGCTATGAATGGATTGTAATTAGCGTGGGCATTTTGCAATTTGAAAAGTGGTCATTATTCATAATGCTTTCTCATTTGTGGCAGTTTGTCCTACCGATCGCGATCACATGATGCCTTACTCTAGAAATTCGCGGGGCCATTTACAAGTTGTCGACTTTGGTGCAATGGATCTTACAGAAAGAGATTAAGACGTTCTCTATTGAATCCGCAAGGCGAGGAGCAGTGGAGACGGTCTGTCTCTTTGAGAAATACATGCCCACTAGCATGCTCACGATACAAATCCACCTTCTTGTGCATCTTGTGGATGAAGTGGAGATTGTTGGACCTGTCCATAGGCAATGGATATTCTTCCTGGAGTGCTTCATGAAAACCCTGAAAGGCTTTGTGCGACAACGAGCTTGGCTAGAAGGTAGCATGGTCGAAGGTTGGTTGATGTCAGAGGCATTAGTGCATATTTCACAATGGCTACCAACGGTGGAACTAGACAATGAAATGCTATGGACGTTGAAGGACGATGAAAGACCGACTGGAGATGTGGTGGTTGGAAATGGGGTAGAAAAAAGAATGGATGTGGTGGTCCAAAGGTGATGAGGGGTTTAGAATCTGTCGTATCTAAATTTTATATGCGACATCTAATTTGAGTGTTTTAATGTACAATACAAAATATATAGTGCAGCGTGGTCGCGTGGACGGCATTTTCGCGTGGAGCGTATTGACAAAATGCACTCCACAATGGACTGTGGTGTCATGGCAAGGTTCGAGAAAGAGAGCCGACGATGAGCAACGGATCCGAATACGGTTGTAGATGAGATGGAGTATTTTGGGAACTTGAAAAGTATTATTACGGTGGATTACCGTAGCTTCTCCATGATACTATTCGATGTGCAGTGGTTCAAAGTGGTACATGGAGGAGCTGGAGCAATAGTTCGATGAGGTCCATCAGGATTTCTCGAAATAGATTTCGAAAAAAAATGGACGGATTTGCGCGACACCTTTGTGTTGCCGGCCCATTGTGAACAGGTGCATGGAGTCATTTGCTTGCTAATTGTAATACGACATGGTTTATATCACAATGGTTTGAACTCGCTTTGTACGTGTTTGTGAACATGTAATCTTCTATCCAAACCCCCGACAACCTCGATGGTGATATGTTATACCTTCAACTCCACGAAGTGCAAAAGTATATGATCAAAGCGATGTTCCGAGCATAGATGAATATAATATGCAAATAGAGGGGTCGATATTACAAGGGGTGGAGGCCGTCGAAAGCTTGGAGCTAGCATTAGCTAACAATGATGGAAATACAGGAGTCCAAGAATTTTTTGAGAATAAGGCGGACTCATTCTTTTGTGGTGACATGTCTATCGACCTTCCAGTGTATGCGGAGTTGTGTCAAGAGATTAACATGGGACCATAGGATACTTCATACTTGGAGCATCCACTTACTCAATTCGTTGACCAATCTCTTATAAAGGTACATAAGATATGCATTTTAAGAGGGATTTTTAAAAAATGATTTATATTACTGTGCTTTGTATAATTTAAACTGATTATTCTAACACCATTTTTTATTTGTGCAAGTGACATTTTTAGGATGAGTCAAGGGATGAGTGATGAGGAGTTGCAGGACATCTTTGCACGCATGTCTCCAGACCAGCTCGCGAGATTCAGAGAGATGGCAGACCAGGAGCTGTCTTGTTCTTTGTCAGGGCGCTCTACTAGATCTGCTTTAGCGCGATCGGATGCTTTGGCTTCGAGCAGACGATCTCGACGCTCACGACTTGGGCCAGAGGGAGGGACTGCATCGGGATCAGGGGGATGCTGCTGTGGAGACACGGATGTGGTGTCTCCGTCTCGTTGTTCAGCTGGAGCTGTGTCACCTCCAGGATTTGTCACACCTGTGGTGGGGACGTCTACTCCAGTTACTTCGGCTTTTGCATAGTTATCAGCAGCAGACAGGTGGCACCCCTTTGGGTGCCACTCTGAGAGAGGTTACCCCCGTCGGTACATCGGATGTAGAGGGGTCTCCTGGATATACCCAGGAGCGTGGACGCAGATGGGAGAGATCCCATCTTAGGCAGAATCCTAGGGGTTATGGATATCTGGTCGATAGTAGATCAGGAGCCATCATCATGAATGATGAGGGGAGGAGGGTGATGGCTCGCATGAGAGAGTTGTGCCAACAAGTTTTTCAGCACAACGTCTTGGATCATTGGAAGAACATACCGGAGGGGAGCAATGACTACATAGTAGCATCCTTGCACGAGGAGTTTCCGGTGCCAGCCGCAGCAGATAGATTCTCTACGGGCTGGATGATGAATTGCATGCGTGCATACATGTCACATAGACGATCCGATGCACGCAAGGCAATCAAGAGTGGGGCTGGAAAGCCCGAGTGGTTAGATGCAAACGACTGGCGCGGACTGAGGGAGGAGGCTACAGATTCTCCAGGACATTGGAGTCAGTAGTGCGAGGAGGCGAGGGCACGACTCGAGGTCGGAGTGGTCCATCATTTTGGGAGTAGTGGCCACAGGACATATTTGGAGGACTTTGTAAGTTTTTCTTTTGTTTTACTTGTTTGTTTTTTTGAAATATTCTTTGTACTAACAATCATGTTTCTAACAATTAGCATTTTATTTTCTTTGCAGCACTCCATTACAAATTGCGATCCGTAAGGCCTTGAGACTCGATATGCAGAGAGGCACGGTCTCAATGCATTGATCGACCGATTGTATAGACATGGCGGCCCTGTAAGTCACTCATCTTTTTTGTCTATAGTTACCATGAGATATTTGAATGCATTATTGTATGGTGGATTGATGTGTTTTTTCTTTTTCTACAGAATCCGTTCGATGCTCCTTTGCAGCGGGACGAGCTTTCGAGGGACGAGGATTTGTAGCTCGCCCTTGGATCCTTGGAGCTCACATACCTTTATTTTTTAGTCGCCTGATCTATGTAGACATTTTCTATGTATTAGTGATATCCTGTCATGATTGTACCAATTGCTTTTTATGCGATCATGTATTTATTTCATGTATCAGTTTTATGATTTCAGTATACATTCTTTTTGTTTGCAAGCGCTTTGTATACAGTAATGCATAAACTATTTTGTATGGCTCTCATATAGCATACAGTGCTATATGTGGCAGGGCTGCTTGCTGCCCTACCACAAAAGTTTTTTTATCCCTATTACCGTCGCTATTAGTGTCTCAAATTTACTGCTTGCGTTGCTATTGCCGTCGCTATGCGCATCGCAAATTTACTGGTTGCCAATAGCGACGCCAATAGCGAAGTTTCTATGGTGTCATTAATAACGACGCTTTTTGCGACGACGGGGGCAAATTTTGTTGTTTGTATTTTCGTCGCTTTAAACGTTGGTATAAGGTCTATATCTTGTAATGAAGCCCTCGTACATGTGGGGCAGCATCTCCGTGCCAGAGCAGTGCCCGCCTCATCCGAGGACCACGCCACAATGGATCTCATCGAGCACGATATAACACATTTTACATATACGTTTTGTGCACTAAGTTGCAAGAGGACAGTGAGAAAGACATCGAAACACCCTCTCAACCACAGCTAGAGTATTTTGAGAGGGAGCAAGAGGAGATCACACTTGATTCGAGAGTAGAGGCGGCACAAAGCTTAGCTATTGTGCACCCACCTCCTTGCCTTGATGAGACACCCCTCGCTTCTCTCCATGCTATCATCATCGAGGGGGTGGAATATTTACTTATGTAGGATATACTAGAAATTTTGGAGCTAAGAGAAGAAGAACTATATTTTATCATGGTGCATGATGCACCTGATGATTTTATAGATTTTGATATACAAGATACCCTAGCACATATTGATGAGGTGGCTTGATATGATGGCATGAGTGTTGATGACATCTCTACCATTGTGAGCATCCAAGAGTAGATTGAGAATGTGGTGCCACAGTATGAGATATTAGATGAGGAGTTTGAGTAGTTACAAGAAAGTATTTTTGAACCTCGACCCGACTACACAGTATCTTCCCAAGAGAGAGATGAGGGTGGCCCAGTGGAAGGAGTAGATTTAGTTGCTCTGGTAGATCAGCATATAGATGATGCAGAGAAGGTAATGTTAGCAGATTTGTGCAAATATTTACCAATAGGGCCTCTAGGACATCAGGACCATGGTTTATACTTGTAATACAACTAGAGATATATGAAGCATGGTTTACAAGGGATGTTTTCACTCTTTTTCAAAATTTTCTCATCCTTTTTTATTTCTACTTGGCTCCCATTCAATCTAACTTTAGAGAGGACTTGTTCTACCTTCTTGCATGTAGCATTAGCTTCTGACACATGCTGCATCTTGTATGCAAAGCATATATATTCATATACTAGCTTCTCAATTATTCTAACCAAACAATGCAATGTGTAAAAGTGAACCCTTATTAGTAGTATTTCCAAAATAGGGCATCACTTTGGATCCATTGGAAATTGATCACGTGTTGGAGCACCTTGTTGTCCTGCCTTGGCAAGCTATTCTTTCTTTCCATCTTTCCCTTTCTTCCTAGTTTGCATGCAATATATGTATGGAAATTTTGCATTCATTGCATTTGATAAACCAAATATACACTTCAATGTTTTTAAATCACCTGCAAGATGCCATTCAACTTGATAGTCTCCAAACCCCTCGATTTGTAAAATTGCTCCATTATTTTGCTATTGAATAACATTGAGCATATTAGTGAGGTAAAAAAAAACTTTAAGTACTTCATGGTCCTCCTTTGGTACTTCAAATGTTGCAAGCCACCATATTTCATTCTCTGACTATACACTGAAGTATAAAGGATGGTTTTTAGTGATGTTGGGATCCAATGCTTGATTCATAAGCATTATACTCACATGTTCAAGTTTTTACCCCTTAATAATCTCACTCTCATCAAGTTTTAGGACAAACTTAAGCTTGCCTCTACATTCTTCCATATATATATTGTAGAACTTGACCATAGCAATTTGAACCCTACATGTATCCAATACAAAGTTGTTGGATGCATTCGATACAAATGCAACTTCTTTGGAACCATACTTCAATATGTGTGTATTTTTCAGATGCGTTGGCTCACCAACTAGTTCTAAAACTTTCTCATGTAGTTGCTTTTGAGCCTTATTCACTTGAAATGGTTTTGGCAGAGGCATTACTTGCTTAGTTTTAAAGACTTGCTTAAATCCTATATCCAATTGTTGATAGAGCATACTATATGACTCAGAACTCATTCCCACCTTGTCACATAATCCCTGAGCATCTATAGTAGTAAAAAATTAGCTCACATCCCTAAGATTTTCACTTGCGACACCATCTACAATGTCCCTAAATTTATGATTTTTCAATGCATTTTTGACCATATCCTTGCTTAGGACTTTGGCAATAGTATCATTCTCTGTATGAAGGAACATATTTCTCATTGTAGCAGATTGTGAGCATATATCCATCTATGATATTGTCCACTTTCTTTGGTCAATTGGTGAATTGGTTTAACTAATCGGATGCGCCGACATGATTCTTTGGTTTTTAAAGTGGGCCCAATCTCCAAAGTTTTTGTAAGCTTCATCTTTATGTTTCGATTCTTGTAACATATCTCGTTGTCCACTTGTAGGACACGTCTTAGCAGCCCATTGGGAAGAGAGTCTAGAAAGCGCCACCCGACACTCACAAGGAATGTCACGGGGTTTTCGATCAAGGTCTTCCCACTTCTTCCACGAAGCGGAAGTATCTAGCCGTTCCCACTTAGGACCGACCTAAGTCAAGGTGTTCCTAATAGTCAAGTTTCTAAGAAGTAGCTAGCGTCGAGTCCTAGACAAACCACTTTGCGCAGAAACATTAGGGTCGAAGTGGATTTATACTAAACTTAGTTCAAGGAGAATGAGAAACAAGAGGGATGTGAAGCTTGACCTCTCTGCTGTTAAGGCATAGTCCCATTCTATTCCCCTAAAACAACATAAATCGGGACTCTAACTCTATTGATTCTAGGTCATTGCTACTTCACTATCAATTCCTTTGAGAAAAGTTCTTGGCTAACCGGGACCACCCTTCCGTATAGGATGGACACGGAGTCACGTCCACCGCACTTTCCTCGGATTGCTTAGTTATTTAATTACCTACCACACTTAGTTTGACAAGCAAAAACAACTCCCTTAATTAACCAATTAAACACTGGTTCCTTCACGTAACTTAGTCATTGACATAGAAAAACAATGTCAAGCAAGTTCCTTTTTCAACATTTGATCTTTATTTATCATAGTCTTTGGAATATATCAAATATCCTGCCCAAAGGCTATCCTAGCAATCCTCATGGATCGCTATTCCAAGTTTCACCCATTGACTGGTATACGGGCCTCAAGATCCCATCCCGAGTCACATCGGCCTCTTGTATAGGATCCGGAGGCAAGGAATTTATGGCCAGAGCCTCCCCTAGCACCCAAGCATCCTCCTTCTCCAAGTAGCACCCACGGAGAGACCTCTCGCGGCGGGTTCGGTCCACGTACCTGGCGCAACTAACAGCCCCCTTGGATAGGGTCAGGCAGACAGTCGGAGGTAACTGATACTGCCTCTCCCTCTAGGCTTTTAACCTAAAGCATTAGTTCTTTTTCTTGAATTAGTTCCTTGAGCAAAGAAGTACAAACAGTGCACCTAAGTGTACAATCAGGAGCATTCCAGTGGTCGTTTGTACGGCCAACTACTAAAGTGTGATTCCTTCTCCCTGAATACTTTCAACATTTGATCCTGGATCAATCGCGACTTGACAAGATCCTAAGGGTTTCGTAAGATGAGTTTCTTGTTTACCCTTTTTCCTTGGGTTAGGGTTTATACCCTATTGACCCAAATTGTCACTGCTTTAGGTTTCCTTATATTATGGTCAATAAATCCTGGACAACCGTGTTGCCCTAACTTGGTTGGTCAATTGCTTTCTTGGCAATTCATAACTACCCTAGCTTGACAAATCAGTCCCAAGGAAGAGTGTTGTCGCAGGATGACTACTCAATATCTAGAAAATTGGACTTTTAATTAGAACTCGCCAAACTTGGTCTAAGGTGTAGTAGTACCATTTTGTGATCTAGACACAAGAGCATATGACGTTGCAGCTTGTAGCACGAGATAGGTGTTAGTATCTAACTTGAGGGATTATATCTCTCATCATACGGTATTTCTTGATCAAGAATACCTTTGATCAAGATATAGGGTTTGGGAGTCCTATTGACCCCAATCCAAAACCCTAAACCTACTAGGCTGATAACGTTTTAGCCCTAGGGTCCGTAAATTCCTTGTGGAAGTCTAGTATTTGTTCATCTGATCCTTACAGTGAGAACCCTAGATCATTCTTACATGGCGTTTAAATGATCCTAACATTTTGAGAATGTGGATAGATTGGAACTATTAAATCGGCATCCTAAGTGCGATACTAAGCAGAATTTTTACATAACTTAACCTAACCTAGCACATTGAGGTGATCGTCGTACGCTAACTATTAACACCTTTATGAATCTCATGTGAGTTACACAATTACAT
This sequence comes from Lygodium microphyllum, assembly GCF_053477565.2. NCBI lineage: Eukaryota > Viridiplantae > Streptophyta > Polypodiopsida > Schizaeales > Lygodiaceae > Lygodium > Lygodium microphyllum. The sequence continues at coordinate 107,269,146 of NC_141161.1, forward strand.
GCGATTTACTTAATTGATCTAACTATCCTATGAATAAAGATGAACTTACCCTTAGAGATGCAAATATTTCTCTCTAAAATTTGCAAGAACTTTCCTAAAAAGATGGAAGTAACTGCAAGATGCATGAGATGTATCATTCCATGCGAATATGCAATTTCAAGACCATAAACCTTTTGCCTTTATGCAACTATAGGATCTACAATGATCTTTCTTTTCCTTGCCCTATATGGTAATGGTTGACATTCAGACTATTTCTTATAAACCCTACGTTTATGTATCAAATTCAAAGCTTTTGTATTTTAATGAAGGTGCATCCTTTCCCAATTCCGAATTTTGATAATAGAACGCTATGCATGGATGTAACATTCTTTCATGACCAGATGACAATGAATACATAATTGATTTAATCCATCCTTTATCACTTATCTCAACCTAAAATGTAACTATCATAGCATGCGAATTGCATACTATATCTCTTTTGTCAAAGTTCATAATTCTTTTCCTTTCATTGCAACTATTTAGACATCGTTTAATGTCCATCTACAATTATCTTAAACACGAGTCACAACTAGGAATTTATTACATAAGTGCATTATGTGTCATAAGCCCTATCCTTTGTGAGATGCAACAAGAACGCCTTCGCACAATTTCATCTTTTAACTTATGCATCATACGTTCAAAAATGCGACTACCCTTGATCATGGAAGTGCCTCCTGCTGAGCAAACAATGCTATAACATCATACATATCCAAAGAACATACTGACAACACTCTATTTTCGGCCTCATTTTCTACATGTATAGTTGTTGAAATTTCAGCCATAGTGTCAGTAATATTCAGCCCATAAAAGATTCTTGAAATGCCATCATTTTCAGCTAACATCCCCAATGATCTCAGTTTCTTAATAGCCCATTTCATAGATATACGTTCAGCCCTACACATAGCTTCCATAGGCTTAAACCAACATGAACTGTTTGCTATAAACTGAGAATTATCAATAGTAAATACATGCTTCATTTCATCAACAGGCGAGTACACCCTCTGATCAGCACTACTGTAGCCCCGCATTATAGCAGTGCTTAATGAAAATCTAGGTCTTTGAATTCCCTTGCATTTGGAACCAAAGGGGACTCTCGAAGCGTATCACGATTTCTAGGATGATTAACACAAACAGTAAGAAATTGGACTGATTTCCTCCCATCTTTGCTTTTGACTCTTGCATAAGCAGAACCATCATCAAACACCTTTGTTTCCATACACACACCTGTAATATAGGGCTGTCCCAAAATCAGTGCATGTGAGGAATTATCTTGTACAAAGAAGTGTTGCTCTTCTTGTACATCACCAATTGTCACTTTTACATTAGGACATGTAGGATAGAGCTCCCCAAAAGAATTATTTGCAGCCCTCATACGCCAACCATGATCAGTGTCCACAGGCCATGCACCATTTTTATACAATCCCCGATCAATGACATTTATCTCAGACCCATGGTCAAGTAAAGCAACACAAGGAGTTTCACGCTCCCCTATTTTCACTACCATTTCAGTGGTAGCTCTAGCCCAATGATTTCTTGTGTAGTGAATTCGAGGAATAAATTCTAGAGTCTCTTCTCTATATTCTTGCATTTTCCCTACTCCACCATGCATATTGATATAAGGCAATGCATTTTCAGCCACTTTATTCTCTTTTCCACTTGCTGTCCATTGATTAGTAGCATCCTGCATAGACAATCCTGTACTTACTTCATGCTCATATTTAGCCTGAATACCCAACAAACCAGTTTCCTCTTCAAATTGTAGCAATGCACTAGTGGTATCACCAAGAAACTGAGGCTTCCTTTTAATTATGTCAATGATCTCATCATGAAATTCTTGCTTGGCAATGCCAAGCACCTCTCCCAAGGTAAATTCCACCCGAGTGTTTAAGATCCGTTCTTCAAGAACCTTCTTAAGATCTGTGGCTATCTCAATGTCAGATTGTAGCTTATATCTTGGTTGTTTGCCCTTCTTTTTGCCCTCTTGTTTGTTATCCTGTTTTTGCTTCTGACTGACCTCTTCCATATCATGCTCGGGAGGTGACAGATTTGTAGCTTTAGGCTGATCCATACTCATTTTTGTCATTCTTTTAGATGTCCCTGCAATATCTTCATCTCTTTTTTGTTTTTCTTCCACAAGTACATCTGTGTTTTGTACCTTTGCTAAATATGCATACACTGAATATGCATCTATCGGTGATTCCCAACCAGTTATGCCACGAATGTCTTGCCCTGCATGAGACATTTCACTATCAGTGACCTTTCTCTTTTCAGCTGCATGTAAAGCATGTGTCCATATTTCAGCCTTTGGACCAACCATTACTTGGCCATGCATTCTATCCAACTATAGACCAAAAGTAGAAGCATGTACCACCGCATAAGCATTTCGGACAGCCAAGTCTTCCAACAACTTTTGCATACCTCCCTTTCCAAAATTCAAAGCTAGAGGCAATCCTGTTTCTTGTGCATGGATCTTGCCATCTTTCCAAAATATAAGCTATTGTGCCAAGGCTTCGTGATAGGCAGTACAATCCTTTCTCTCGTGTTGCAAACTGTCACACCACATACATCTTTTTCCAGGCTTAGGGGTTGCTGCCCGTCCCCTTTCCTCTTGTCCTTTTTCATCCAATTTTGCAACCTTCAATTGAAGATCCCGCATCCCTTTGACCAATTCATCTAAGACATCTTCCCTAACAGAGGGAAAAATAGCATGTATAGACATAGGGTTAGCCACAGAAGCGGGTGGCTTACTGGATACTTCAACTGTCTTACCCGTAACAGGCAAGCTAGAGACATGCAATCTTTATCTTCTTCTATGTTTCTTCACAAGCACAGTAACAGCTTCCTTGACATGTCGCCACTCTGTTTTCAAACATGTCTCTATAGTCTGATCCTCCAACAAATCATCAAGCTTCTCTTGAAGCTCACGATTAGCTGCATGTAGAAACAATTCAATTTTCTGACTTGCAAGAGCTTGCTGTTCTGCAAGATCCAACTGCTCAAATCTACTTTCAAATTCTCTTAACAATTCTGTAGCCACAAGACCCTTATTGGGTTGTATAACCCACTCCTGAAAAGTCTTGCACGTAATCAAACTGGTGTCCTCAATATAAAATTCTTCCCTGAGTGTCTTTGATGGACCTAAAAACGGGCCGGCACTGGCTCATGCACTAGCCGGGCCTCGTCACTACGCACAAGACAACCCCTCGGCCTCGCGGCCAGGAGCGTCTATCAAAATCTCTGCCTTCCTAAACATTGCGTTTGTAATACGTTGTAGTCCAACTGATCCTAACCCAATATTACTCCTCAGAGGGAGTCCCTTCCACATAGCCAAAAGGCTCGAATCACATACACATGGGGTTCCTCCTATGGCTGAATGCCGTCAACCCTCTGCGACTCTCCTACACCTTGGGGATTGGCCCCTCGATGCATCGCTCAACATCTAAACATTTCGCACAAAAGTTGCTCAAGGTACCAAATAAGCGTGTCCAGGAGTGTACCATTTCTTCCTCACGTACTTTCCCCTTTAGGATCCGCGTCTACCTACAGCATGGGTACCTCACTGCCTCTCATCGTAGGTCATGTTCTAATAAACCAATTGCAATGCATGTCCAGGAGCTGGTCACTGATATTTTCTAAATTCTTTTCATGCTCTATGCATTTGGTGGATGCCTAGTGCTCAAGCATTTAGCAAAACAGTATCGTGCACAAGTGCGAAAACATTCTTTTAATGGTTTCCAACTACAGTTCGTGCTTCGTTGCATGGGCCTAGCACCGAGGTGATCCTTGTACTACTAAGCTCTTAATTTTAATTATCATCTGTCCTAAATGCTATGCATAGAAATCAACAACTTTCCCATCATCTTCACACGGCATTTAGACATATTTCATCTTCTCTACTCTTCCCCGTTTAAATATTGCATCGTTGGATAGGTTTATAGGGTATTTTGACATCATTTTATGTGAAAAAAATGGAAAAAGACACACTAGAACAAGAAGGTGGGGTTGAACTGAGGCAAATCCTCATGCTTCAGTCCCCACAAACATTCACAAACATTGCTATTATTTATCCTTATTTTTCGAAACCCAAAATATATTTTTCCCTTATTTTTTAGGGTTTTTCCACCCTTTTCTTGTATTTTTCCTTATTTTTTGCATTATTTAACTACTGAAAATTCAAAACAGGTTATGGGCTGTGGCCCTTAGTTCATTCCTGCAGAAAAATGAAAGTTTAGTTGGTGTTCCTATTTACTTTCCCATTTTTATGCCAAAAAACCATCATTTTCCCTTGATTTTTCATGTTTTACGTGTTTTAATGTATTATTTTGAACCACAAGATGCATATTTTTCTGGTTTTCTGATTATGACCAGCAAGAACTCATGAAAAACAACAACATACATAATTTCTAGCCCACATGAACAACATTTTATCAATCCAAAGCCATAAAATCTCAAATTTCCTTTGAAAATTTTGAATTACTGCTTATTTGCGTGTTTCGGGTTTCATGTCCATGGCTGCAAACTTGGAAATCAGCAGCACTTCATGTCCAACACAATCACCAATCACCATTTCCAGCCCGTGGAGCAATCCGATCCATGCCGGACAAGCCTCCACCATCCTTCCTTCCTCCTCCTTCTTCCCACATGAACTTGCCTTTAGAAGAGAGAGAGGGAGGAGAGAGAAAGACTGATTTTCTCTCTCCCTCTACAGGCTGCCATTGAATGCGTGGAGCGTAGAAAGGATGTAGTGGCATGCAGTGCTTGATTTCTTGGCTTGCTTTGCAGCCATCAACTCGATTTTGGGGGGGGGGGGGGCGCGTTTTTTTCGGCGGCTGAAAACAGCCGCCGCTCCCTCTCCATAACGTTTTTTTTTTAGGGGGGGTGCCAAAGGTCACCCCCCTCTTATCACACCTTTTGGAATTTTCCCTTTGGCCCCTTTTTTGGGCACCCCGATCGGTTTTTGGGCCACTACCGCATACGGACTCCGATTGTCGTGCTGTAAATTTCTGGACGTCCCTCTCGGCATCCCGGATAGGCCTGCAGCTCCCACATCCTGTCTTGACTGACAGAAAAATTACTAAAAATCCGAAGGTGTCACTTGGGCGCCCGTCGACTGCTTATGCTTAAAATCATCCTAGATCGAGCCGTCGCCTTTGACGGTGAATATTTTTCCCTTGAAATTCATAAATTTTAGCCATTTTTAAGCACTTTTCGGCACCTAAATTCCGCTCTCATTGGTGACCACGGGATAGGGCGACTCAGCCCGTCGAATCCACGAACATATCTGCACATAAACAACCAAAGAAGCATCAAACTGATACAAAACAAATATATAATAAAACTCAGCACAATGCTCCCCCTGCCCCTGGATAGAACCAAGGCATGACATCCACAAGGAGTAGGCCTAGCATCATCTAATGAAAGATGCGAAGTGAGTCACTAACCAGCTGCTCCAACACAGCCAAACTAAAAAAACCTATCAAAGAGGTTGCCCAAAGTGGTAGTCTGCACTACTTACCAACTAAAGACAACACAACTAGGAGCTCCTACAAGGCGAGGACTCCTATAGCTTGATCAAAGAGTATTTTCTTTCAGTACCTGTCTTCTTTTAGGGTTTGTATTGGATGAACATACTTGGGCATGTAAAAAGGAGGGAGCTGAGCGTAGTGACCCAAGGAGAACAGGGCATCGGTCTCAGGACCTGTCTCGGCACCCAAGAACCTACCAAGCCCTCGCAAGGCGACACTTAATCATTTTCTAACACTCACTTTTATTTTTGCTCCAACCTTCCTTGTTTTGGTATTATATTTGGCAAGAAGCCACCCCTAGGAAGACAAGGTATCGGCCCCGGGTCTGGTTCGTCCCCAGGAACCTACCAAGCCGTCGCAAGGAAATGATCAACTGCTTATATATTTTCATTTCTTTTCTTTTCTTTTCTTTGAGAGGGGTTAGAACCCCTTTTTACACACCTTCGTATTTATATTCATCTTTTAGGATGTACAGAGTTTCTTGGCATCATCATTATTATCTTCCGGCAGGCTTCTCTAACTGCCTCACTACTAACAAGAACTCCTAGAACGCTTGCCTAGCAGGCCAGCAGGACAGGGCCACTAGGACTTCCTTCTAAAACAGGTCTTTTGATGCTTGACAATGTCTTTACAGGAGGCAATGACTACTCCAACCTCCCTTAAACATACTGAGCCTAAACTTGGGACTTCATGCCTTGGTTGCCGGTCCCCAACAAAAATGTATCCCCTCGACAAGTACAAATACACATATAACAGGAAAGAAAGGTACTCGTAAAGGAGAGGTATCACCTGGATTGGCCACAAGAAGCTTCCATCGATGCCGCGACAAAGGCTCCCTCCAAGCTTGCCTTCAAACCTGTCTAGCACAGCACTTAAAACAAAAACCCAATTAAACGCACCTGCACTAGACAGGCAAATGGCCCTCTTGGCCTAATGAAACCAGACATGACTTTGCTACAAAACTGAATCGGCCCCCTTGGCCTAATGAAATCAAACAATACTACGCATAACATCCTCCTGGAAACAACCATGATAGACATCAAAGCATACCATTCCCAGGGGAACAGGGCTTGTAGCCCTAAACTAGGTGCATTAAATTATGACCTATCCCTCCTGCGTATATCGCAAGAGGTGTTCGCATCACATGTCGTCTAATCAGTCTATGGGTCCAAGATAATAAAGGCAGATGAGTCCCGCTTACCCTCTGCATCACCCAAATCAACCATCGTCTGCCAAAGAGGGCATGTTCAAAAAGCATACCCCACAAACGATCAGGTCCTGTCTCAGCATCAATAGATATATCGGGACAAGGGCCACAATTAAAGAAGAGGTCTTCTTCATACACAAAATTAGCCAAAGAATCGGCAAACTGATTCCAATTCCGTGGAATCAGCTGAAAAGACACTCTATCAAATTCGTCTAGCAGGGCTATGGCAGTATGATGGTACATGCAAAGGATGGGGTTTCGTACCATGTATGTCCCATTGAGTTGGTTTAAAACCAACTGAGAATCCCCTTTCACCAATAACTGGCGGATACCACCCTTCTTTGCAATATTCAAACCCATTATCAAGGCTTTGTATTCTGCCATATTATTGGTAAAATTCACCCCGAGATAAGCAGCTAACTTCATGACAATGTGTCATCGGGGGTCTCGGATGACAACTCCTACACTTCCTTTTTTGCATGCACCCCTGGACGCCCCATCAAAGTACAAGGTGTACGTCCATAAAGGGTTTACATATCCTGCCATCCGGAACTCTACTCGTAATTATGGTAATCGAAATTCAGCATATTCAATGGGTGGACTGTGGGCTCCATCCCTCCATCATCATTGAATTCAACAGGGATGCTCGTCAAAATTTGTAGGCAGTGATGGCAGAAGACCTTGATCTCCCAAATAAATGTCCCGCCTTCTTGCTCAATCACCTTGTATCCTTTGCTCCACCAAATGAGCTTTCCCTGATGATACCTCTGTTCTAAATATGGGTGTTCTAAATAAGGGATCAGACGACCCATCAACCTCTATCACGATTTCCTTGTAGATATTTGATCGATATCTCCTAGACCTGCAAGGCAGTCATAGTATTAGTGCAATCAGAAGTAATAAGGTTTAATCTTATTAAGATTAACCTTATTTTTAAATTCTATCCCCTCAAGGTCAGCTAATAGAACTATGGATTTATTCTTTCTTATTCTAACGATCCTATAGGGCCCATCCCATTTGGGCTCTAGCTTGCCTGGAAATAATTCACGTCGTGCGTCATAATACAAAACAAGCTGTCCTTTCTTGAAGGTGTATTTCTTGGCTTTGATGTCGTGCAGCTGCTTCATTCGGTGCTTCGCCACTTCTTGGTGCAATAAGCTTTGCAGCTTAAGCTCATCTAAATGTGCCAGTGTCGTCAAGCGCTCAAAAAGTGCGTCTTCATCACTCAAAGAATGATTGATGGCAAACCGAATAGTCGACAGCTCAATTTCTAAAGGCAAGACACACTCCTCCCCATATACTAACTTGAACGGGGTATGGCCAGTGGCTCGTTTGAAGGTCGTATTATAGGCCCACACTGCCACGTATAACTTTTTATCCCAATCCCATTTCTTTTTCGCCACAATTTTGGATAGGATGCCCACAAGCTGCTTGTTGGTGCTTTCAACTTGCCCATTGGCTTGTGGATTATATGGAGTTGTCTTGTTATGCTTGATTTGCCACATCTCTGTCAAACCTTTGATCACCTTATTCAGGAAATTGGTTCCGCGGTCCGACACTAATTCTTTCGGTGGACCAAACCGGCATATTATCTGCTCTAAAAAGAAACTAGCAGTTTCTTTAGCATCATCTTTCCTTGTTGCACGTGCTTCTGACCACTTTGTGAAGTAGTCAGTTGCGACAATGATGTACCTCTTTTGCGTAGTCAACAACGGAGTAATAGGACCCACAAAGTCTATTCCCCACTTCTCAAATGGAAGTATCGCCATAATAGGGGTGAGTGGTCGTTTCCTATTCTCTCGACTATCATGTCGTTAGCAAATATCGCATTGCTTAACATATGCAAACGCATCCTGGAAGATGGCAGGACACCAATAACCTGCTCTTAAAGCCTTTTGTGCTGTAAGCCGTCCAACAAAATGGCCACCGCAAGCAGAATCATGACACTCTTCCAAAATGAATGGCACCTCGTCAGGCATCACACACCGGCGATAGATGTCATCAACCCCTTGCCGATATAATGTACCTGCAATCAAAGCAAACTTTAACGCTTGCTGCTTAATTTTCCTTCTCTCAGCTTTAGATAATTCAGATCCCGCCTCTCCTGTTGATAAATAATGCGTTATTGCAGCATACCAGGAGGGAATAGATGCCATATCTATTTTAAATAACAACTCCATGTCACTACCTTCAGCCACAGATTCTTTCGGCTCCCCAAAGTCCACTAGACATTCCACGATGCCTTGCAACCTTGGTGGCTTACTCTTGATTTCATAATCAAATTCCTGCAAAGTGATCAACCACTTTGCTAGACAATCAGGCGGCTGTAGCTTATTCATCAATAGTCGAAGCCCCTCCGCCTTCGTATAAACTACGACTTTCTCATAGAGAATATAATGCCTGAATTTCTTGGTCCCAAAGACCATCGCTAAACACAGCTTCTCCATGTAGGTATAATTGATTTCGGATACTCCCAGCTTCCGACTAGCAAAAGCAATCGGGTGGTACCACTTCTCTTCCCAAATTTGGGCTAAACAGAAACAGCTAATACTATACATGGTGGCTGTCGAAAATATATAGAACGCCTCTCCTCTTTTAGGTGCTTTTAAAACGGGCGCTCTTGCTAGCTCTTGTTTCACATCCTCGAATGCTACCTTACAAGGGTCACCCCATACAAACGAACATCTAAAGGATAATAAATTTGTAAGCGGCAACGTTCTTTCTGCCAAGGCGTTTATGAATGTACGGTAATAACCAACCGAAGACAGAAAGCTATGAACTTCTTTCGGAGTGCGTGGTGGACCCATGGCAACTATAACTTTGACCTTCTCGGGGTCTGTTGCAATTCCTACCGAACTGACCACATGACCCAGCAATAGCCCATAAGGTACTCCAAAAACACACTTCCGTGGGTTTAAGGCGATGTAGAATTGTCTACAGCGCTCAAAGCATTTTCTTAGAATGATCAACTGTCTCTCTCTCATGGTGGCAGTCCCTAAGTCATCAATAAACACCTTCAACTCTTCAGGGGATATGTCACTGAATGTCTTATCTGCTGTTCGTTGCCACAAACCCGGTGCATTGCATAAACCAAAGGCCATCACATGGTACGCAAAAGTACCAAATACAGTGATAAAAGTTGTTTTCAACTTATCCTCTTCTGCAATTGCCATTTGGTTGTATCCTGCAAAGCAATCCATAAACGAATATATCTCCCTACCCGCTAATTGATCCAAAATCTGGTAAATAAATGGCAACGGGTAGTAGTCCTTAACTGTCTGCTTATTCAGCTCCCTAAAGTCTACACATAATCGGATTTGATTATTCTTCTTCTTTCTAATCACAACTAGCGAACACCATTCCTCGTGTTGCACAGGAAAAATCAAACCCGCTTTTCGAAGCTTCTGTAACTCTTCAAACAAGCCGTCCCTCAGTTCGAAAGGCATACGCCTTACTTTCTGCCATACAGGACGACTGCCCTCTTTCAATGGAATCGTATGAACAGCAAGACTAGGAGGGATGCCTCTCAACTCATCATAACTCCAGGCAAAGATATCACGGAATTCCTGGATCAAGGCCACATAGTCCTCCCTTTCTGCTGAGCTGAGCATAGAACCTAATTTGATTGGCCGGGAATCATCAGGCGTACCAAGGTCTAGCTCGATAACATCTGCATCTCTTATACGATCTTGGCCCTCTATCGGCTCGTTCAAAGTGATTTGATAGATGTCTTCCGTGGTGGATCCCTCTTTGGACTCATCACTCGATGATGTCTCACTGGCAGATAAATCTTCTAGTGTCTCCAATTCTGTAGAAGATAGAGGAGCTCTCTCACTCTGCGGGGACTCAGGATAAGCATCAACCACCACACGCTGGGCACCTCTGCCGAATATCAGTCGACCGGCAGGTATATCTACTTGGCAATCCGCTTGCAAGATCCAAGGTCGTCCGAGTAATACTTGGTAACTTGGATGGCCTGCAAAACGAATCACCCTAAAGTCCAACAGGCATTCTACATTTGCAACAGTGACATGGACCTTAGTAATGCAGCCTTCCGGCTGTCTCAAACTATCATCTGCCATTCTGAGAATTGTGGAGGTATCTTTCTGGATCGCAAGACCCAACCTTTCCATTAGTTCAGAACTCATAATGTTAACAGATGATCCCGTGTCGACAATGGCATAATCTACTAATATCCCATAGACATAGGCTGCAACCCTTGGGCAATGCTTCTCAGCATGCTCGAACCAATCATCACCTACTCACGCAATACCCAAAGGTTCTACGATATACCCGGTATGTAGGATCTTTCTAAATTCCTTGTGTACTCCTGGGGAAAGCTTAATAAGCTGTAAAAGATTCACATCCGGCTTGACTTTGCAAAGAGAGCTTGCCAAATTGAATTCATGATAGTTTGATAGAGCTCGCTTTTCACGCCAAACCATCCGCTCTTTAGGTCGCTGAACCGGCTTTACTGCCTCTTTTTTAACTTTCATCTTCTTCTTTAGTGATTCCTTATTGGCCTTACTCTCTATGGGCTTCAAAGGTCCCCCTTCCAGGGCAGGATCCAAAACTTGCGTTCCTTTGTCGCCTTGTTTAGGGTTTCCGTCGACAGGCTTATTCTTGTCGGCTTCTCTACCCTTTTGACCTCTTGTAAGAACAGCTCGCAGATTAGAGGTTTCAGCATCATTCACGCGTACAGCCTCAATCAAACTAATCCCACTACCACTTGGTAGCTCCTCCAATGTAGTCTTTGGTCGTTGAAGTATTTGTTTAGGCCCATCTTCTTGTTGGTAATCATTTCCTTGGGCACGATGATTAACAGGCCCTGGCTACCGACTACCACGCTGGAGGGAACTGATCTTACTCCAGCAAGTAGTTGCTAAATAGCCAGATTTTCCACAGATGTCGCACTTAACATTTGGGCAATTTCTTGGATAGTGTTGCCCAAACACACCATTTGCAACTAAACCTCGAAGGTGCACCCTCCTCTGGGTATCTACTTCCTATCAAATTTTGTTGTTTTTTAAGGAAGTTGACATCAACAGCTATTTGTCGATATTGCTCCGTAATCATGTCGGTATAATGCTTCATCATGTCCTTAACCTCGCCAAGAACATTGGAAGCACTCGACTCATAGCCTTGGTCATTACCATGTCGTTCCATCGGCCTAACAATTCGATTAGGCACTGTTGTTGAGCCACATGCATGGTGTTAGAATTGACCGCCTGGCCTCCACCATTTGGAGCCATTTGACTGCCCGTAGGCATAGACATGCTAGGGGGAGCTGGTAATAAAGGGACATTCTGCATCATGTTCCCTCTTCCATTAGGGTTAGCCATTGCTATCCCTTGGCCACTACTGCCATTGGCCATTGCCATATTGTTTCCCAATACTAAACCCATATTTGAATTGCCTCGAGAAGCATAGGCTGCTTGTAGTCGGGATTCCACCTCTTGTGCTCGTGTAATGGCAGTATCTATATCCCCCAAGGGGACACTACTCAACTGCAATTGGATATTAAAGTCCAAACCATGTAGGAAATATTGCAATTGGGCAGCTGTGGGGATGGGAATAGAGGTGTCCAACTTACGAAAAACCTCTTTTATCTTCTTCGCATAAGCACGAATATCCTCGTGTGGTTCTTGGTAGGTCACGTTGAGTACACGCAACCAATATTGCCCACCCCTTTCAGGGGCAAACTCCCTTCGAAAAGCTCCATAAAATGAATCAATATTCAATATGGTTCCGGCTTCTAAACCATGATACCATATAGCGGCTCTTTCTTTGAGAGTCATATTGAAGAACATCATTAAATGTCCTTCTTCTTGGATGCGACAATTAAACATCAGCTTTTGAAACTCCCTAAGGTGGAGTTCCGCATCTTCCTCAACTAACCCATTAAAAATGGGTAGCGGGTAGCCTAGAGCCAGCAAATTCGTCATTCCTGTTGGAATTGCAATAGGCTGTGCCATGACGAGGATTGGATTTGCACTAGGAATAGGGGACGGTGGGGTTACACCTCCCGTACTTGACGTGGACTGGGTTATAGAAGGAAGGGGAGCACTAGAGCTTCCACCTTCTCCTAACTTACTGCTTGTGGCCCCAAGACCATTAGATCCACTCCCTCGTAAGGGTTCAGCACCGCTACGCCTAGGGGAATATCTCCTAAAAATTTCAGCACGTCGCCTAGCTCTTTCGTCTCTTTCTTGCTTTTGGATTTTTGCTAGACGATGCTTATCAATAAATAACGGATCAATCTCAGTATCCTTTGGCATAAACTGCTAGTTGGTCCCTAAACAACCAGGATTCGAGAACCGCCACTTTTAAGCGACTCCCGACAGACGCACCACTGATGGACCTAAAAACGGGCCGGCACTGGCTCATGCACTAGCCGGGCCTCGTCACTACGCACAAGACAACCCCTCGGCCTCGCGGCCAGGAGCGTCTATCAAAATCTCTGCCTTCCTAAACATTGCGTTTGTAATACGTTGTAGTCCAACTGATCCTAACCCAATATTACTCCTCAGAGGGAGTCCCTTCCACATAGCCAAAAGGCTCGAATCACATACACATGGGGTTCCTCCTACGGCTGAATGCCGTCAACCCTCTGCGACTCTCCTACACCTTGGGGATTGGCCCCTCGATGCGTTGCTCAACATCTAAACATTTCGCACAAAAGTCGCTCAAGGTACCAAATAAGCATGTCCAGGAGTGTACCATTTCTTCCTCACGTACTTTCCCCTTTAGGATTCGCGTCTACCTACAGCATGGGTACCTCACTGCCTCTCATCGTAGGTCATATTCTAATAAACCAATTGCAATGCATGTCCAGGAGCTGGTCACTGATATTTTCTAAATTCTTTTCATGCTCTATGCATTTGGTGGATGCCTAGTGCTCAAGCATTTAGCAAAACAGTATCGTGCACAAGTGCGAAAACATTCTTTTAGTGGTTTCCAACTACCGTTCGTGCTTCGTTGCATGGGCCTAGCACCGAGGTGATCCTCGTGCTACTAAGCTCTTAATTTTAATTATCATCCGTCCTAAATGCTATGCATAGAAATCAGCAACTTTCCCATCATCTTCACACGGCATTTAGACATATTTCATCTTCTCTACTCTTTCCCGTTTAAATATTGCATCGTTGGATAGGTTTATAGGGTATTTTGACATCATTTTATGTGAAAAAAACGGAAAAAGACACACTAGAACAAGAAGGTGGGGTTGAACTGAGGCAAATCCTCATGCTTCAGTCCCCACAAACATTCACAAACATTTCTATTATTTATCCTTATTTTTCGAAACCCAAAATATATTTTTTCCTTATTTTTTAGGGTTTTTCCACCCTTTTCTTGTATTTTCCCTTATTTTTTGCATTATTTAACTACTGAAAATTCAAAACAGGTTATGGGCTGTGGCCCTTAGTTCATTCTTGCAGAAAAATGAAAGTTTAGTTGGTGTTCCTATTTACTTTCCCATTTTTATGCCAAAAAACCATCATTTTCCCTTGATTTTTCATGTTTTACGTGTTTTAATGTATTATTTTGAACCACAAGATGCATATTTTTCTGGTTTTCTGATTATGACCAGCAAGAACTCATGAAAAACAACAACATACACAATTTTTAGCCCACATGAACAACATTTTATCAATCCAAAGCCATAAAATCTCAAATTTCCTTTGAAAATTTTGAATTACCGCTTATTTGCATGTTTCGGGTTTCATGTCCATGGCTGCAAACTTGGAAATCAGTAGCACTTCATGTCCAACACAATCACCAATCACCATTTCCAGCCCGTGGAGCAATCCGATCCATGCCAGACAAGCCTCCACCATTCTTCCTTCCTCCTCCTTCTTCCCACATGAACTTGCCTTTAGAAGAGAGAGAGGGAGGAGAGAGAAAGATTGATTTTCTCTCTCCCTCTACAGGCTGCCATTGAATGCGTGGAGCGGAGCGATACGGAGCGTAGAAAGGATGTAGTGGCCTGCAGTGCTTGATTTCCTGGCTTGCTTTGCAGCCATCAACTCGATTTGGGGGGGGGGCACGTTTTTTTCGGCGGCTGAAAACAGCCGCCGCCCCCCCTCCATAACGTTTTTTTTTAGGGGGGGTCCAAAGGTCACCCCCCTCTTATCACACCTTTTGGAATTTCCCCTTTGGCCCCTTTTTTGGGCACCCCGATCGGTTTTTGGGCCACTAGCGCATACGGACTCCGATTGTCGTGCTGTAAATTTTTGGGCGTCCCTCTCGGCATCCTGAACAGGCCTGCAGCTTGCACATCCTATCCTGACTGACAGAAAAATTACTAAAAATCCGGAGGTGTCACTTGGGCGCCCGTTGACTGCTTATGCTTAAAATCGTCCTAGATCGAGCCGCCGCCTTTGACGGTGAATATTTTTCCCTTGAAATTCATAATTTTTAGCTATTTTTAAGCACTTTCTGGTACCGAAATTTCACTCTCAGTCTTCTTGAAGGCTACCCAATCAGCATCTTGCAAGTATAATTTAGTAATCCGTGCTTTCAGTTCATGAACAGTAACACGTACAAAATACCTGCTCCATGCAGATTGAGCCACTCCAAAGAATTCTATCTTTTGAACATAGGTATGTACATATGTAGATACATTCCTACCATTGAATAACTTCACCTCACGCTCAATTGCTTGCAAAGCATTCATCACAACACTTTCTATTTAAGTTGAAGCTT
This sequence comes from Lygodium microphyllum, assembly GCF_053477565.2. Taxonomy (NCBI): domain Eukaryota; kingdom Viridiplantae; phylum Streptophyta; class Polypodiopsida; order Schizaeales; family Lygodiaceae; genus Lygodium; species Lygodium microphyllum. The sequence continues at coordinate 107,284,623 of NC_141161.1, forward strand.
GCATTACCTGTTGTTGTTGTTGTACCTGCATAACCATATTCATATTTTGCACCAACTATTGCAAAACATCACTGGAGATTGTATTTGAAGGCTCTGCCATCTTATCTTTCCTTCTTCTGTGATGACCTTTCAAGTTGGGTTCACCAATGTCGGAGGGGTTTTTGTCGAAAGGTCGAATCCACCGGGGATCAGAAGTAGAAGGAAGTAGAGATAGGAGATGGAAGAGAAGATAGAGAATACCCAAGTGGTAAACACGACTAAAACAAATCACAATGAATTGAAACAATATGTATTGAAAGAACCTGGAATCTTTGTTCTACTCTCAGAAGCAATCTCCAGGTATTAGTTCTCTTGGAGCTCCTTCGTAGACTAATTTGATGGCTTCATTAGCTTCCAAAGGGGGGTAAAACCCAGGACGCCTAGTCACGGATCTCCTAGATCACTCCTTCTTCTTTCAGTTCAATCTGCAGTTTTTAGCCTGTTTACAGCGATCGCAACGCGCGCGATTTCGTCAATCTGTCCTTCTTGTGAAAATCACCTAATAAACTGGCTGAAAAAGCAACTAGTTTTTTGCATGCCATCCTAATCTAGAAGCTTTTTATAAAATTTTCAGATTTTTACAATAAATAATATAAAAAATAGACTAAAATTATCCAAAAATCTAGTATTTTTGGATAATTCATGCAAGTCGCACTAGTACTAATGGCTCAGATCACATTGACTCTTTTTCCCCCTTCTCAAAATTTTCATCTCTCTCTCTATCTCTCTCTCTCTCTCTCTATGAATTGACACTTAAGGATTAAAAAACAACTATGAAGAATAATAACATCACAGAGATTTAAAAAATAAATATACCTCCACTATCACTTGATTGCTTGTAGTATAGAGTGTTGATGATGAAGATATCTTGTAGCATAGTGTTGAAGATGAAGATATCTTGTAGCATAGTATTGAAGAGGGAGATTGCTTGTAGCAGGGTAGAGAGTGTTATAGATAGTAATTATTTGATTTCAGTAAATGCTATCAAAACCACTCCTGAGATTGCTTGTAGCAGGGTAGAGAGTGTTGTAAATAGTAATGAGTGTTACTTTAGAAGAATTCGTATGCAAGAAACCATATTCTGGAGGGAAAGAGAAAAGCACACAAAATTTTGGACAAAACTAGAGCTTTAAGAGTGAATGAATAAATGACCAAAAATAGGCATATACTTGTCCAAAAATGATAAAAATTTACAAGGAAACTTTGGAGTCAAAAAGGTGTATCTAGGTAAAAAATAATCTTAAAATATGATGTGTACGTCATTTTATATCGTTTTTTAACTTCTGCCCTTTTAAGAAGCAAGAATGAGAATGATTCTAATATATTTTCATGTTGAAACGTCATGAGGGAATTAAAGAGTTGTATATTAATGATTGGCTTTGTTTTTAGAGAAAATAGAATTGTAGTTTTTTAGTTATGAGGATTTTGAGAAAAAGTGACCTTATCCTATAGTTTGAGAATAAAATAATAGGTGAAATCTATTGACAATACAAATATGAGATTTACTTGATTGTAGAAGATCTCTTATTCTAATATTATTTTGGAATCTCTTTTGAGAGAGAGAGAGGTGAGAGAAACCCCTTAAGGGGCAAAAAAGAGAGTCCATATTTCTCCTAATGGGAGATGTTGCAAGAAACTACCTTGACTAAATTAAAAAATGTGTAGAAACACGAGGCTAGATTTCACTCACTCATCACATGCTTCCTCCACAATCAATATCAAATATGTTTACAATGAAATGTGAAGCTCATAGAAAATCTACTTAGTCTAGGCAATGAATAGGTTTTAATAGTACAATCAGAGAAGTGAAGCTTAGAGTTCGAACTCATGCACTTGTCAAAACCAATCCACACTCAGGTCAACTCAGCCAACTTCATTGCCCTACTTGGCTATCTAAGAAAAGCATGAGAAAAATGAGCTAACAACTATGGCTAGTAAATAGCAATTTTGTAGGTTTTTCTTGTCTAATGCAATATCCATGGAATTCAAAGTTTAATTGGATATATCACGAGCACTAAAACACTAAAACTTTGTTATCTAGCATGGCTAATGTTATTGAGTTAGTTCAATAACTATTACATTTCAGTTTCCATTAATCATGAATTCACATCAAACACCCTCTATGTTAGAAGGTGAATACATTATAAGGTTATTATCTATGTGCATATCATGTGTATGCCTATTTGATGGTTTCTACTTGCATTTTGTTAGGAGAACCACTAATAGGAGCTTGCATTACATTAGAGTTTTGCTAGCATATCTATTGAAGCTAGTTTACATACAAAATATTCAATGATATGAGGATGTAATGAACTATTGTGGCCTCCCCTAGTTCACTAGAAATGTGAAGCTCTCCTTCATATAAAACTTTTCTAATAATGGGTGGTTAGGCATATCTTCAGGAATTTCTTTGTCATGCTTTTGCTATCAACTATAGTCATAGGGCCTTCATAAACCAATATAAAATCCATGGTTTTTCCTACACTACACAACTCGAATTTGGTGATCATAAAACTTTTGAAAGACTTAGAGCTTCTGTATTAGTGTAAAATCTTTCTAAGGCTTTTTAGACTATGCTTTCACTCTAAGGTACTCCCTTTCCTTCTCTATGAATGTGTGGAATAATCTTTTATAAGATGGTGACATGTTTAATTAATGAGCTTCCACCATGGTGATTTTATCAACCAATGTTTCCACACAATTGTACACTATACAACTATTCTAGCTTAGTAACATACATTCTAGTACTATATGGTATACTATATGCTTAGGTCTCATAGGACATTATGCTTAGCTCTCGCCCTAATCATGTAGAGAAAAAGATAATAAACTATAACTAGTAATGATAATAAATTAATTCAACCTCATAATTCTAGTTAGGAACACAAAATACTATTTGCAATTATGTATTTGTGAGTGTGCATACATGATACATGGTCTAATTTATACCTGTCAATGGGTATGCTCTGTGATGCCAACCCTTGGAGCTAAGGTAACATGTTTAGAATCTAGCTATCCAACTCCAAGCCTTGCTAGCTGGTTGTTAAGTTGTAATGGTAGTACAACTATGGCTTACTAGCTTGTCACATGATGCTATGAAATCCTACTCATAAAATGTATACAAGATAATGTCATTTACATAAAGGGTTAGATGAAAGCAGTTATTGCAACTAAGATGTCAAAGCTTTAAGCACTCAATTAAGTACAAATGTTGATTACAAAAAGAGTCAGATCTATGCCATGACAAACTTAGTGTACTAAATCTATTAAATGCACTAGCTAATGAATCAATCTAACAGATTGAAACATAACCATTGTAGGCATGATCCATCCACAACACTATACTAGACTGAAATCACCTTAAAAAAGTAGCTTTAATGAAAACATCTAACCAAATGCACATTAGCCAAATGCATGTTGACATGGCATGTTTAACATATGTTACTCATTGATCATTCCCTACTGGATCAAATGATAATGACAGATCAAATGATAACATCACTTAGTAAGTATTGATTCCCAACTACTTGGTCAAATGATGGAAAAGGATAATGTCACTCATTTATTCCGTGTTGGATGGAAAGAGATAAAATAATAATGTTGCTCACTGATTCCCCGCTTGAGGGATGTGGTCACATGTTAGCTAGCTTCATGTATGGAAAGAGATTAAACACAATACTTTCACTTGCTAATTCCCTACTTGATGGATGTGGTCACATGTTAACTAGCTTTGCTGATGGACAAAGCACAATGTGGCATCAGTCACAAATAGATTTTTTGAAACTTCATGAAGGTTATAGAGCCAACAAGAATGGGACAACCTCTTTAATCACACTTGATAGATGTGGTCTATGGGATTTTTCAAGCTATGGAAAAGAGGAGAAGACATTGAGGCACATGCATATGGGAAAAGAGAAGAAGACATCTTACCTAGCATGTGTAATGCACGTTGACATGGTGCCAGCTCCACGCTCAAAATGTTGTGATCATATGAAGCCCATGTGCATTGGTAAGGAGGACTTTTGTAGTCTTAGGGAGAAGTAGATCAATGTTTTAGGGTGCTTCAAGCTAAATTTTTTCAGCATTGGTTCTCCACATTCTAGAGTTTGACTAGAGGATTACATTGAGATTTATGCAAAGCCTACATTTTTAGCCACAACATTATCTCAATCTAAGAGAGGAATTTTTGATATTATGCCAAGTTACACTTTTAGCCACAACATTGTCTCAACATAAGATGACGATGCACTCTAAGGGATATGTGATAATGATGTTTACCTTGATATATGCATGCGAACATAGTGAGAACATAGCAAACATAAGAGAGAGATAGATAGACAAAAAACAAATAGAGAGAGGTGATTTTATTGAAAGAAAGGATATTAAGAGAGAGAAGTTAGATTTTAAGAGGAGGGAAATAGCAATCCTGAGGATGGGTGTGCCTTAATTATGAGAGAAAGTGTTTTAACTAAGGCATAATGGAAGGGGGTGTTAAATGGCATGTCTCATGCAAGTCTATTAGACTTTCATATGTTAATGAAGTAAAGTCAAATCATTTACAAATGGATATTATTTACCTCATGATTTATCATATTCCACCTTCATTGAGGTTCATTACACCCTTCTATCACAAAATCCTAGTTTGATTTTATGATTTAGCTCGATTTTGATCTCATTTTTATATTCATGTGATACATATTTTTGAACTCACGTGATACACATTTTTATACATTTTGATCATACCCTCAAAAATAGGAAAAATGTGTGTGTGTGTAAGATTCATCATACCCTTATGCAATAAAATCCAAGTCAGTTTTATAAATTAATGATACCCTTATGTTGAAATCTCTACTTATGAAACATAAAAAATCTTTTTTGAATAAATTTTCACCTTTTAAAATATTTCCTTCTATGAATGCAAGCAATGTTACCTTTTTTTATATTCCCCTTTTTTGAACTCACATGATATACATTTTTATACATAGTGATCTCCTTGGGTAGTCAATGCATGACTATCCACATTCTTTCTATTTATTTCTTTTGTAAGGCACCCTCAACATCCTAGAGTTTTAAACCATCCTTAGGTATATTAGCGCATATAGCAGTACGAAAGGTGCCACATGACTCAAATAGTGTCACTAGTAATAATAAGGGAGGGAGATTGTCTTAAACTCAATCCCTTGCAATGCCAACTACTGAAAATTGAGTGAAACTCATTTAAATGTATGGACATACTAGTCCCTTCCTTCATGCGAAGGTCCATGAGCTATTTTAACCAATACATTTGTGAAGCAAAACTTTGCTTATCATAAAGATTTCATTTCTTTTCCCATAATTGCTAGGCATTATTTTCAGGTGCCACAACATTGAAATAAACATGTTTAGACAATGACAATACAAGAGTGGATTTACATAGCTCAACTAACTCATCCCAAGTATCCTGATCAATGCCTTTGGGCTTTACACTCTTGGTTTTCAAAGGCCTAACTTTCTTCTTTTGAACTAGCACCTGCCATATCTGCATCTTCTAATATATGAAATTTGTGCCATCAAGCTTTTCAATACTAAAAATAGCACTATCATTCGAAGAACTAGCCATATTGACAATATACCAATGTAAAATCCAAAAGAGTGGGATATTGTAAGTGACTACAAATCAACCTTCAAACCTTAGCCAAAACAAGAGAAATATATAAGGGAATCCCAAAGTATAGAGTTATCCACCGACTGCAAGCAATAGATTACCAAAGTACAATGTTTGCTCTCCAAGATAACAATAAAAATTATAATTATAGCAATGTTGAAATAAAGACAATAGTATATGTCAATCCAATTGTTGACAAAGAGCCAAGAAAGCAAATTTCCATTGGCAAGGATATCGGAGTAGCAATCGGGATACAAAGAATACAACTAACACTAACTAAGTATAGACCATTGGTACTAAAGACTATCACAAACTCAAAGTGTTAGTGAACCATACATTCCATAAGCATATATGTCATTGAAAAAATACTAATAGAGATATGTGTTGGTGTCCAAAGCATACATAATCAAATTAGCCATGATCACAGGTAATTGCATCTAATAGCATACAAGAGAGCATATACATGAACCATGAGTTTCATAGTCTAAAAAAACCATGCTCTATCAAGTAAGTACAAGTGTATCCCATTGGAAAAAAATCTAGAATGCAAAGTGAGAAAGCAAAGCTTAAGACATATACATCAAAGCATGCATGAGGTCCAAGCACATCACAAATATATCCAAGAGCATAAGTGTCTAATGAAGCTTCAATACCCGTATGTCAATAATAAGCATAAAAGCTCAAAGCAACTGACCAAAGCCCAAGTACATTAAATGTTGCTCAAATCCAAGTGCCAAAGCATGTCATAAACATATCGGGCTCATGCATCAATGCTAGACATCACTATACACATATAGCATACTCGAAATACCATGTAGGCACAATAGGCATTCAAAGCATGAAGTTCACTCTTATATGCTTGCTTTCCAAACTATTAGGGTAGCAATAAACCTCTACAAAATAGACCTAATCAAGCTTTAAACAATGCAAATAGCAACCCAAAGCATAACCATACCATCTATGTACCAAAATAGCATCCTGAAAGCATCAAATATATTGTATGGAATCTACTATTTGTTGTCCAAACTAGAATTATTCTGTTATGTGTGAAACAAAGAATTGAAAACTACATAGAATAAAATTTTTGAGTGCTCAAACTTGTAGTTATCATCATGCTCTTTGTTTCTAGCTATAGAGATTTTGAACTTGTATGCAAAAGTTATGGCAAAAATATGAAAGTGTTGTTGAGCTGCTATAGTTGTCCACCATGACTTCTAAAGAATGCTCTATATCTACTCAAAATGGATAGAATGGCTACTCCTTAGCTCAATAAGCACTCAATAAGGCTTGGGTAAGTTGTGGGAAACTCCTTGACAAGCTTGGAGCAAGTTAGAACAAGTCAGGAGAAGGGAAGAATCAATGCACACCTCAGGAGGAAGAAATAATGGCTGCTATGAAACCTTGAGCTAAAGATTTGAATCCAAGCTGAAGTAAAGGATGAAGCAGATCCTTGAATGGTTGGCTCTAATACCAATTGAAGGTAGAGTCCGAATGGAAGCACATAAGTAGAAGCAAGAGCAAACAAGAGCTATGGCAGAAAGAGCAAGAGAGATATGCTGCATGTGGGAACTCCAATAGTCACAATTTGTAATTAGACTTTCCTTATTCAATAGTCATGGAAAGAATAAAGAATAAAGTGACAATGATGGATATCTACCACTTGCATTGTACATGTGTGGAGTTATGATGTGTGAAGTAAATACAGGGTGGCACATGCATAAGCACTTTTACCCCGAACACACTAAAGTTTTCCAACTAGTCATAATAAGTTTTATTCCATAAAAGTTGAGGCTATGATTATCCTTGGTTTTTCCCTAAGAATCTCTCTATGTCATAAGTCATGGCTTTAAGGCTTCAATACCTAATCATCACTATCACAATAATCAGTCATTGAAAGTAAAGGTTGATCAAGAGGCTAGAATGAAAATAATTGTACATGGATTTGTCTTATAGGGTAGAAACTCATATTGCTTAATATTAGTAGTGTTGATTTCAAATTAATCATGCTATAAATAAAGAAGGGGAAACCTATACTATACTAACCAAGTCAGTATCTATAAAAAGAGACCATGAGATTACTAACCTTAGTCTCTTTTCTTGTTAATAAATCATAGTCATCAAGGTTAGAATTCAAAAAACATGGAAAGGGAAACTTACAAGGGACTTGGTGACCCCCTAGGATGAGTTACTGTAAAGGTAGATGCATCATATCATCATAAGAAAGATGCTATGCTTGCCAATGTTACACCTTCGAAAGGGAAAATATTTGTGTGATATGAAGAGGCTAGAAATGCATTACATTGACTCGCAACTTATGTCATATTGGTAGAGTTTATTGTTATTTTAAGATACCCGGGTGTTGTTCGAATTATATTTTTAACTTGAAGAGATGTTATTCTCATTAAAAGAAAAGATTTCATTTATTAGGTAATCATAGGTTGATTGCCTTGGTTGTGTGTTTTGGAAAAGTAACTTTCCCTCATGGGCAAAATTCTACTACACACTAGGCCTCCCCCGAGGCTAGTGGTGGGACCCCTTCACCAAGGGGCTAGTTTAATCGTGTTGGAGGCTATGATTGGCCTAACCCCTATGAGCCTAGAATAATGGATATCTTGGAAGGCCTTGATGCTAATTAAGGATAGATTGGTGGATCATGTGCCATGAGATTTGGATAAAAGTCCTAGATTAAGGGACGAAATGCTAATGTGGTATTACATCTTAGAGAAGGTGTAGGATAAATACATTGTTTTGTAACAATTACTTTCAAAGGATTTCTTAACATTGCCTTTGTGTTGGTGAAAAAATAAATTGCATGAAAAGGAACCAATCTTTAATGGTTAATCAAGGAAGCTATCCTTGCATGTCAAACATAGATGTGTTAGGATAGTTAGATAACTAAGATGCACCTTCGAGAAAACTAGGAGAGCAAGATTCTCAACGGGTCATCCTATCGATGAATGGTCTTAGTGAGCTAAGAGTTTTCCTTCAAGCCAATGTAAGGGTCGAGTCCTTGACTAGCTAGTGTGTCATCTTAGCTCTCGATCAATGTTATTTTAGGGAGTGACAATCAAGACTATACCCTATCGGTAGAGGGATTGATAGTATCGCTCCCCCTCATTTCTCACTCACTATGAATCAAGTACGACATTAATTTTCTTTGGTTTGAGTTGACTTGCTAATGTAGTGGTTCAAGGATTGATGCTAGTTAAAGCTAATACATGACCTTAGTGTTAAACAAGGAACCCATATTCAAGTCAATTCTTACAAGCCACAATCAACACCTTCCATTGTGGGGAGTGGTCTCAAGAGAGCCTAAGTGACAATGCCCATATTATTCTAAGGAGTACCAAGCAGTGTCACTTAGGAAAAGTCTCTTGATGGACCACTAAATTGTGCCATTGAGGGCTTGTTAGTTGGGCACATTACATGTCCACACCATTAGAAAGAAGCCTAAGGTATTATTTCCATTGCAAAAAATTGACAATGTGTTAACCCTCAAACAAACAAGGAGAAAAACCTCGAAAATTGAAAGAAGAAGACAAAGCCAAGGTAAAAGAGGAATGGAGAACGAAGGCACACCAAGAAAAATCGGAAAACACAAGAACTGTGGAAAAGTCCTAAATGAGGGAGAGGCACTCAAGAAAAAGTACAAGTCAATACTTCTACAAAAGAGCACAAGGTTCACTGTGATTTATTTAAAAATAAAAGCATCGGGCCTTGACCCGTGCAAATTGTAAATGTAGATGGGTAGTAGGAGGGAAGATAGGAGGACAATGGAAATAGGGCCTAGGCTATGACCGGCCATGTAAAAAGGGGATGATTGCGCAAATGCAATTTAGGGCTTTGTATATAAAGTTCAAAAAGTGAATGAGAGCCAATTCTTTGGTGTGTGGCAAAGTGGAATCTTCTTCTTCTCTCCTTCTCTTCTTTTGCTTGCTTGCTTGTGAGTGCTTGAGGGAGGGAGTGAGCTTGTGAGAGTGAGGGATCTTGGAGATGAAGCTCTCCATCATCTCCTCTCTTCTTCTTCTCTTCTCTACTCTTCTTTTGTCATCTCATGCATAGCTATGGAGGATGGAGCTTGGAGGAAGAGGCTTGAGGATGCTTGAGCTTGCATCAAGAGTCATGGAGCTACTGGGATGTTTGAGGGAGGAGGCAATTCGGTTGAGCATCAAAGTAAGATCGCTACACCTGTAGGGAGGTAAGATGCATCGTCTATGTGAGAGGTAGCCATTGGCACTTACTTGAAACACTTGAATGATAAGCGATCTGTGGGTCTTGGCAGTAGAGCTTGTGCTCGCCTCTACATTTTGGTTCCATTGTTGGGACCAATGATTCAAGCTTGAGTGCTTGCGTGCTTCGAATCAAGCATCGAAGTAAGAGTTTCATCCTCGAACCGGAGCTTGAGGTAAATAGGAGGTTTTGGGTCTTTAATTTGTGCTACAAGTAAGTATTTTTTATCTTTGATGGTTAGTTTAGTAGGATATATTAGTTCAGTATCTTGCTTTTGATTCTTGTTGCATTTAGGGTAGCTTAAGGTTAGAAAATCGGTTGGAAAAGTGTAGGGTTTGCTATTGTAAAATAGGCCAAACAAGGCATATATATGTGAAAAATGGGAGTAAGAAGAGCTGAAGGGGACTGAGACCGTCGACTAGCATAGGGGCAAGAGCGGCAAGAACTTGGTGAAGGAGGGGTTTAATAGCCATGATACCCAGGGGAAGCTCATTTGAAACCTTGGTTGCCTGAGAGAGAGTGAGAGAGAGCTTCATTGCGTGGACTTGATTCAATCTTGTCATTGATGAGCTCATTGCCCACTATAGGTATTCCCACATCTTCTCTTGCATGTGTAGTTAGGATCTGGAGGTGCTTGAGCAATGTGAAGGCTTCGATCACTTGACATGGTGAAGTTTGTGTCAGCTTGGCAAAAACACATCATGCTAGGCCTGTCCGAGTGATGACAACTCTAGACCGAATCCCAGAATTGGCCCTCGGACCACTTGACTTGGACACTCATGGCATGACCCATCCGAGCCAACCATTCGGACCAACTTGATATTCGGTCCTCGGCCTTGGCGATTCGAACCACTCGACTTGACCCCCAGACCAATAAATTCGGCGCACTACCATTCAGCCATTGTGCCCTCGGCCCACCTGATTCGGTCCTTGAACAATGGCACTTGGACTGTCTAAATATCTGATAGTTGGACCAATTGCATTCGGCCCTCGGCCATTCGGATAGGCCAAATCAGACATTCGGTCCCTGCAATTCGGACCTGTTCGGTCGAGTCTGATTTTTAAAAATTCTTGAAACATTTGGACCAGTCCACCTAACCACCGGTTGTTTGAACATCCAAACACCATACAGACGCTAGAGAAGCCTTTCTGGCATAAGGAACAAAGGTATCAGTGAGACTCAAGCATAGAGGCAACGCTAGTCGACCATCTACGATTCAATCTCTGCACTGACAATGGCACCGAGTGGAGTATTCGAGCATTATTGGATCATGGCGGGGCAGAGAGAGGAGTAGAAAACCCTACAAATTAGTAGAGACGTCAAAAAATTGAGCATACGGGCCTATCAGGCTAAACCCATGACAAGAGCGATAGAGTTGTTTAGGCACTTGTCTTCTCACTCACTCTAAATTCCAGCCCACATAGCACGAAGGAGAAAAGCTAAAATCCTGATTTTGCACTGTGCACAAAAAAGAGCACACACATACACACACACAGATAGAGTGAGGGTCAATTGAGAATTGGTTGTAGCTAATAAGAAACTCACCCAGACCTAAGAACTTGAAGGAACCCACCATAAGAGAAGACCCAAGGACATATAAGGGAGATTGAATCCCCAGGGGTAGGACCAAGCCAAGGGCACAGCCTAAAATCCGAATGCAACTAGGGCATGCAATATCAAGGAAGTGGATCTACCCGGCCTTATCAACTTAATCAAAAAATTGGCAGAATAGGAAGCCCTAGATATGGAATGAGGTAGCCTAGGACGTAGAAGCAACGAGGAGCTTAACTTAGGGGACTTTCTTGAGGTTGTCCAACATTTAGTGAACCAATATGATGCTCAAACCCGACTAGAAAACCATGGTAGGTCAGGAGAGGATATCATAGTAGGCCTAGAGGAAGAAAGAAAATTGGCTCGCAGGGCTCTGAAAGGCCTAGCTGCGTATAATGAGGATCAGCAAACCAGGGACTTGCATTAGAGTTTAGAAATGCGAGAGATCTAGAGGGTACTAGCCTTAGTAGGTAAGAATCGGGTCAGAGAGCAAGAGAGTGCTAGAAGAAGATCTCACACTGAGCGAGCTTCTGACAAAGCGGCTGCTAGATAACACGACCATTGAATGAAGCACTGCAACATTGGCAACATCACTCTACTAACAGGGTTAGGAGTCAACCAAGGCTCTAAGAGCCAATAAAAAATCCATGTGGTAGCAAAATAGCTAGATAAATACAAAGCTACTAATGACGCATACAACTTTGTGGAACAGTTCGAGCAGGTCTGTAAGGCTGGCCTCATTGATCCTACTCAATGCTCCCAAGACTTCGGATTGTGCTTAGGCAACAAGGGTTGGTGACCTGGTACACAAGTCTAGATGTTGCGGAGCGTGCTGATTTCAATGGCTTGAAAAATCTATTCATTAAGATATTTTTCAAACCTGGATACTCCGATAACTTGTTGGTGTGGCTTATGAATGTCAAGTAGAAAGAGAAAGAGGATATTCAAGATTATGTGACCCATGTAAGGAGCCTCTTCAAGAGGATTCCCATGGGTGAGAGACCAATTGAAAGGGCAGTATCCACTGTATTCGTCAACGGAATATGAAGCGAGGAGCTCCACAAAGCCTTGGATGGTAACTCAAGCTTATAGCGAGATGCACTGGCAAGGGTCTTTGAAGAAGCTATTAGAGTGGATGACTAGCTCAAGGAAAGAATCTCCATAGACTCAAATCAAGGAGAGTCCAGTGCCAGGAGCTCCGAGAGAGCCTCAATACCGAGTGAGAGAGTAGACTCAAGCACTTAGGACAAAGGGAAGGGCACTGAGTCAAGAAAGAGGTAGCTGAGATTAGGATGGACATAGCCAAACTATAGGAGATGATGAGGAGACCAACTCAGCCACACATCCAATGTGTGCATTATGGAGGAAACCACTTGCCATCTAAGTGTCAGGACCCTAGGTCATGACCTTGTGCTAATTGTGGTAGGTTCGGCCATGAAACCATGCATTGTCAATTATCTCGAAGGCTCCCATACTCGCAGCCTTATAGTCAATTCTACCTTGTGAACAGGTTGTCGAACTACCTTGGAAGGGGAGCCCCACTGACTCTTCCAGCACCAAATGATGCTAAACCTACCAGCACTGGTGTGGAAATTAATCCTACGGGTATCCCTAGACCGCCTGGACCCTATGTGACCATCCACCAAGTGACACCCTAGTCCACTATGTGGATGAGCCTTATGTAAACCCGTATGTGTCATATGATGAGGAAGGAAATGCTATCCTCATGGACTATAGACCAGTACCAGTGATGGCATTGGAAAGAGTGAGAGGGAGGGGCCTAGGAGGGCAAGCCCAATAGCCAATCATGTGACTGATGGCCACCCAGGACATAATTCTTCATGTTGCCTCGAAAGGGAGCAAGCAAATAGAGATAATGCTGACGTGAGATGTGTTGTTATGCGAGTGGTGATCGAGAGAAAGCCTCACTCACAACCCGATAATGAGACATTAAGGAGTGCCGGTTGGGATAATTGACTTTGTCGGATACACAACACAACACAAAAATTTAAATGTTTTGATAGACACCACATGAACCACACACGGAAAACAAAACAATAAACAACGCCTCTTGTAGCTCAAACAACCAAAACCCTAATTCGGGTAGGGCATCACACAACCACAACACAATGAAAATACCAACAATTTGAAAACAAACCAAATAAAATATATTCTCGTACCTTAACAACCTTGAGCTGACGCTCAGCACCATAAATCAAAATTCTTCAACTTCCAAATTGGCATGATAAGAGCTCACTCTAGCATGCGACCCTCCACTCTCCTCTCTGACAAAATACAATTCTAATCAAGGGGGAAGGCCCTTAACTCTTCAATCTCCTCTCCTTATATAGTTTTCCTAGTACTCTCTCATGTTGGTTTTTGGGCTTTTTGCTTTTCTACAAGGCAAAGGCTTTTATGCTTTCCATAAAAGCTAAGGCATTTTTATAAGTTTTTTTCACGACGTCGTCTTTTCGAACGCCACCCTCCTTTGTTCATTTTGTCACTTCCACCAACACTGGAGTTTCCTTAATGATTCTAAACAACTACAATATTTCTTGCGTTGAAGCCAACTCTGTACCACAGCCTGCTGAGTCTACATCCACAATATATGCCACCTCCACTACATCATTGTCAAGGATAACAATCGCCATCCTATGATTGCGTTTTAGAATGCTGTATGTCCCGTGATCAACAATATCATATTGCATGTCTTCATTAGTAGAGCCACCATATTGCTATTATTTTGTTTTGCCATCTGCAGAATGAACTACCTGCGATGCCTCCAATCTTCTGGATATCGAAAGCCATTTTTAATACATTTTCACCAGCACTACTTGTAATCTGATGCCATCATATTGCCTACAAACCATGCCATTATTGCCATCATCAATGGCAACCATCCTTTCTCTTCCTTTTTGTACTGAACAATTTAGAGATACTATGCATTTTAACTATTTTCCTTTCTTCTTGTTCTGCATATGCAAACTCGCGTCAACTCATGAGCCTTCCTTTGACTATAGCTGCTGGAAATATACTGGACAAGGTCATATTTTTTCCCTTGAACATGACATGTCGTCCACATTGGCCTTAATATTCTGATAGAATGCCACTTTTCCTTCAAAATGCTGATTTGAACTACTTCTGTACCATAACTATTTCCACATCCATCTTTGAGGTATATGACAACTTTCAATGTTCCTTCATAAGCTTTGAATAATTAAGTCTTATTGTTGTGTCCAATTATCAACCTATGGTAATGTATCAAAATTGCCATCTTCGTATGCCTTCATTCATAAACTGCATTGTGGAATACATACCCTTGGAATCTCCAAAATGAACTTGTATTTTCATGCATGTGCCCTAGCAATGAAATATGCTTTGAAAAATGTACGTCATGTCCATTCATACATGATTCAAGAAAATATAGAGATTGGAATCCATGCTATGCAACCATTCAAGTGATGCTACACACAAAAATAATGTATGCATTGAAGAAATTGTGCCTAGCATATCTACATGTGCTTGTGCATCATGCATAATGCAAACATAGTTCCTTGATTAATTAAACCCTTATCCTCACCTCTCCCTCTCATCAATAAAATGTCAATCTCCGCTCCACCCATCCAAAATCTTACAATTACTCAAGAAATGATGGTCCTCAAGATGTTGACTAGATATGAACAACCCATCTCACAATTGGTGGCGTTCTTCACGACCCTCTACTCACCCAACCACCTTACACACTCAACCAGAGGTTCCTAACTTTGTGATGAACATCCCGAATATCGTGCGTGCAAGAAATGTGCGTGCTCAATGATAGGTGCTCTCTCATGTGCATGTGCAACTAAGATTTACTGCATGTAGCTGCAACGGACCTCATGCCGTGCAAGTACTCAATGATGGTGCAAAATGTGCTTTAAACCCAACCCATGGCATGGAAGTATTTGATAAGAACAGGAGACAACCCCTCGAGTGCAATGCATCAACAAGTGCAACGTGAAGTGCTCGTGAACCCATAATCCCCTTGATGTGCAAGAGTCTCAACAAGAAAACCAACCTTGCCCCACAATGTTCGGTAGCTAATAGCAAACTCCAGCATCAACCTGTCCAAAAAAATACCAAGTTCGACCAAGGCTATCAAGTTTCACACTCAATAAATAAAAAAAAATGACAAAACAAATCCTAAGCTAGACAAACACAAGAAATCCAATTACAAAATGACAAAGTAAACTGTCACGCAAACAAGTAAGCTAGCAAAAATCAAACCTAACTACAATTTGACTAGGGCTTTTTAGTTTTCATAAAAATGCTTGACATCATTGAGTGTGAAATCACTTATCTCTTTGTTGACTGTCCTAGGCGGAGACCATCCTCTAGTTTGGCAAACGAGCCATTCATTCCATTGGGGTTGTTCGGTGTCGAGACACTCAACAGAGAGGCCACACTTATCCCATTGCACGTCATGACCCGTGTGCAAACGAAGCAGACTGGCATATCAGTGCCAAGGCCTAACAACCTTGACGAAACCTCAATAGGTAAGAAGAGCCGGAGATGAAGGAGGAAGAGGTCAGACACTAAGGTCACCCTCAAAACTAAATGTGTTATGACTCTGTCGGTTGGAGGGAAATCCATTAACACAGAAGAAGAGACGTCGGCACCCCGAACGGCTGAAAAGGAAAGTGCTAAGGTTGGGGAATATCCCAACCCGAAGTGCCAACTCGAAGCCATCAAGAAGGTGAAAGAGTGGGTGAAGAAGGCCTAGGAACACCTAAAGGACGTTGAGCCCATACTAGAAGATGAGATTGATGGTCTCTCAAGCATAGGCACCCTAGTCTCTCTCCCACAACCAAAATCAAGAGAAATGAGGGCACCACAAGTAGGGCCACCTAGACAAAGCTTAACTGCACCGGGCCAGCAAACCAGTTTAGGCCATTGGCCAAGAACCAAAGACTTAGGAGGGAGGCAAGTGACTAGAAACCTCCTCAACACATTGGTGAACACCCCTATAACTCTAAGCTTGGGCAACCTGCTTAGGCATCATCCTACGCTATGGCTAGAGCTAAACGTTGGGTCGAAGAATCAAATGAGCCAATTATCACAGACTTGCATGAGCACAATACAAAAACTCAAATACTGAGTTTGACGCTGCATCCATGCCTAAATCCTTGCACGTCAATGCTTTTTGGGAAGGAATAGAAATGCATGCAGTCCTCATAGTCCTAGCTCTGGGGGATGTCACAAGAAAGGGAATTGTAGGCACAGGGGTAGGAGTGAGTGTGCTAAGCCATGCAGTACTCCAAACTTGGGGTAATCCACCAATCGAGATTGCTAGGTTCAACGTCACTCTAGCTGACGGAATGAAGGTGAAATTGTGTGGAGTATTAAAAAATTTGGCCAGTGAAGATTTCAAGAATCCAATGCTTGGTTGACTTCATCTTCATGAAGGGATTAGACTACAACATCTTACTAGGATGATCCTGGATGCGCAACGCGAGAGTCATAGAAGACTGGGGCAACAATCTTATCTTCTTAGGCAACGAACAAAGGCTGTAAGAGTAGAGATGGACACTTGGAAGACTACACTAGTTGACCTAGATGCCATCTCCACCATGCTGAAGGGTGATGGACAACAGACTAAGGGATCTTACGGGGCTCTTACCAAGTATATCTTGTGCCCTGAGGACAAGCGAGATTGGATGCACGTTTTTGCTACCATCAACCTGCTGTTCTTGGATACTAAGGAATACGAACAAACTGTCAAGGCAACTGATAAGTTCAAGGACACACCTTCAGTGCGGCCAGTCTGCATGATGACCGAGAGCCTACGTGGAAGACCCATTCATGTTGCATTCCAAGTCCCAAGCAATAGACGCGAGCTCTAAGAGATCCTAGGATACTTGATTGATAAGTTGGCTGGAAATCCAACGATGAACCTTAAGCCACTCCAAGATCTCTTGGAGGAGCCTGAATGGTAATGGTCGAAGGTGCACGATTTGAACCTAAAGTACAATTGGGACTTACTTCTCAACCAATAGGAAGGGAATAGTCAGAACTAGGAGAATCAGAAGCAACCGAACAAAGACAGCTATGACAAAGAATATGAGGACTAATGTTCCTTCAGTGATGAGAGCAAAAAGGAAATCCTTCAGTGATGAGAGCAAAAAGGAAATCGATACCCTAAAGTGCAACATTGGGGGGCATACAATCAAATATATACAAGTAGACCCTAGACCACACAAGAAGAGTGCACTTAGAGGTGGAGTTAGACATAAGGACTGTGATCAAACTTGGTTGGAGCACATAGGTGCAATCGATTATGAGCGGGCACGCCTGGCCCAACCAAGTGATGTATCGCTGCTGCAAATGGACTCAGCTTCTGAGCTATGACCACTAGGAGAGAGCCCCCCTTCTAGCAAAAGATGGAGAGTTTGATTCTGAATCGGAGGTTAGCTCAGATAGTGACCCTGAAATACCTCGGCCTCCCAAGACTAGACACACTAAGGGGGACCTACCCGTCCACCTACCACATCGATGATTAAAAGACAAGCGACAAGTGCAAAACTAGGAAACACAGGCAAATGACTGACAAAAACCGCAAGACCTGCCAAAACGATTCACAAAGTTAAAAAGGGAGATAGAGTGGTGATCTTGTTGGAAGCCAAATGATAGGGGCAGACAAGCAAACCAATCAAGGGACCTGCCAAGGTCAAGGAGGTCAATTTAGCTAGCGAAGGAGAGACCCCATGACCTGTCTTTATAGTAGATGACTTGGCAGAGCAAGATGAAGCAAGTCTCGTTACTCTCCTGCAAGAGTATATAGATGTCTTTTCTTGGTCGCTAGAAGAGCTCAAGGGAGTCGACCCAAGCATGGTGACTCACAACATACCCCTGATGCCTGACACTACGCCAGCCAAGCAACGACCATATCTCATGAATCCAAAGCACACCCATGTTGTCAAGGAAGAAATTGACAAGCTAATGAGAGCAAGATTCATCTACAAAATTGAACACACAGATTGGGTCTCACCCATAGTCATGGTTCTAAAGAAAAATGGGAAGATTCGAGTGCGTGTCAATTATAAGAAGGTAAATGTAGCTACAAAAAGAGATAATTACCCACTGCCGTACACCGAGAACATGTTAGAGAGAGTGACTAACAAAGAGGCTTATAGTTTCCTGCACAGCTTCTTGGGATACAATCAGGTGCAAGTGCATCCTAATGATAGGCATAAGACGACATTCCCCATTGAATGGGAA
The DNA here is from genome assembly GCF_053477565.2 of Lygodium microphyllum. Taxonomy (NCBI): domain Eukaryota; kingdom Viridiplantae; phylum Streptophyta; class Polypodiopsida; order Schizaeales; family Lygodiaceae; genus Lygodium; species Lygodium microphyllum. Next base: position 107,303,345 of record NC_141161.1, read on the forward strand.
GTCTTTGCCTACATAGTCATGCCTTTTGGATTGACTAATGCACCAACCACTTTCTAACGATTGATGTGTACAAATATTCAAAGACATGCTGAGGAAAGAGTTAGAAGTCTTTGTGGATGACTCGTGCATTCACTCTGCTTGGCAAGAATATTTAAATAGGCTTCAAGTGGCCTTTGAACGATGTCGGCTATACAGTCTCTCATTGAACCCATTGAAATGCCAGTTCCGAGTGAAGCATGGATGTATCCTAGGACATGTGCTGTCAAAGAATGGCATTGCCATATATTTCTCAAAGATCAAGGTCATTGTTGACCTTCCACCCCCAGCTAATTACAAGGGTGTTCAATGCTTCTTAGGACACACTAGGTACTATTGACACTTTGTGTTAAACTACACATTGATTGCTAGACCTCTATACAAGTTGTTGATTGTATTCGAATGGACTGCAAAGTGTCAACACACTTATGAGGAACTAAAAAAGGCTCTGACCACCACCCCGATATTATGAGCCCTATATTAGACACTCACATTCCACGTGCATATCGATGCTTTGAAATTCGCCATATCAGTCGTATTGTGTCAACTTGGTGAGCACAACCTTGAACACCCAGTGAGCTTTGCTAGTAGACAACTCACTAAGAATTAAATGAATTACTCGACAATAGAGAGAGAGGGCTTGGACATGGTGTTTTCTCTAAAGAAATTTCAACATTATCTTTTGCCTACACCTTTTACCTTCTTTGTTGACCATTAAGCTTTGCTATATCTAGTTAATAAACCATGCGCTACAGGACGCATTGCTAGATGGCTTCTTCTGCTTTTGGAATTTGACTTCTCCGTGGTCGTATGTAAGGGGAGGTAGCACTACATGGCTGACCATCTGTCTCACATCCCCATAGGAGAAGTGGCTAGCCAAGACATTGTGGATGAACTGCTATACGCACACCTATTCTGCTTATCCAATGAAAAAGATTTGTTTAGAGCTGACCTGACGCCATATTGGGCAGATGACATAGTTCAAGTGCTTGAGCACGGACTGCCAGAGTGACCAATTTATAAAGCCTGACTTAGCTGGCTCATCCTAAAGCTCCAACCATACTAGTTAATAATAGGCCAACTTTACAGGCTGGGACAAGATGGCTTACTGCACAGATGCATGTGTGAACATGAAATGCATGACATGCTAATAAAGGCAAATGGCAGAATTGCTAGAGGACATTTCTGCGGGAGAAGCAACAGCTCGTAAAGTATTGTAGTCCTAGCTATGGTGGCCTACCCTTTTCTGAGATGCTACACGCTTCATGAAACACTGTGATGAATGCCAAAGGACCGAAGTCTTGATTCGTAAGGATCACCTGGAGCTGACCCCAATTATCGTATGACGACCCTTTGAGAAATGGGGGGATGACTTCATTGGACCCATTAGTCCTACAACACAATATTCGCAAGCCAAATACATTATTGTGGCTACCGATTATCTAATAAAATGGGCATAAGATTGAGCTGCAAGAAAGAATGACACTTGGACTACTGCTAAGTTCCTATAAGAGCAAGTGATCTCACGATTTGGCTGCCCATCAAACTAGTTAGCAATCAATGCACCCACTTCATCAAACGAAGTGATAGCTCACCTCCTGTCCTCCTTCTTAATCATCCATAAAAAACCCTCACCTTATTATCCATAGGAAAACGGTCAAGCCAAATCAACAAATAAAATCTTAAGCAACGTCTTGACTAAGATCATCTCGGCTTCATGCAGTGATTGGGATAACAAGTTGATGGCGGCCTTATGGGCGTACTGCACGGCTTACAAGACAACTGTGGGATAGACCCCTTTCAGATTGACATATGGCATAGAGGCAATCCTCCCCTTGGAATTCTTCATACCAAGCCTCAAGATTGCCCTTCAAGAAAGATGGGATGGGAAGGGGGCATGGACGGAACACTTGTTTGAACTCGAACACTTAACGGAAACCCGGCTTCTCACCACCCATGCACTCATATGAAAGAAGGTGAGACACAAAAGCTAGTTTGATAAGCATATCAAGCAGCGCAACTTTGAACAGGGTGACTTATACTACTATACTCAGTCAAAGGACATAAGCAAAAGCTGAAGCTTCAGGGGCCACGACCTTTTAAGATTTGGACCATCAGTCGAATTGGCAACATAGAACTTGAGACCCTAGAGGGTGAAGGCATAGGCTTCTTCAATGGCAGCTTCATAAAGAAGTACTTCCCTAGCCTCTAATGCCAGTACCCCTATCCACGTACGAGTAGCCACTATCACTGAAATCAATGGTGAAGATGAGGAAGCAGTACCACCAACTTATCTATGTGTGATGGTCACTGCTAAACACACATGCACCATCAATGCATTGATTGATGAGGGAGCTAATTTCAATATCTTGACTCATGACCACTGGACCCAAATTGGCAAACTGCAGTTGCAGCAGCCCACTAATGCTAACCTCACCCCTTATAGAGGCCAACACTACATGCTGTTAGGGAAGTGCAAGATTGCAGTTTCTATTGAGTCCGAAAGCATGTTGATAATCTTCTATGTGTTGCCCAACACTAAGAATGCAGGCATAGAATCATTGTTAGGACAAAATTTCAACAAGCAAACTCGTTGCTACGAGTCGTAGCATATCCACCTAGCTATAGGCACCATTTGCACTAGTACAACTTTTAGCAAGGGCGGTGTAATCCTTTCCAAGTCTGTAGAGCCACCGATAGGGTGACCCGTAGTTGCACTTAAGGAGGAAGGTCATGACTTGTCACAACCTATCCAACCTCGAGGCTAGCGACCCACTAGAACCACCAGTAAAGCCCATGAACCCCACTTCAAATGGTTACCTAAACAAGGAGCACCACCTAGGAAGAGAAACCCATGGTCTCATAAGGCTAACAATCTGCACCCACAACCTAGGAGGCCAAGGCGGAACCATAAATGTCAACGCATGGTCAAGCTGTGACGGGTCCCTAAGACCTTATTGTGCGCACAAGACTACTATGAGGGTAACATTTGGATTTGGATGCCTAAAACTGGAGTGACCAAAGGATCTATGCAAGTGCCACCCTCAAGCTTGACCACCCACAACATCATGCTAGAAACACTGAAACTGCCAGTGAATTAGGCCGCTAAGCCCATAGAACCTCTAAATCCTAGCTGTGCAAGGCCTGAACCAATCTATTGATCACAATCACCGACTACCACTAACAAAATGCCCAGTTCTAGCGCACATGATGCCATCTTAGATCTCACATGTATCTAGTGACCTGACAATCGCAACCATCACCAAAACCACCAAACGGGAAACCCAGCTTCAACCTAAAAAGAAAACCATGCCATGACCATTACTAGCTGAACTATCCAGCCTTGTCAAGCCTCAACCACCCCCTAGCCTTCGATCCTCTTATGAACAACAATCAATCCTAACTTTGGCCATAGACTTATCTGAAAATATGGGGGACGAATTGGTTGCTTGCCTTCGATGCTTGGATGCTACTTTCATGACCTTGGCTAAAAGCTACACATGATTAGACTTAGGCCTCTTGGAAGAAACTATAGCAACGAAAGTCCAAACACTCCCTTGCTCTTGGGAGGAGTTGGAATTTGTATTTGTCAAGGCTCCCAAAGTAGCTCAGGAGTTGATTGCAATTGAGATATCCAAGGAGCAAGCCATCAAGCAGCATCCCATTACGTCGTATAACAAGAATACGATCTCGGCCATAAAGCAATAGATCACAGAGTTGAAGAAGTTTACCAACCACGACTCCGACTTCTTGCAAAAATGGTACGCTCTACACCTGCAATGGGAGCAAGAGGGATATCAAATAATGACCAACGCTGAACAGTGACACACAATCAAGGCGTCTGAATATGACCCAACCTATGTTGCTCCAACCTCCTATAGAGTGTTGACTTCTATTCATAACCGACCCCTAGAAGAACACATTGAGGGCCATCCGTATTTAGATTTCATCATCATTCAGGAGAAGTTGCATGTCTCTAGTCGAATGGACTTTGTTGACTTCTTACTTGATTCCTCACTTATATTACGCAGGTAGGCATTCGCCCTTTTGACATGGATAGCTATGCTAACCTCAAGTATAATCCGAACTTCTATGCCTGGCTCATGCGAAGGTAAAACCCTCACATTGTGTGCTGAATGGCCATCACCCTCTAATCCTTTAATCCTAGGAAGGATTCTTCTCAATTCAAAGAGGGGGAGGTATGGGACAATAAAACCTGAAAGCAATGGACTTAGACCGTTGCAAAGTCTAATCATGTACTAAAAATGGATTTATCTGAGGTATGGGACAATAAAACATGAAAGCAATGGACTTAGATTGTTGAAGGAAAAAGTCTAATCATGTACTAAAATGGATTTATCTATCTAGCATGAAGTCTTGTTTCTTGGTAAAGCTAGGTGGAAAAGCACTAATGGCAAAACATGGCTTATGACAGGAGAGGAAGATGTCACAGCAGGACCGAGCCCATCGCCTACCTTTCACGGAAGAGGGAAGGGCAAAGTACAACCTATCCCTTGAAAATTGGGTGTACAACCAACTCAGGTTTAGGAGCATCCACAATATAGGAGTGGTGACCAACGAAGAAGCTATTAGGAGGATTGTGGATCAGTGCAACCTCACCAAGTATATCGAAAAGTTCAGACAAGAGCCTAACCACACTAGGTGTGTGGAATTCTTGAGGATGTATGACCATGATAAGGAGAGTAGGACAGTGTCCTTGGTGAGTAAGAAAGGAACTAAGCAAGGGCAGGTCCTACTTAGCAAGACCCTAGTGGAAAAGGCACTGGGGTTGGGACCAAAGGTGGAAAAGCGACACAAAAGAGACATCTATGCCATGCTGGGGATGAAGAAGAAAAGTGTCTTAACAAATGATGGCATAAGCATCCAGGACATCCCCAATGCCGAGATTAGATTGCAAGCAAAGGTGATCCACACCCTCTTTTCTAGCCTAAGGTACAATTTTCTCATGCATAGAATCAACATACCAGTGTTGGAGAATGTGGCGCCTCAATCGTTGCATGAAGTGAATTGGAACAGCTATGTTAGGAAAACCATAGACCAATCAGCCAAGATGCTCAACCTCGAAAGTAGACCGGAGGGTGGGGAATCCCTAGCATCAAAGGAAATTAATAGGAAAAAGCCCTCGACCAAGGCCGCATTCATAGGGTATGGAGGAGTCTTGACTGCCCTTATTCGAGAGGCTATAAAAGAGGCACAAGACGGAGAAGAGGGATAAGATGAAATGCTAGAGAAGTCACCTTCTCATCATCACGACAAAGAACCATCAAGTGAAAGGATGATTAGCAAAGAAGAGGAAGAGAAAGAGGCTCAATCCAGTAAATGGAAGGAAAAGATGCCTAAAAAGAGGGCAGCAAAGAAGTAGTAGGAGAAGATGAAATGCTAGAGAAGTCATATTCTCATCATCATGACAAAGAACCATCAAGTGAAAGGATGATTAACAAAGAAGAGGAAGAGAAAGAGGCTCAATCCAGCAAATGGAAGGCAAAGATGCCTAAAAAGAGGGCAGCAAAGAAGAAGTAGGTGGAAGAGATAAAGAGAAAAGAAGAAGCAAATGTACTTAAAGCCAAGGTTGAGTCAAAAAGAGATGCGAAACAAGAAGAGGATTTGAGAAGGAAAGAAGAGGAGGACCTGGCACAAGTTGTACACATTCCCATCGAACAACAATGCAGGGAGGAGGAACTAGCAGCAATGAGCCCGCCTAGGTAGGATAGGCCGGGAACCAGTGCCCAAGCAGTAGAAGACTTGCCTCCACCCATCCTTGAAGGAAAGGGCAAAGCCACACTCTACCCGACCCCGCTACCCTCTTGCCCACTACCCCAAACATTACAGCAATGCCATGTACCCCTGCCATGATGGACGCCAACAACCTCATGGCATGGGTACATTTCTTAGTCAATCAGGCACATACCCCAATGCCCACCTCCAGTGCAGGCACCCCAACTATAGGAGTGAAAATATCGGCTATAGACGTCAAATCTCAATAGGGACACAAGTGACCAAAGGTAGAGGCTATCGCCATGGAGCCGTAGGCTGTAGACCAGGACAAGCATGTCAAGGAGGTCTACACTCAATTGGAAAGGGAAAGGGAGGAGAAGAAAGCAGTAGTGGCGATGCTGGAAATAGAAAGGGAAGTGGCAAATGCCTCCTAGCTAGAAAAGACCCACCAAGTGGCCTTGCAAAAGAAAGAAATCCATGCCCTCAAAGTAGAACTAAGGGCCAAGGAAGACGATGAAGAACAATGGCAAAATAGACTAGAGGAAGAGAACCAAGAGCTGGTCTCAATGCAACGGGAATACAAACTCTTGGTTCTACAGTAGGCGGAGCTCAAAGCACAAGTGACAAAACTTCAAGCGGGTGTGGAATAGCTAGCCGCGTTGGAAGCAGAGAGAGCATAAGAGTAGGAAGAATGGAGAAAAGAGAAGGAAGAGCTCACTCACATAGGGAAAGAGCGAGAATCAATCATAACATCTCTAGCATGCAGGTAGGAGGAGAGCTGAAGAGTGGGCAACTCACGCTGAAGAGTGGATAAGAGCCCTGGCCCGCCGTCTGGCTCAAGCTAAGAAAGACAAAACACTTGCGGAAAGCAGAGTAGAAGCTGCCCAGATGACCTTCCAAACATAACAACATGCCTTCTTAAATACCCTGCTAGACATCACTCAGATAGAAGAGGGAGAGCCCATGATGGCCGTGAAGAAGAGACTGGGAATGGCTCGTAGAGCATTGAAGGCCAGACTCCAGATGCTGCCACAACCTAGGGGAGCAAGCCCAAGCTAGGATGAACAATGCCATTATCTCCTATTGATGGGCCTAACCTCGTGGGAAGTGGACGCACTTAGGTTCCTCCAAGAGGAGCAGCAAGAGCCAAGCCAACAGAGGGAGGTGGAAGTGAATTTCGAAATGGGACCACATGAAGATGAACTTGTCCCATTGCCTCCTTCCCCGAGGCCTGAAGAGCAGCAACATGTAGATACCTCCGTGAAAAGAAGGGCGGCATTGAGAGAAAGAAGGAAGCAAATGGTGGAGGAGACACAGAAAAAATGGAATACCAAGGGAGTAATGGTGCCCCAGGTAACCATCCCACCAAGCAAGGATGATGACTCAGCAAGTTTCCATGCCGATCTTATAATCTCGGAAAGGCAAGAGATGGCCAAGAGTCAACCTCAACTTCCAATTCCCCACCTACCTGCGAAGAGTGTTACCCATTGAGGTGGTGGAGGAGGTGATTAGTAGACTCAAACAAAGGTGGATGGAGGAGAGAGAGTAGAACCTCACCTTATGGGCTACTGAAGATGCTGAATTTTGGCAAGATAAAGTTTTTGAGGTGTCGAGGTCTATGCCTAGCTACGAATGCCAGCCTACATGGAGAAGGAGAGTATGCGACACCAACCTGGACACATGGGTGGCTTTTTGCAATACTCAACCCTTCAAGAGGAATGGCCTAACCTTTATGCCCTACCCTCGAAGGGTCGGAGTAGATTTCAACCCCAGTGTCTATGGCCACTACGACTTCCCTGTAATCTATAATCCCCATTATACTACATATGAAAATGCCCTCACATTCACATCAAAAAACCTGTATAATACCCTAATCCGATTTACTAACACATTATCCTCATGCCCTGATCCCACTTTTATTACCACTTGTAATTACCTTAGATTGCTTAGGATACTTCTTAGGCAAGACCCCACCTCATAGGAATGTGGCCTCCTAGTGCTCCATTTTGATCCTAATGCTATGGATAGTTGCACGATGGCTTGACTTGGTGCGCAGATCGATTGCAAATAGCTCACGTGGTGAATCCCGAAAGGTCCCCAAGAACAAAGAACTCTACCTTTTTGCACAAAAAACAATGTAAAAGCATGCACGACAAGAGACAAGAGACAAATTGGGTTCAATCTCCCCCATGCCTTGTGTGAGCGCTTCACAAAGCATGTATTTAATGTATATTTCCAATCTTCATGCTCAATAATAGCCCAATTACAAAAATATGACAAGCTTTTTAGCTTTTGAGTTTGCTTTCTACAAAAATAGGAAAATAAAGCTAATGGACGGTGCCCATAGAGTCTGGCATGCCCAATCTCAATGTCCAAATAGAAATAACATATCCGGGCGCATAAGCGCATACAAAATAATAATCAATTATCGATGTCTCAATAGATATAACAAAATATAGGTGTGGCGCCTATCAAAATATAGTCCAAAGGTCGAATACTTGCTAGACTCCAATGCTTTCCTCCGCCACTGCTGCTATCTCTACACATCAACTGAAGCATTCACAATCGTTAGTAAAATAATATAATTAAACCGACAAAAGTGAATACCTAGCAGTCTTCAGCTACATAAATAAATCAACTGGTTAGAAATAAATCCTAACCTTAATTTATTACGAGTGCACACTCTAAACTCATAAACGTTTATTAATTTAATATGCATTTTGCGGAATCACCCGCTATGGAATCACCCATGTACACACTAAATTAATGAAACGCCCGAAAAGGACAGGCGTCCCCATCAACTTCTCGCACAAAGAATCCTCTTTGTGTATGAGCCCCGGTCATCTAAGTTTACGGAATCCACCGTAAAACCTCACGGAATCCACCGTGGAATATGCCTCCTGGCATCATACCTTCTCTTATGCCATTGAAAGTGCGAAACTTGAAACTTCGTTTACTTATCTTGGATTCCTTGCGAATGGTTTGTGCTTCAAGGGTGGCGTCGATGGTACGTCGAATCAAATCTTCAGCTTGTGGTTCTTCTTTGTCGGTGGACGCTCTTTGAAGTTTTGTCAATTGCGCTTGCAATGCTTGCCTAGCCCTTCGCTCTTCTTCCAATTGCAGCATGATAAGATCTAGCTTTTGTTCCATGGTAGGCTCAGGTAAGTCGTCTTCAGTCATAGGATCATCCATATGTGGGGTAGTCATCCTGTAAAACTCAACAAACCTTTCTCTCTCAAAATCAGGTTAGCGGGATAAGCGTAGCTTAAATTTGGGGTTACAAGGCTATGTATTTTTGGGTATTTCTTCTTCAATTTTCAGAAATTCTGCAATATTTCTGTCTCCGTTTGCTGAAAGTACTTCAACGAACTTGTAGATAGGTAGAACAGCTTGCTGCGAACAACTTTCCAGTTCAGAGTTTTTGCATACGAACAAGTCTTCTATGAGTTTTAAGCACTAGTCAGTTCTGATTTAGTCTGACTTGCAAAGTTGCAGACTTAGCAGACTTGCAGAGTTGTTGACTTGCTGAACTTAGGCCGACTTGCAGAACTTACAGGACTTGATTTCAATTGACTTGCTGAACTTGACTTCAGAAGTGCGAGACCTGGAGTTTGCCGACTTGTCTGACCTGTGTAACTTGCAGAAAACCTTAAGCTTTAGTGATTAAGCTTAAGCTTTAATAGCTTAATGGAGGACTTAGCAAGTGGCGAAATTTTTCGTGGGGGGGGGGCCGTTTTTTGGCCGCGCGAAAATTTCGGGGGGGTCTTCTGATACGTCGAAGTGGGATTTTGAAGCCCTAAGCTTCCTTTAAGCTTATAAAGCTTGATAATTAAGCTTTTGGTTAAGAAGATTAAGAATTTTTTCTCACTGTTTTCAACGACTTGATGATGGAGATGTATGAGTGGTCCTCCGCCTGCAGAGCCTGGTCCTTCATGATCTGACAGTGGAAACAGGGGTTCTTGATCGCCAGAAGTTTGCCTGTATCGACGGTTCGCGATGAAATTGACTGTAGAGCCCGTTTGTTCCTGGAGCTCTGCCTTCGCCCGAGATTAGTAGCGATTGGAAGCTCTTGATCTCTCCTCCGCTTTGATACCACTGGTGCGCAGATCGGCCGCAGATAGCTCATGTGGTGAATCCCGGAAGGTCCCCAAGAACAAAGAACTCTACCTTTTTGCACAAAAAACAATGTAAAAGCATGCACGACAAGAGACAAGAGACAAATTGGGTTCAATCTCCCCCATGCCTTGTGTGAGCGCTTCACAAAGCATGTATTTAATGTATATTTCCAATCTTCATGCTCAATAATAGCCCAATTACAAAAATATGACAAGCTTTTTAGCTTTTGAGTTTGCTTTCTACAAAAATAGGAAAATAAAGCTAATAGACGGTGCCCATAGAGTCTGGCACGCCCAATCTCAATGTCCAAATAGAAATAACATATCCGGGCGCATAGGCGCATACAAAATAATAATCAATTATCGATGTCTCAATAGACATAACAAAATATAGGCGTGGCGCCTATCAAAATATAGTCCAAAGGTCGAATACTCGCTAGACTCCAATGCTTTCCTCCGCCACTGCTGCTATCTCTACACATCAACTGAAGCATTCACAATCGTTAGTAAAATAATACAATTAAACCGACAAAAGTGAATACCTAGCAGTCTTCAGCTACATAAATAAATCAACTGGTTAGAAATAAATCCTAACCTTAATTTATTACGAGTGCGCACTCTAAACTCATAAACGTTTATTAATTTAATATGCATTTTGCGGAATCACCCGCTATGGAATCACCCATGTACACACTAAATTAATGAAACGCCCGAAAAGGACAGGTGTCCCCATCAACTTCTCGCACAAAGAATCCTCTTTGTGTATGAGCCCCGGTCATCTAAGTTTACGGAATCCACCGTAAAACCTCACGGAATCCACTGTGGCACGGAATCCACCGTGGAATATGCCTCCTGGCATCATGACTAATGATGCGTGCCACTGTATTGCCTTCATTTTGCTTAGCTCTACTAGAGGATATGAATGATAGCCACTTCACCTGCTACAATCATTCGTTCCTCTCCTCCACCACCCTTCAAGTCCACCTAAACCTCAAGGGGTATCTCCAAATCCGCCAATTCCTTAGTAAATCTAGTAAGCCTCCTTCCCCATCTCACTCCAATGATGAAGATTTAACTTCCATTACAACTATGTAACTTTACCATTATTACTATCAGTGGCAAAAAAAAAATCACACTTCTCCACTCGCAGGTTGGACATTCACCACAGCCACTGCACCTAGGGGTCCTCAAGTTAGGCATGCTCGGTGGCCCTAGTTGGCTGGCTCCGTCCCTAACCCCCTAGCCTCATTTTGATCCCCCACTTCCTACATAGGACACATCAAGGGAAAGACACACCCAGGGAGGTAACACTCACTTGTTGTTAGACCTATCACCCTAAGCTCCATCCCACTAGCATGCACATGAGGCGCCCCACAACAATGGCACACACCCACAAAAATTGCACCTTTCTTTCTTCTCCAAGCTAAACAGGAGGCCCCACCACTCACTTCAGTGACCCCATCGTCCATGAAATGTGCTCTCCATCTTGTGAAACATCCTACCATGATGACCCACCAAACCAAGGGCCGAACGCAATAGCCATGATCAAAAAGTGGATGAAGAAGCTCATTTGGAACAGTGCAGGTGAAGTCAACCATGGAGCTTTGAAGGACGAATCCATCTCACACCATCTTAAAATTCAAAGAAGAAATTTTCCACAAGCCATCCTCCAAGCATGGATCCAATTAACACCACTTTGAATTGCAAAGATGGACCCGCCCCTCAACATCCCTCCAACACCAAGGATCATATCCAATGCCAGGCCTCTCAGTTCCAAAAATCCCTCCAATACCAGGGTGGTACCTAGCCAAGGGCCCTATAGTTCCATAAATCCTTCCAACATGATTCGTACCCAAACTCAAAAAGCTACTTGGACTCTCCAACAACAGAGTCTGACTCTCCAACAACAGAGACTGATTCATCCCCCAGTCTGACTCAAAAAGCTACTTGGACTCTCCAACAACAGAGTCTAACTCATCCCCTAGCAAGTGCCATGGGACTAGCACTCAATTAGGAGGGGGTGATGTTAACCCTCAAACAAACAAGGCAGAAAACCTCGAAAATCTAAAGTAGAAGACAAAGCCAAGGTAAAAGAGGAATGGAGAATGAAGGCACACCAAGAAAAATGGGGAAACACAAGAAGTGTGGAAAAGTCCTAAATGAGGGAGAGGTGCTCAAGAAGAAGCACAAGCCAATACTTCTACAAAAGAGCACAAGGCTCACTGTGATTTATTTTAAAAAAAAGTGCCAGGCCTTGACCGGTGCAAATTGTAAATGTAGATGGGCAATAGGAGGGAAACTAGGAAGATAGGAGGACAATGGAAAAGGACCTACCGACCATGTAAAAAGGGGATGATCGACCAAATGCAATTTAGGGCTTTGTATATAAAGTTCAAAAAGTAAATGAGAGTTGATTCTTTGGTGTGCGGAAAAGTGGATTCTTCTTCTTCTCTTCTTCTCTTATTTTTCTTGCTTGCTTGTGAGTGCTTGAGGGAGGGAGTGTGAGGGAGTGAGCTTGTGAGAGTGAGGGATCTTGGAGGTGAAGCTCTCCATCATCTCCTCTCTTCTTCTTCTCTTCTCTACTCTTCTTTCATCTTGCGCATAGCTATGGAAGATGGAGCTTGAAGGAAGAGTCTTGAGGATGCTTAAGCTTGCATCAAGAGTCATGGAGCTATCGGGGTGCTTGAGAGAGGAGGCAACTTAGTTGAGCATCAAGGTAAGCTTACTACAGCCGTAGGGAGGTAAGGCGTGTTGGCTATGTGAGAGGTAGCCATTGGTGCTTTCTTGAAACGCTTGAACGATAAGCAGTCCGTGGGTCTTGGCGATAGAGCTTGTGCTCGCCTCTACACAAGGTATTGTTTGGAATATCAAGAGCACTATTTTCTTTATGTTTGCATAGCGTAAGGATTTTAGAAGTATCTTTGATTGCTATATTTATTTCCCTTCATTGTTTTTTTCTGACAATTGCTCTTCGTCTTTTTATGTATTTATATACACCAATGGAAGAAGCTTTCTGTGCCTATTAGATTCAAAGAAGCAAGTAACTTGTTATGGTAATTCGAACATTGAGACCACAATCTTTCTTTGTGTTTGAACCTACAATAGTTTGAGAAGTGACTCATAAGTATAACATTAAATATTATAGGTTTGACCCTCTCTCTTTTTATTTCAATTTATATATATGAAGCTCCAATAAAAAAGAATATCCATATTTTTATATTGGTAAAAAAACCACATTTCACATGAAGGGAAAAGAACAAGAAGGTTCTCAACACTAATTAAGTTGAAGCCAAAAGGTTGAGAGAGATGAAAGCAAGAAGCACATTGAGGTATGGATGAATGAAGGACTATATCTAAAAAATATATGAACATGTTGACCACCCAAATTTTGGATGCTTGTCGATATAGTTAGGTTTATTGGAGATGAAAATAATGGATTTTTGGGATACAATAATCATTTGCACTCTCAATGTGAAACCAAGCCTTGTAATATGAGCCAAATCCTTTATCAAAACCATCTTGGAAGTAAAATATGGATAATAAGCAAGAAGATTAGTTGAGTTAGACATAGAGTTGTAATCACCTCAAAGGAAATTAGCTCAAATAGGAGAATAAAAAGTAAAACATTCAAGTGGATAGATTGATTATAAAGGCCCATTGATTTCTTTTGGATTCAAGTCTAAACAAAGGTAATTTAGAAGCCTCGATGATTTAGATCAAAAGGTGGATCTTCAAAAAAGATTCAAAAGGGGTATAATAGGATTTGAATTAAAAAAATTTCATTTTCAGAAGAGAATATTCAACTTGATCTTCTCTTCAGCTTCAAGCTCTCTCTACACAAACATGTGTAAAAAGAGATAATTGAGGACTCTTATCTAGTTCAACCACATGAAGTATTGGAAGCATGTAACAATCCTTCAATTAGTAAGAAAGGATACATAGTAATTAACAAGATGTGATGAAGAACCTGTGATATGCCCGATTGAGTAACCCTTATCAACACAATTTGGTAGTGCATCATCAAAGACCATCCTTGGCAATGCTATCTGAAACTCCTTTGGAATACCATTGAGTTTGCCTAAGTATCGCTTGAGTCTACTTCGTAGGAAATTTTTTTCCATACCCATGAGAATCAACCTAAAATAAGGTTCCTACTTTGATGTTAAGGTCATCTAATAGCTTATCTAGTATTGGACTTTGAGCCATTGCATTTACAACTCAACTCAAAATCAAAGTAGATTGTGTCACACTTGATTAAAAAAGAATGAGAAACAAAGGGAAGAGTAGCATGTCAACCCTTTTGTCCATAGGATATAGCCTCATTTAGGTCTCTTAAAATGACACAAGTCAAGGTTCTACTTGACTATCTAGTGGGTCATCATATGAATTCCTATATATCATTACTTGAAAGAAAAGTATTGATTAATTGAGATTGCACTATCTTAGGGAGATCTTAAGAATGGATCCCTTGAGGATAATGCCCTCTTGCTTCCCTTTATAAGACGAATCATCTTTGGTTGTCTAATTACCTATCATATTTAAGTTTCAACATATAAAGGAAGGTTTCTTAATTAATGTTTTAAGTCATTGGGTTTCCTCACATATTTTATATTAAAAAACTCAAACAAGATAAACAAATACTTTTTTAAGCAATTCCAAATAGTTATTTGATTCATATTCTTATTATGATTTCTTTTTCCACCTATATAAGAGTATTATAATCTCTCATTTTTCCTATATGGAAATAACAACATGAAGGTTTAATCCCACTAAGATTCCACCCTTAACTAGTGTTAGTGCTTTCTAGGAATACTGTCCTAGGTCATGTAGGGGTTAGGAAATTTCTAAGTATATAGGAAATTTACTAGCCAAGGTCCCTTGGCATTGTTACTACCTCCCACCTAACATCCTCCCTATGGAGAGGTATCTTGCAATTGTGGCAAGTCCAAGCTCTCCAAAGTTGTAAAATCAACCCCCTTGATGTAGGATTCTACAACTAGCCTTGAGGGAGGTCTGATAAAACCCTTCTTTTTAACCTTTTTAGAATAGACAACCAAGGCAACCAATATATCGTAATTAGCTAGGAAAACATTCATTTTCGATAACATCCATCTAACAATCACTTTAAACATTTAGTAAGAATCAATCAACTTATATTGGCTAGGAAGGCCATCTTGTCCCTAAAATAATAAAGATTTTCTTAAAAAGACAAATTCAACAAACCAAAACAATGTCCTTTGAATACTTCACAAAAGAAGATGCAATCCTCAACAACTTAATTTTCCTTAGAGTTGAATCACATAAAGTTCTACATACTACTCTTCCTAGTACTTAGGTCACATATCAAAAAATATATCTCTAGCCTTTTTTAAAGATCAAATGCCTTTTTTCTAAATGCTTTAACACTTTATCATGCACAATCCATGCATAGCTCTCTTTATTCCAATGCCATTAATAACCTTTACCTTAATGAGTGATTGTTTCGTAATCTTTATAGCAATAACAAACTAGCTTAAATAGTAAGGAATTAAAGCCATGGCGTATGAACTCCTTACGACGATGACAAGCAATAAATCACAAAATAGAAAAAGGGACTAGGAAACACCCTGAGTCCCTTAAAAGAATTGTCTCCTACCTTGAAGCCTTGGCCTTACTGCTACTGCGAGCTTTGCCTCTTGTGCAAGAAATCCTTGGGTTATGAGCACTAATAAGGCTCTTCATCAATGGATAGAGTGGGAGGATGAGATGTTGTGTTAGAAGGATGAAACTTTCTCTTTTCTCCTTATTGGTTCCTCTTATCTTCTGTTTGGCTCTCCTCTCTCTCTAATGCTCTCTCCCTCTCCCTATTCTATCTTCTTTTCCTCCCTTAGATTCTTTTTTATCTCTCCCTCTCCCACACACTCTCTCTTCCTTTGTACCTCTCTTCAACAACTTCTCGGCCCTTTGAAAATCTCCCAATGACAAATCCTTGAAGCCTTATAGCTTTATATATCCCTAGGAGGGGGGGATATCCCTCCCTCTCTCCATCATTTGTTACTCCATCGCCATGCATTGCAACTTGTCGAATCTATCCTACACACGACACCTCACACTATTGACATCTCACACGATGTTGAGAGGGAGCTTGTGTCATTGATAATGATGAGGGAGCTCATGTCAATTGTCATCAAGATGCATGGGAGGAGGGGAATGGTGGTGAACAATGGGTTGATGATTACATGTAAGTTTCTTTTTAAAAAAAACATTTAATTTTAGTGTTTTCAATTTTTTAAAAGGCTTGCTAATTTTGAACTTTGTTCATGTGCAGGAAGGAGATGATAGGAAAAATCAAACCTAGGAGGGGTATCTCATTAGTGGAGGAGGTGAAGGAAGAAGAAATTGAAAAGAAAAAAAAGTGTATAATCTATTGAGCTAATGTCTTATACACGAAGAAAAGTTCAAGGTTTAAAATTGATACGTTGTGTTAACATGTGAAGAAGTTATTTTAAAACCCAAGACATTATAAAACCATTGTCAATATTATCGAAGTGCTTTTACTCTTACTAGACTATACATCCTTAGAGAAAAGAGAGGTAGAAATAAAATCTGGCAATCATAATGCTTTTGGATGACTACAAGCACATTAAGGATTTAATGCCTTCTTTTACAAAGGAAACAAAAAATATATTTTCTTTTCAACATGTTGAATTCAACAATGTTTGCATAGACCTTAGGAGTGTGCAAGTTACAATGGTGTATATTTAAGACATGACTCTATGGAATATAGAGAGAAGACTCATCTTTGTATTGAAACTCAATGAAGTGCAAATATTAAAGCACCAAAAATGAAATGTGTTAGTATTAACTCATAAATAGAGCTTTATAGTATGCAAGGGATTTTCCATCTTCAGAAAAGCTTTAAGCATCTAATCTGAGAATGATTTAGTGGATATGTGCAACAAAAGTGCCCAAATGAGAACCATGATACTTTGAAATGGTTTCTTCATCACATAGACATCTCAAGCATTATTGAACCGTAAGACAAAGGATAGAAGCTTGAGGCATTAGGAATTGGATTATTCAAAGTGGAGTGGCATTTAAATGCTAATTTAATGGGTATTACAATGCATGTTTGAGATTTTAGACGGAGAAAATTTAGCACATCCATGCTTCTATTTATGGATGGACTAACCTTCTTGATTTGATGTGACACAAGAAACCTCATAGTAGCCCCATTAAGGGAAAAGGAGAATAGTGGATGATGACTCTAAATAATGGAATAACCTTATTGAGGTGGACTTTAAGGATTACAAGATCCAAGTTGGAAGGCCACTCTAGAAATTCCATTAGAAAGAGTATATCTTTATATGTTGCATGTCGAGATATGAAAAGTCATAAGTTAGCATTTGGTTATGCTTGTCTATCAACCTTGCATCGATTTCAAACACGTGTATCAAAAATTTGAAAAACTCATTTCAAGGATAGGCTTTCATTGAGGACTTACAAACAAAGCAAGCGTCATGGTATGTAGAAAATTTAACATTGATAAACCACCTCAATCCCATTAGGATCAAACACCTCCAATGTGTGAGATTGCTTTTTCCTATGTGTAGACTTTCTTTTCTGCCTTAAGAGCACCATTGTGATTAGCCATTGCGAGGCTATACAAGACTTTTCCCAAATGCCTTTGCAAGCATAGATACTTCATTGTTGAGCCACACTTGTAACTCAGGGAAGGATACCCAAATGGGCACTCATGTTGCAGCACATCATCGGGCACTCATGTTGCAGGAGTAGAAGAAAATGCCACGTGTCATTAGTATTGATGGGGAAATAAATGAGTAATAAATGCCAATTGATGTGGTATCAATAGAACATTCCTCACTCTCTCAGAGCTTCCTTTCCTCCCAAATGAAAAGTTGGCTAATGAGGGGTTGATAAAGTGATAGTATACTATACAACGTTTGAAAATTTTACGCAAATGAAGTTATATCAAGTATTGTAGGGCATAAACTCACATAGTAAACTATGCAACTTTTGAAGGTTTCACAAAAATGAAGATATAAAAAGTATTATAAGACATAAACTCACATAAGACAATGCATACGAAACTATTCATCTTTTGAAGGTTTTACCAAAAAAAAGATATAAAAAGTATCATAAGGCATAAACTCACATAAAACATGCATTTAGTATTTAAGGATTGTCATACCTTCATGCAATTAAAAGTAATATATCATTGTGCACAGAGTATGCCATGTGTTATGCATAAAGCACCTTTTTTGTTGTAGTTTTTGTGAGCAAATGGAAGCAACTGTGTGCATTAGTATGGCTTTGCTCACAAAAATATAAAGTGAGTAAGATGTAGCTATGTGAGTTTTGCAATGATGCCAATTGTGTAAAGTTTTATTAGTGGGCCATGCTAGGCTAATTAGTTATGAGAGAGAGAGAGAGAGAGAGAGAGAGAGAGAGGGAGAGAGAGAGAGAGAGAAATGAGGAGGAGGAGAAACTTTGAATGTAATTTATGGGTTGTCAAAATTGTGCAATCTATTCTATATATTATTTAGAGCTTTGCCTTGGGTATCCCAAACTAGTCACTAGTTGGCTTCGTATATATTAAGCATGTTCAGTTATTTGCAGTGGAAACAATAGAATTTGCTAGCAGTCTCTATGTGGCATAAGGAGAAGAAGTTTGATATTCAAGTTTTCTTGAAGGGTGACTGGGGATTATATTTATTTTTTATTATATCTATCTTCTTCTTCTTCTTCTTCTTCTTCACACACACACACACACACACACACAGACACACACACACACACACACACACACACACTCTCTCTCTCTCTCTCTCTCTCTCTCTAAATTGAACATAGGATATGATCATGAAAAGGGCAAAGGCGAGTCTTTGAAAAGTTATATATGGCTCTCTCTCTCTCTCTCTCTCTCTCTCTCTCTCTCTCTCCTAGAGAGAAAGAAATGAATTTCCTATTTAATTAAATATATGAAATGATATGATATTTAATGGTTGAACATGTGCATGCAATGTGTATATACTCTAAAAACATCCATAAATGCACATATACTATAAAAAAAGAGTTTTATTTCTTTTTTAATTGAACATATCAGATTATATAATAATTTTCATGGTCAAACATGTTGATATAATGTATGCATGCTCAAAAACCATGCAAAAATGTACATAAACTATAAAAATAAATAAACAATACATACACATACCCATACACAGACACATGTATGTGCACACACACACATGGTCATACACATGTAAACATATGAGAGAGAGAGAGAGAGAGAGAGAGAGAGAGAGAGAGAGAGAATGGACGCACACACACACACACACACACACACACACACACACACACACACACACACACACACACACACACACACACACAATGCATACACTCATGTGCATACACATACAAACATGTATATATATGAGATGAAGAATGATGAGAGATAAGAGGAAGAAAAAGAAGTGAGAGAAAAATATATATGATGACAACAAGAGAGAGGATACACATTTACAAGACCACATAAATAGATGCACATGTATTACACACACACACACAAATATGTTTATTATTCATATATGCATATATACATATATACATGCATGCATACATATAGATATAGATATGTGTGTGTATATATGTGTATTCTAAATTTATTATTAAAAGGTATTGTAGATGTCATGTGGTAGCCTCTCATCGCCCCCCAAAACCTTCTCTTTTTCTCTTATATGTTTTTAAAAAATGTTCCACTCTTTCTCTACTTAATATGTATAATGATACAATCATGTACTTGAATAGGTATTAATACTTAATATTAATATGTTAATTAATAATCAATAAAATATACATAAATATATTTCAATTAATGTATTATACATATATAATTAGTTATATATGTTATTAATTATTATTTGAGAGAGAGAGAGAGAGAAAAATGTTCCACTTTTTCTCTCTCCTCAATAAATAAGTAGGATTAATATACAGAATACTTAATATGTATAATGATACAATCATGTACTTGAATAGGTATTAATACTTAATATTAATATGTTAATTAATAATCAATAAAATATACATAAATATATTTCAATTAATGTATTATACATATATAATTAGTTATATATGTTATTAATTATTATTTGAGAGAGAGAGAGAGAGAGAGAGCGAGGGGGAGGGGGAGGGGGAGGGGGAGGGGGAGGGGGAGGGGGAGGGGGAGGGGGAGGAGGAGGAAGAGGAAGAGGAAGAGGAAGAGGAAGAGGAAGAGGAAGAAGAAGAAGAAGAAGAAGAAGAAGAAGAAGAAGAAATTGTGGAGTTCAATGATAATTTTCTTTCTACTCTCCTAAAATTGTGGAGGTTTAGTTATCATAGGGCTTTCAATAGCACATATAAAAGGTAAGAGAAGATAAAATGTTATAGTTGATAGAGATTTGACATCTATATTTTTTCCACACTTGTGCTCTAATGTAATCTATAAATGGGCATGTGACATCATTTAATCACCCGTGTGGCAATGCATCTTTCCAAATGAATCAAAACACCCATTCCATTTACATAGTTGGGATAACAAAGTTACATGAAGGTGTATGCCCTTTGGATTAAGCATGATAGTTACTACAAAATGAGTTAACTATTTTTTTTTCTTTCTAGTTTCCTAAAATTGTGGACGTTTGGTTATCATAGGGCTTTCAATATCACATATAAAAGGTAAGAGAAGGTAAGATGTTATAGTCAATTAAGATTCAACACATATTTTCTCCACACGTCTTTTTATGATGATTGCTTGTGGTGTACTATAATGCTTAGTATTTTAGGGAAACTAGAAAAGTGTAGCTTTCAATAGCATTTACTAAGCTAACTTAAGATTACAAGTTCTAGTCAACTAGCATCCATCATTTTCCACACTCACTAGATGACTATTTATCATTGGTGGGACACTAGAAAGAGCTTTAGCTAACGTAGAATAGATATTTGTCAATACATCAAATACCTTGACATCATGTATGCTGCATTTTAAAAGTAATTAAGACTAGTCTTCGAGACAAAAGCCAAGTTTATTGTTACTTACATGCTTAGTTCAACATAGAGTTTATATATTTTACAAACATTGCATGTGCTCTTTGGTATCACATGAAGAAGAGAGAAACTATTTTGACAAAACAAGCTAGCACTCGAAAAAAGAAGTAATAGTCATGAACATTTTTAGAAGGGCATATTTCTACAAGTGCCATTTTGATCACTTTCATAAATAACATGGAATTTTCTACCCTCCTAATCAAGTGAACCTCAAATTGTAATACTTTTGTTGAGAATTTGGGGGAGAGCATTTGGATGTAGAGATCATACACCTATAGTTTGCGAAACTTTTTAAGCATATTAGAACAATATTGGGAATGGAAAATTTGATTGACTAAATGTAGTCTAGAAAATAAAATCTATCTAAAAACCCAACTTTTGTAGAGATTGAAACATGATCCAAATATATGAACCTACCACCTAATTACATCTGTAACTCTCATGAAAGTTTTTGCATCATGTATGAGCGAAATTGCACATTCAAATTCTTTCTTAACACTAGTATTGTAGCTTGAGGTCACATATTTGAATTATAATTACCTCATAAAGCTATAAACTATAACGACCCGATAAAGTTATTACTTCTCTTCCTCATAGGTTTATGAAAAATTTGAGTACAAGAAGTACTTAAAATTGAACCAAAAGAATTGTTTTCACTTCTCACATTGTTAAAATACACTTTTATGTATAAGTTATGAATGTACATTTACAATTTAGCTCTCATATTGGAAGCATAAATGGTACAAGTAGGTATGCATACAATGCTGTGAGTTAGAAATGGCATGCATGGTTTTCCCAACCACATCACTACCACATGGAAGTACAAAAGTTTTCAAGTGGCCAATCATCATTTGGAAGTGAAGAGATCCATCGCCCCCTTGGTGCTACTTCCATGTTTTCATGACTATCTTGGTAATATGACAAAATTGAGCACGATTGCTCTACAAGACTTCGATCACTAACACTACTAGTGTCATCGATACTGCAATCACTTGATGCCCTCTCCCAATACATGTTGGACCCATTGGTTACCAATGCAGTGCATGTAGAGGCATTATTATGTTGTTGGGATTCCACACTCAAATTTGTTTTATCTGCTATGAAATTTGTGGTAGGATATTTCACGTACATGCTAAAATTTGTTGGTGTCTTCTCCTCTATGTGTTGAAGTTGTTGAATGTCGAGGATATGTGTGGTATCAAACATGTCACAAAAGTTTTCCTCCAAACCTTGTTGTAACCGTGGAGGTCCAACTTCTTCATGTGGTTCACTTATTTGAAAGAATGTTGTCCCTTGTTGAGAAAGATTTTGAGACAGTTGATTCATGCTTGAAGCAACCAAGTTGGTTGGTCCATCCATAACCAGGCATGCATTAGAGGGGTTTGGCATGGAGTAAGTGGAAGAGCTACTCATGCAAGAGTGTTGGGGGCTTTCTTCTCCTCCTAAACCAACAATTCCATTGATTGGCGGGGGTTCAATGATGAAAGGAAATTTAGGAGTTGTTTCCTTAAGGCTTGAGTTGCAACTTATATGACAATGTGATTTGGACTTCAATTGCCTTTTGATTTGTGTGTTCCATAGATTCTTCACATCATTATCTGTTCTTCCTGCCAAGTGTGTAGCTATCTCTGACCACCTACAGTTCCCACATAACACACATTTGTAATTGCCATAGATAATTCCCATATAAAACACAACATGTAGTTATAATTGCCATGATTTAATAGAAAATTACTTTGAAAGTGCACAAAACGGTCTGAATTTGCTTGCTTGTTTCAAAGGCATTGCTACAAACACTTCCATGTGATACCAATATTAGCCAAGTTTCAAGATCCTTACACTAAGTTTGCATGTGTCTTGAAAAGCCATGTCCAAGAAGAATGTGCACTGGTTTAGGTCCTTAGTAGGCCCTATATTGAGCTAAGACCTTTTCAATGTGCTTGAGGATTAACATTTGTGGAGTAAAGGATGGGAATGGTTAATGAGGAAATATAAACGTAAGATATTTACTTACTTGTTTCCGAGAGCCTCATGTAATTTAATGACAAGCTTAATTTCTTCTTCTGTAAACTTTCCACGCTTGAGCTCGGGGCGAAGGTGATTCATCCAACGCCGCCGACAACTCTTTCCACATCGTTGTAAGCCTGCAAATCAGTTCAAATTTTCATTCGGTTATAACATTCTACATTTCCTACAAGAACAAATACTCAAAAGATGATGGCCTAATAAGTTTTGTAAGTGTTAGCTTGAAAAGCACTCATGCATTAAAGTCATGTAGGCCTGCATTGTAGAATTCATGTGCATAGTCTTACATCTCTTAAAATAAGCCACTTGTGCATTGACCATTTAAGGGACCTATGAAGCTATGGATTAATATTACCCTTCACTTAAGATTCACCGATAAGCTAATGAAAAATTGATAAGTGCAAGGATTTAGCCCAAGCTCAAGATATGGATAAGGATGGAAGGACTTGCCTCATCAGAGGTCGATAAGAGGGAGGTAACTATGTTGTAGCATCAAATGAGTTTACGAGGTTATGAAAGTACAATGTGTAGCAAGATGAACTTAATTGACGAGAGTCTGATGATGCTATGATCTTGATTGGGCCCAATGACTCAATCTACTCTATGGATACCTTAATCGAGAAAATTTGTCCAATGCTTCAATATCCGCTATGGAGTTGTACTTTAATCAGGAAAAGCTTTAACCGGTTTTATTGAAGATGGATGTACAGAAGCTGAATCCTTAACCTGAATTGGGTCTAACTTAGAAAGTTTAGTTTTAGTATAACCTGAAATGGGTCTAATTATATTGCCATGATCGGGGAAAGTTGAAGCACACTGTGATCTAATTGATGGAGGAAAATTGAAGTACACTGTGATCTAATTCAATAGATGCCTTAATTTGATAACTTCAATGGGTCGTTTGCTGACCTTAATTGCTTCTGATATTTGATTCAATAAGTGCACTGGGTACCTGCTTTTCTAGCAATGTCGCTCCAGCTGCCATGGATACGACTGGCAAGGCAGGTTCGAAGCTTCTCGTCTTCGTCGGGGGACCAGAGGCCTTTCCTCATTGTGTGTGCCTAAGCATACACAGGCAGACACACACACACACACGCAGAGAGAGAGAGAGAGAGAGAGAGAGAGAGAGAGAGAGGCTCTGATCTTACGAAGCTCCTATCCTTGACCACAAGGGCTTCGAGGTTCTCTTAATTGAAAGCCCAATCCAATCCTTCGATGATCAGATAATCAGCAGCCTTCTGCCTTTTATATTTGTGAAGGCTCTGATGATCATCTACATAGGATCACATGCCTTTACATAGCCTTAATTAATAATAATCAAGGCTTTGCCGCAGCAGTAGGACTACTGGGTCACTGTGAGAGCTCTGAGAGGGACCAATTGGACCAATGAACTACTATCAATTCGGTTCTGTCTGGGGTTCTTTTTTCCTCTCCTTGATTCTGACAGAGCTGCCGAGAGATCTCGAGAAGAAGATATTACTGATGATGTAATTAACCCAAAAGCCCCAGGTCAAGGCTCGAATTTACTGAGAGGAGCAACAAAGATTCCCTCGGGTTAATGTATTGGGTTAAGCATTGCCCCTTTCAGATGACACATGGTTGAATGAACGTGTCTCAAAATATATGATTGAATTCATCATTCTGACGGAGACCCATTGCAGCTTTCATATAAGAAAAACATACCCCTCAAACATGGGGCGCCAAATTAGGGTTTTGTATTGGCCAAGTTGACAGATTTTGGTATTAAAAAAAGCTGGCCATCAAAGTGACGATATTTTGCGAGGGGGGATGATTAAAGAATCCAGGAAGTAAACTGCCTGCAGTGCCCCACACGTGGTCTAATTGGAGTACAGTTAAGCGAGCAATTGTATATTTTGATGGGAACGGGGATGCCGATTGGCACCATTAGTCAAATTAATTACGTGACCCAGCAATTGTTTGAGCTGTTGATTATTGCATGGAGTGGGCCGCTCAAGCAATTTAGAATTAGTGTAGGGCGGAGAACACTGATTAATCAAATTGATTATTATGTTCAGGATGATGGGCGCGGGGGGGGGGGGGGGGGATTAATGAGCGGATTAAGGAACTGATTATGCTATGCGGTGAGACGCGGATCTCAGCAAATTAATTTAATTCGATTCCATTTGGGTTTAATTTTAATCGAGCATTTATTAATTTAGCTAGTGTTTGGTGAGTGGTCATGTTGGGTCTTTATAGTAGCTCGAGGCTCATCATGTGCTAGAATAGAAGCTCCTAAAATTTAAAAATTTCCAAACTATAGGCTTGAACATGAAACTATTAAAAAAAAGCTTATATAGCATCTATTCTTTATATATATATATATATATATATATATATATATAAATAAATGAATGAATGAATAAATATAAATATATACAGGCCAAGAGCTCCTTTAGAAAATACCAGTCTAAAGTAATCGCCCATTTCCGTTTGGTACGCAAAGAAAGCCACCCGCAGCCAAACAGAAGTACTTAAATAATTATCGGCAGAGAGGACGTTAACTAAGCCGGAAAAGGAGGTTAAATAGTGGAGAACAAAAAATACGTCACTTATGCAAAAATTAAGAAAAACCACTCACAGACGAGTAGAAGCTATTAAAATTTTGAATTAGGCCAGAAATAATTGAATAAGGAATGTGATAGTTGAATTGGGGGAGACTTAAATGATTAAATAAGGCACGGAATAAAAATATGTCTATATGGGAAAAAAATTTGCAATAATTCAGTATGAATATTTTTCCCGGATACTGAGAAAATAAGGAGAACAAAAGCAATTGAATGATTAAATAAGGATAATTAAATGCAGTTAAGTGCAATGAAAAATAGACCAGGAAGAAAGGATTGGAGGAGTAATGATAATCAGAGAGAGAAGGCGGTTTATTGGTGATAGAGAAAGGGTAAGGCAAAGAGAACTGACAAGTCATCTGTGAGCCTACAAAACCGCCTTGAGAGGACATCTAATCTGTCTTTTAATACAAGCCCAATTCAGCAACGTTTGGGCTGCATGAGAAGCGATCGGATTAAAAAATAATCAGCCCATTAATATCCTGTAACTGCTTAAAAAAGGGCGGACCACCCTGTGAAGAAGTGGGCGCATATTATAAGATAATGAATTTCCGCGTGGTTTTTTAGAAAGAAAGACTGATACAGAATGATTTCTTTATGGGTCGACTAGTCCTGGAAAATGAATAAAGAGATGGGCGCGATGCAGAATAAATTATTTAACAATCCGATGAAAGACTTACGAGAAAAGAAGACACGTTGATATGTTTAATCACGAATTGCGTCAAGAAAGTAACGGTCTCACTGTGGCGTTGACATAGTTAGGGGATCTTATATTGACAGCAAGAGTACTTATAGGAAACCTGAGAGAGAGAGAGAGAGAGAGAGAGAGAGAGATGATTGACGGTGCACTCGTGGCGTGGTCTTTCTACGTTCATGCGTATCCATTATACATGCAATGTGTCAGAGAGAGATAGAAGTTCTTATGTTCATGCATACGTGTATGGGTATGGCTAAGGAAGCTTTTTGGCAAACTCGTCCATCGCGCACCTACGAATGGACATAGCCTCGTCAAACGCTACACAGTGCGCCTGTTCTTCGTCTCGGATTTTGATTGTCTAGCCAAAAGAATGTATGGGCTACTCGACATGCACATGCAGTAACTTTTCGGTTACTTCTTGATGCGTTTTTTATGTTTACCATGGTAGATGACCCGGTTCATCATGTGCACTTTGTATGTGTCAAGTCTTTATTGATTGATTTTTGCCCATGAACATTTGAGAGAGAGAGAGAGAGAGAGAGAGGTGTGTAGGTTCAAAGTGGAAGGAACAATCCCAATTTAGATGCCTTAGAAAGAAAACCTCACAAGTCCCACGACTTGTGCTCAGCTTTGGGGGGGCGGGGGCTGCGTGCACGTGCTCAAGAGGGAGGCAAGCAAGCATGGGTGGGTATGCACCCACACATGTCTCAAGTTGATGGAGGGTGCTTTTCTGACTAGGATCATAGGAGTGAGTGGCACATTCTAATCCAATATCAATCTACATTGAGCACTAAACTATTGTCTTGAAAATTTGAGAAAACAAAACAACTTTTAAAACTCATAAAACAATCACAAAAAGTTGGAGATATTGATTGGGTTGGCAATACAAAATCCATACATCAATGTAATAGCATGTATGCATATGTAGGTATAGAAGCCTTTCCTTCCTAAAAGCTCTTTTGAAAATTTTGGGGAAAGCATTAAGTAGGTGTTGACTAATTGTGAGGTTGCTAATACTTTGAATCCCATAGTGAAAAATATATGGACACATTGAACAATGTATTGAGGCAACCATAGTTATAGTCTTGGCTATCCATTCTTTTAAAAGCAAGGTGGACAAAGAAGGTTGCCCAATCTCTCTCTCTCTCTCTCTCTCTCTCTCTCTCAGCTTAATGTTTACAACAAGATTGACCAATGATATGGTTGATTGCAGAAGATTTTATCATGATTGGGATTAGCTGTATAACAATGGAATTATGGCAAATATTAAGCAAAGAAGATGTATTTAGTAGCTTAATTTTTACAACACAATTGATCAATAATATGCTTGATTTTGTAGAAGCTTTTATCATGACTGAGATTAGCTAAATAACTATGGAATTATTGATCAATAACATGGTAAACATTAAGCAAAGAAGATGTATGTGATAGCTTAATGTTCAGAGCATGATGACCAATAATATGGTCAACTGCAAAAAACACAATATTAGTGAGTTTGGAAATCTCCCAATTTTCATTTTTTGAATACTAAATAGGTGGCACCCGGATAACATGCTCATAAGTTTCTCAAAACCATATGATGTGACCTATCATTGGAAAGCGCTTGAAAAATGGAATCTATTGAGCTATAGAGAGCTCGATTTGGAGTTATAATGTTCAAGTTATGATAAATCCAAAGATTTGAACACGTGTCCCAAACTTATGGGAAATTTCCGTATTCCCCAATATGGTGTTAAAAGCCTTTATCATGACTAAGATTAGCTAAATAATAAGGAAATTATGCAGTGGATTCACTTGAAGACATATTTTAGCTCAAGAATCTTGAGTGGGTTGCTATGAATCCCAACTTAAAACCTTATGACTTGGACTCATTAATGCCATGCCTCTTATGAGGGAAGGGAGAACTCTTATTGTGAAATGGATCACGTGATGAGTCTAACATCTTGTAGCTTGCTGCAATTCATGCATAAAATTTTGTGTGCCAAATCATGACATTTTGGCACCCCATCATGTTTGGAATGTGCCAAAACCCCCATAACAACTCTGGTTCTAAATTCTGACTCTAGAT